>NW_016107468.1:4309010-4419950 GCF_001604975.1 Cebus imitator
TTGAAGTGGAGTCTTGCTCTGTTGCCCAGGTTGGAGTGTAGTAGTGTGATCTTGGTTCAGGCAATCTTTGTTCACTGCAACCTCTGCCTCCCAGGCTCAAGCAATTCTGCCTCATCCTCCCGAGTAGCCCGGACTACAGGTGTGCACTACAATGCCTGGCTGGTTTTTGTATTTTTAGTAGAGATGGGGTTTCACCATGTTGGCCAGGCTGGTCTTGAGCTCCTGACCTCAAGTGATTTGTCTGCCTCGGCCTCCTAAAGTGCTGAGATTACAGATGTGAGCCACTGTGCCCTGCCAAATTTTTTTAGAATTTATTTTTAATTTTTGTGGGTACATAGTAGGTGTACATATGTATGGAGTACATGAGATACTTTGATTCAGACATGGAATGTGTAATAACCGCGTCATGGAAAATGGGGTATCCATCCCTCAAGCATTTATACTTTGTGTTACAAACAACTCAATTATACTCTTTTAGTTATCTTAAAATGTATGATTAAATTATTATTGATTATAGTCACCCTGTTGTGCTTTCAAATACTCGGCCTTATTCATTTTATCTAATTATATTTTTGTACCCATTACTCACACTTTCTTCCACTCCCTCCTCCCCTTCCTAGCCTCTGGTGACCATCCTTGTACTCTTCATGAGATCAATTGTTTTAATTTTTAGCTTCCACAAATAAGGGAGGATGAGCAATGATTGTCTTTCTGTGCCTGGCTTGTTTCACTTAACATGATATCCTCTGTTTTTATCCATGTTGTTGCAAATGACAGGATCTCATTTCTTTTTAGGGCTGAACAGTACTCTACTGTGGTATGTACCACATTTTCTTTCTTCATGTGTTGATGGATGATGATTTTGCTTTCAAATTTCCTAATTTATTGTAATCTTCTGTGAAAAGGGGATGCAGCCCAGGTGCCGTGGCTCATACCTGTAATCCGAGTACTTTGGGAGGCTGAAGTGGGTGGATCACCTGAGGTTGGGAGTTTGAGACCAGCCTGGCCAATATGGTGAAACCTTGTCTCTACCAGAATTAGAAAAAATTAACTAGAGGTGGTTGGAGGGGGGAAACCTGTAATCCCAGCTACCGGGAGTCTGAGGCAGGAGAATCTCTTGAACCTGGGAGGCAGAGGTTATAGTGAGCTGAGATCATACCGTTGCACTCCAGCCTGGGTGACAGAGCAAGACTCCGTCTCAAGGAAAAAAAAAAAAAAGGATGCAAATGCCAACTTCACGTGGATATGCTCTGGGTTAAATGAGAAATATGCACGTAGTGACCCCCAACAAATATTAGTTCTTTTCAGCTATCACAGCCAAAAGCAATAACTAACCGAAATGGGTGTGGTGAGTATTTGGGCATTGCTACAATAACAAAAAGACCTCCTGACATCATTTCCTTCATTCATTGATTTATGTTCCATGCTCTTTGCTGACCTAGACTCTACTTACTAAGCGTGGATCTATGCTACAGAGACAGAGAAGAAACCAAAAGTCTTTGAACTTTCAGGATTTTTTCTGGAGATAGCTAATCTGGACTACCAGTAAGTAGTGTTGACTAGCAGTAAGGGACTGAAACCACCACAGACCTCTAAGAATGAAGAACCTCCTAATATACGATGCTCTAGCTTATGTAGCTTGGGAAGATAGGTACTTAAGATTGACAAACCATTTTAGTCTTGGTTTCTGCAGGTAGTGTGGCTGAGCATTCAGAATCAAAGGAATTCTCATTTCATTTCACCCAGAAGGTCTCTATATTTTCTTTTAAACAGACAGTATTTCTGCTCCTCTCTCTATCCCCAATAAGAAATCTGGTCAAAACTAAGCACATTCCCTTCATTTATGTGTTGGCTGCGGTGGTTCATAAACTTTAGTAGGTTTCAGAATCACCTGGAGGACTTGTTGAAACATGAATTTCTGGCACAATCCTCAGAATTTCCGATTCCTTAGGTCTTGGCGGGGCTTGAGATTTTGCCTTTCTAAACTGCTCGGAGTTCATGTTGATGCTGTTAGTCCTTGGTAAAACTTTGAGAACCTCTGTGTAGCCGTGACCTCTACCATAGCATAGCTCGGCTCTGGCTGAGATACAGCTCTCTTATCTGTCAAGAATGACTCTAAGCACTTTACTAAGCTGCATGTACTTTAATTAAGTGGCCAACGGGGTGGCTAAAGCTGAATTTACAAGGCAAGGAGCTCTGGAATTTTTCTTTGAAAGATCTAACTGATTATTTATTTTTCATGGGATGACTTTTCAGATCTTTGGCTTGCTTTCTTGTTTGGCTTGTGTTAGAACACTATTATTCCTAAAGTTGTAATTTTTATAACCCATTGGCATATGTGAGTGGTTTGTACAGGTTCTTGTGGATTAGGATTTCTAATCATCCATCCATCTATCTGTCCACTTGCCCACACACCCACCTATCCATCCATCCCTCTGTTAACCCTTACCTTATCTATCCCACTCATCCATCCACTCACCTACCCATCCATCCATCCATCCATCCATCCATCCATCCATCCATCCATCCATCTATCCGGCCCACCCATCCACTCATCCATCCATTCATCTGCTCACCTGATCCACCCACCTACCAACTCATTCGTCTGCACACCCCATCCATCCACCCATCTGTCCATTCATCCACCCACCCATCCATCCATCCATCCATTCATCCACCCACCCGTCTAATCATATATATATTCATCCATCATGCATCCATCCAACATGATACACTGGTAGACTACAGAGATATAAAGAAAAATAAAACCATGTCTTTATCCTCAAGGGGTTTATATTACTGTAAGAGAAGCTCCTCTTTTTTGTCTTCCTTAAAGAAAAGTATGCATTTCTTGCTTTCTAGTGAGTTGAGCTAATAGTTGAATCCATTAGATTAATATTGACCTTTCTTGTAAACACACATTTCCTC
Organism: Cebus imitator; assembly: GCF_001604975.1. Classification (NCBI taxonomy): domain Eukaryota; kingdom Metazoa; phylum Chordata; class Mammalia; order Primates; family Cebidae; genus Cebus; species Cebus imitator. The sequence goes on from NW_016107468.1 coordinate 4,311,939, forward strand.
AAAAATGTTTTGAGAAATCTGCTGACATCTTGAAGTAAAGGCACAAATGTCTTTAACCCAGTACTTGGTGTTGAAAATCAGTTCCTTCCGAGGAAACTTTTCATAGCTTCTTGGTGATGATGACAGGAAGGTTTCCTCTGAATAAGTACGGTGTGTTTTAGAAACCTCTGCCGTGTTACCAGCTTGTCTTGAAAGACCCAGTAAGCCTGGCCTGTGTCTTCGTGCAAGATGTTTGTAGATGATGTGTTTGTATTGATGGAGCTCCCACTCTGAGTCAGCCTGCACTTCGTACTCAACCATTAGTGAGCACCCCTGTAAATAATTCTAGGCCACCTTCCTTGGGATCCTTTGACCAGACACATTTTGGCATTTACTGCTAGGTGTGGTAATAGTCTAGGTGACTGTGTGTCCACCAGTGTCAACTGCTTTAATGTTTCCCAGAGGCTGGATTTTAAATGTTATTATCACTCTCTGTGTCCCTTCATCCTCCAAGTGTTTAAAAACTTGAGTTATAAACTTTTCTTAAAATACCTGAATTATTTTCATCTCTCCTTATCCTAGTTTCATCTTTATTTAAACACATGGAGCTTTTTGCATGGTTGTAGTCATTATGGATATTCATTTTTTTTCTGCTTTTCTCACATTACATTATATAGTAAATGTTCTTTCCTGCTCCAACATAGCTGTGATAACTCTATAATAGTGCATGGTTTAATGTACCTTTATTGCTTTTCCATTTTCTATCACTAGTTATTAGGTCGTTTCTATTTTTAAAAAATATTGAATGCTTCTATACCTAGCATCTAGACTCAGAAAACAAAACACAACTCTTTTCCTGTTCTTTAAAACAATTACTTACATACATTTATATGAAGTTATTTATATATATTATTATTCTTGTTACTATATTTTTAAATACGTTTGCTATAGTTAGTCAGACTTTCTTCCCAAAGAATTTAGGCAATTCAGTTATCTCTCTGCCAAAACCGGGCTTTGTGGTCTTTCTTTGTTTTGCTAATTCAGTAATTTTAAAGAGTGTGCCGACTGTTTTGATTTGCATTTCTTTAATTACTGACATCATTAAATCCGTTTTCAGTAATTGGCTTATTAAAGGAGTTTTTAATGTGTTCATGTATGTTCTGGAAAGTATTACAGTATTTTTTCTGTGTAGATTAATACTATACATGTGTGGGTTTTGCAGTGTTATTGTTTTTCTTTTCATGCGCTTTTTTCTGGCTTCATAAATTGATGCCTGCTGTCTGCTGGGAACTCAGTTATTGAATGAATGAATGTTTATCTTTGCTTTCAGTCTCTTCTGTTACAAACATTTTGAAAACTCTTACATGGAAGGACAATGTTCTTTTATTTTATTCCAGGTTTGTCTATTTGATTTATGATATTTAGCATTGTTTTAGGTCACAAAATTTAGATTGGATAGGGATCTAAGTTTGTTTTTCTCCAATTTTTTTGTTTGATTTCTCTCCTAATGCATGCCGTGTTTGTTTCAAACATATTCTAATATTTAATGAAGAAAATCCTCTTTTATTCATTCCTTTCCCCCAAATAGTATTTTTTTTCCATTTTTTTCTGTTTTTTTTGGGGGGTTTTTTGTTTGTTTGTTTGTTTTGAGACGGAGTTTCACTCTTGTTACCCAGGCTGGAGTACAATGGCGCAATCTCGGCTCACCGCAACCTCTGCGTCCTGGGTTCAGGCGATTCTCCTGCCTCAGCCTCCTGAGTAGCTGGGATTACAGGCATGCACCGCCATGCCCAGCTGATTTTTTTTGTAGTTTTAGTAGAGACGGGGTTTCACCATGTTGACCAGGATGGTCTCGATCTCTTGACCTCGTGTTCCACCCGCCTCGGCCTCCCAAAGTACTGGGATTACAGGCGTGAGCCACCGCGCCCGGCCCATTTTTTTTCTGTTTTAAATTGCATTTAACACAAAACAGTATAAGTAAGCAAAGAAAAGTTTTCAAGGGCAAAAGGAGTATGAAGTGCAGGCCTTTATTCTGTAGCTTCAGTGAAATATAATAGGAAAAATTTTAATTAAATTAAAATAATTCATCATACAGACAATATTACAACAGTAGTGAAGAAAGTAAAGTGAAAGGTTCACCCACGGTCACCCGTAACAGCTCTTTCAAGTGTGCACACAGTTCTGTTTAAAGGTATATGAAGTCTGCATGGTTTTAATTCTAGCTTAACTTCAGTTACGCTAGAATTTGCAACTTTTTTTTTTTTTTTTTTTTTTTTTTTGAGATGGAGTCCCACTCTGTCACCCAGGCTGTAGTACAGTGGCGTGATCTCGGCTCATTGCAACCTCTGCCTTCAAGGTTCAACTGATTCTGCCTTAGCTTCCTGAGTAGCTGGAACTACAGGTGCTAACCACCGTGTGTGGCTAATTTTTGTATTTTTAGTAGAGCTGGATTCACTATATTGGCCAGGCTGGCCTTGAACTCCTGATCTCATGATCTGCCCACCTCGGCCTCCCAAAGTGCTGGGATTACAGGTGAGCCACCGCGCCCCACCTACAATTTTTAATTTAACTTTATGTTACAAAGGTTTTTCCATATTAATGTTTTTCTTTTTAAAAATGTACTTGAATTAAACAATAAGTAATGATTGTATATATTTATGAGGTACACTGTGATGTTTTAATGTCTATATACATGATGGAACGATTAAACCCATCTAATTAACATGTCCATCACTGCACATATTTATTTATTGTGAGAACATTTAAACCCAATCTCTTAGCTATTTTCAAATATATAATACATTATTACTAACTGTTGTCACCGTGCTTGAAGATACTTGGAGCTCAACAATCAGCATCTTCCTGAAATAGAGTTCCTCGAGGGTGGTTTTGTGGGCATTATACTCTACTTGGGATTTGTCATGGATACAACATTTAGAGCCACTGGTGTATACAAGCAGTGAGGTGGACACGTACCTGTAATTTTTATTTACTTATTTTTTTGAGACAGGGTCTCACTCTGTTGCCCAGGCTGGAGTGCAGTAGCATGACCATGGCTCACTGCAGCCTCGAGTCCCCTGGGCACAAGTGATCCTCCCACCTCAGCCTCCCAAGTAGCTGGGACTGCAGTCATGCCACCACCCTGACTGGCTGATTTTTGTATTTTTTGTAGGGATGGGTTTTCCTCATGTTGCTGAGACTGGTCTTAAACTTCTGGACTTGAGTGATCTGCCTGGCTTGGCCTTCCAAATTGCTGGGATTATAGGCATGAGCCACCACCCTGGCCCATGGCTATAATTTTGATTTAAATGTGATGTTTCTTAAAAAAACACAACAGATGCCTGCCCCCACAGGGAGATTGATCAAAGGAAGAAGGAGCTTCCCATTCGCAGATTATTGTAACCAAAACTCTCAGCCAGACCTACTTAATGCAGACAAATCCCTGCAAGAAACATTTATGGTATAGCCTTTATATCGTGTTTGTTTTCATTTAACAAATGCTTTTTTTTTTTTTTTTCTAAAAAGGGACGGGATCTCGCTCTGTTACCCAAGCTGGTGTGCAGTGGTGTGATCATAGCTCTCAGGAGTCTTGACCTCCTGGGCTCCAATCCTCCTGTCTCAGCCTCCAGGGTACCTGGGACTATAGGCATGTGCCATTATGTCCAGCCAATTTTTCATTTTTTGATAGAAATGAGGTCTTGATATGTTGCCTAGGCTGGTCTTGATCTCCTTGATTCAGGCTGTCTTCCAGTCTTGATCTCCCAAAGTGCTGGGACTACAGTCAAGAGCCACTACACCTGACCACAAGTGCTTCTAAAGTCATATAATGTATTGACATTTATATTTCTTTTTTCTTGTAAGAAGTTTCTGTATTTTTATGATATGATATGGCTTCTGGGAATGGAATCTCCACTTATCACACTCAGAGGAAACAAATAATTGATTTATAATTACTTGCTTTGTTCCCTTTGTCCAATAATTGATTAGGTTGGAGGTTGGCAGACTCCTCCTGAAACGGGCTGGAGAGTAAGTATTTTCAGCTCTGAGGGCCGTATGGTCTCTGTCATAACTACACAACTATGCCACTGCAGTGTGAAAGCAGGCATAGACACCTCATAAACAAATGAGTGTGGCTGCATTCCAACCAAACTTTATTTTTGGGAGTGAAATTTGAATTTTATGTAATTTTCATATGTCACAAAATATAATTCTTTTTTGAATTTTTTTCAGTCCTTTACAAATGCAAAACCATTCTCAACTGGAGGGCCTTTCAAAAACGAGGCAGTGGACCAGATTTGGACCATAGTTTGCTAGTCTCCTTAGATCACAATTTATCATTGTAGAGCAGTGATTTACTTAGCAATTCTATATGCTGGGTACTGGGCTGCATGCTTTTCATAGGCTCGCATAATCTTCACAAAAACTCTTAGTTATGTATTTATTTGTTTATCTATGGGTGGGGAAACTGGGGCTTCTTGAAGTTAACTCACTTACCAAAGGTTGTATTTTAGTTATGTAATAGTGATGGAATGACACTTTATTTTTTATTTTATTTTTTTGAGATAGTGTTTTGCTGTGTCATCCAGGCTGGAGTGCAGTGGTGTGATCACGGGTCACTGCAGCCTCCAACTCCCAGGCTGAAGCTGTTCTCCCATGTCAGCCTCCCAAGTAGCTGGGATTGCAGATGTGCACCACCATATGTGACTAATTTTTCTATTTTTTGTAGAGTCAGGGTTTTGCCATGTTGCCTGTGTTAGTTCGTTTTCATGCTGCTGATAAAGACATACTCGAGACTGGGAAGAAAAATGTTTAATTGGACTTAAGTTCCACATGGCTGGGGAGGCCTCAGAATCACGGTGGGAGACAAAAGACACTTCTTACATGGTGGCGGCAAGATAAAAACGAGAAAGAAGCTAAAGCAGAAACTCCTGATAAACCCATCAGATCTTTTGATATTTATTTATTTTGGGAAAGGGTTTCGCTCTCTCACCCAGGCTGGAGTGCAATGGTGCAATCTTGGCTCACTGCAACCTTTGCCTCCTGGGTTCAAACAGTTCTCCTGCCTCAGTCTCCGGAGTAGCTGGGATTACAGGTAACTGCCACCACGCCTAGCTAATTTTTGTAGTTTTAGTAGAGATGGGGTTTCACCATGTTGACCAGGCTGGTCTAGAACTCCTCACCTCAGGTGATCTGCCTTCCTCAGTGTCCCAAAGTATGAGACTTATTTACTATCACAAGACTAGCATGGGAAAGACTGGCCCCCATGATTCAATTACCTATCCTGGTCCCTCCCACAACACGTGAGAATTCTGGGAGATACAATCAAGTTGATATTTGGGTGGGGACACCGCCAAACCATATTATTGTACAAGCTGGTTTTGAACTCCTGAGCTCAGGTGATCCTCCTGCCTCGGCCTCCCAAAGTGCCGGGGGTACAGGCATGAGTCACTGTTCCTGGCCGAGTGACAATTTGAACTGAAGTCTGCCTGAGTTTAATTTTAACTCTAAAGGCATTGTTCTTGTGGAGTTTGCAGAGCTGTGGTATGGACAGTGGGTAATTAAGCAATTTTGCAATTGTTAGTAGAATATTATAATTCAACTAATAAGTAACTTTCTCGATACACCATATTGGTAAACCCCGAAGGAGGTTGGCTCTTGGGTTATTCATCACTTTTAATGACAGTGCAGTGGACAGCAGAGGTTGTTTGGGTTTGAATCTCACTCACCACCTTGGAAGTTCAGTGACCTTCAAGTTATTTAGCCTCCTTATGCCTCAGTTTCCTCATTTGTAAAGTGGAAGCCAAAAGAGTATTTGCCTAGGAGCATTGTTACCAAGATTTTATGAGATGGGTCACAGCAGGTGATGGGCATATAGTACATTGTTAATAAATATGAGCTCTTATTGTCACTACTTTGATTTAAAGGGTCAAGTGAAACCCACTGGTTATAAGATTCAGTGCTGCTAATTTTTTTCTCCCTTGCTCTGTATTTCCAAAAAACATTTTTGGAAATAGATTCAATCTTATCAATTACATTGTTCAGATCAATGTCTTTGCTTTTTACTAAACTACATTAATAAATTCTAGCAACCTGATTTTATGGTATAATACCACAACAGAGATTCTATGAAGTTCTCATTCCCTTGGTGATATGCTTTGGCTGTGTCCCCACCCAAATCTCAACTTGAACTGAAGCGCCTAGAATTTCCACGTGTTGTGGGGGGACTCAGGGGAAGATAATTGAATCATGGGGCTGGTTTCTCCCATGCTATTCTCATGATTGTAAATAAGTCTCGTGAGATCTGATGGGTTTATCAGGGGTTTCTACTTTTACTTCTTCCTCATTTTTCTCTTGCCACCACCTGTAAGAAGTGCCTTTCACCTCCCACCATGATTCTGAGGCCTCCCCAGCTATGTGGAGCTGTAAGTCCAGTTAAACCTCTTTTTCTTCCCAGTCTTGGGTACCTCTTTATCAGCAGCATGAAAACAGACTAATAAATTGGTAAATTGGTACCAGTAGAATGGGGCATTGCTGAAAAGATACCCGAAAATGTGGAAGCAGCTTTGGAACCAGGTAACAGGCAGAGGCTGGAACAGTTTGGAGGGCTCAGAAGAAGACAGGAAAATGTGGGAAAGTTTGGAACTTCCTAGAGACTTATTGAATGGCTTTGTCCAAAATGCTGATAGTGATATGGACAATATGGTCCAGGCTGAGGTGGTCTCAGATGGAGATGAGAAACTTGTTGGGAACTGGAGTAGAGATGACTCTTGCTATGGTTTAGCAAAGAGACTGGCAGCATTTTGCCCCTGCCTTAGAGATCTGTGGAACTTTGAACTTGAGAAAGATGATTTAAGGTATCTGGCAGAAGAAATTTCTAAGCAGCAAAGCATTCAAGATGTGACTTGGGTACTGTTAAAGGTATTTAGCTTTATAAGGGAAACGGGGCATAAAAGTAGAAAATTTGCAGCCTGACTAAGAGATAGAAAAGAAAAATTCATTTTCTGGGGAGAAATTCAAGGCAACTGCAGAAATTTGCGTAAGTAGCGAGAAGCCTAATGTTAATCCCCAAGACCATTGGGAAGATATCTCCAGGCCATGTCAGAGACCTTCACAGCAGCCCCTCCCATCACAGGCCCAGAAGCCCAAAAATAAAAAGTGGTTTTGTGGGCCGGGCCCAGAGTACCTGTATTGTGTGCAGCCTAGAGACCTATTGTCCTGTGTCCTAGCCGCTCCAGCCTTGGCTGAAAGGGGCCAACATATAGCTTAGGCTGTGGCTTCAGAGGGTGGAAGCCCCAAATCTTGGCATGTGGGGCCTCAACTTCCATGTGTCAAGAATTGAAGTTTGGGAACTTCTGCCTAGATTTCAAAAGATGTATGGAAATGCCTGGATGCCCAGGCAAAAGTTTTCTGCAGGGGCTGGGACCTCATGGAGAACCTCTGCTAGGACAGTGCAGAAGGGAAATGTGGGGTTGGAGCCCCCACACAGAGTCCTTGCTGGGGCACTGCCTAGTGGAGCTGTGAGAAGTGGGCCACAGCCCTCCAGACCCCAGAGTGGTAAATCCACTGACAGCTTGCATCGTGCACCTGGGAAAGCTGCAGACACTCAAAGCCAGCTTATGAAAGCAGTCAGGAGTGGGATTATATGCTGCAAAGCCACAGGGGTGGAGCTGTCCAAGACCATGGGAACTCAACTCTTGCATCAGTATGACCTGGATGGGAGACCTAGAGTCAAAGGAGATCATTTTGGAGCTTTAAAATTTGGCTGCCCTGCTTGATTTTGGACTTTCATGTAACCCCTTTGTTTTGGCCAGTTTCTCCCATTTGGAATAGCTCTATTTAACCAATACCTGTACCCGTATTGTGTCTAGGAAGTAACTAGCTTGCTTTTGATTTTATAGGCTCATAGGAGGAAGAGACTTGCCTTGTCTCAGTTGAGACTTTAGACTGTGGACTTTTAGGTTAATGCTGAAATGAATTAAGACTTTGGGGGACTGTTGGGAAGGCATGATTGGTTTTGAAATGTGAGGACATGATATTTGGAGGGATCAGGGCAGAATGATATGATTTGGCTATGTTCCTATCCAAATCTCAACTTGAATTCTGTCTCCCAGAATTCCCACATGCTGTGGGAGGGACCCAGGGGGAAGTAATTGAGTCATGGGGCCAGTCTTTCCTGTGCTCTTCTCTTTTTCTTTTTTCCTAATTATTTGCTAACTAGAGTAACCAGTTTAAATTTGTTTCTTTTTTTTTTTTCGAGAAGGAGTTTTGCTGTTGTTGCCCAGGCTGGAGTGCAATAGCATGATCTTGGCTCACTGCAACCTCTGGCTCACAGGTTCAAGTGATTCTCCTGCCTCAGCCTCCCTAGTAGCTGGGATTACAGTCATGTGTCACCATGCCTGGCTAATTTTATATTTTTAGTACAGACAGGATTTCACCATGTTGGTCAGGCTGGTCTCAAACTCCTGACTTCAGGTGATCCACCAGCCTAGTCCTCCCAAAGTGGTGGGATTACAGGCGTGAGCCACCTTGCCTGGCTTCCTGTGCTAGTCTCATAATGGTGAATAAGTCTCACGAAATCTTAGGGGTTTATCAGGGGTTTCCACTTTTGCTTCTTCCTCATTTTTCTCTTGCTGCCACCATGTAAGAAGTGCCTTTTGCCTCCCGCCATGATTCTGAGGCCTCCCCAGTCATGTGGAACTGTTAAGTCCAATTAAATTTCTTTATCTTCCCAGTCTTGGGTATGTCTTTATCAGCAGCATGAAAAGAGACCTATATACTTGGCAATCAGTATTTATTTGTTTGTTTCATGGATGTTTATTATTTGAGAAATACATAGTCCATGTTCTCTAGTCTTCATTTTTGGTGTGCCTTTGACATTTTGTAATAACTATATATACATTTCTTATGTGAATTTTGATTCATTGACTCAGTAACCCAGCCATTTTTACTTTTATTTCTTTTTAGAAATCTGTATACATCCCTGCAAATACTTTTCATCCATGTGTAACAGATTTCACTTGACTAATCCAGTTAGGAACTTCAGGAACTTATTTTTCTCCCACATGGGATGATAATTAAATTCTTTTATATTGGGTATTATATTTGGATTTTCTGTCATCCTAATTTTTGTTTTCATTTTAATCATTCTTTTGACATCTGTTTCCAGTTATAACTGCAAAATCCTGGCCATTCCTCAATGCCTTATGCCTTCCTTTTTTCCCCCGTTATTGATGACATTCTTCTGGTAACCAGCCTGTTCGTACTGTAGTATTAGTGAACCAAATTGCTCAGCAAACTCTCATCTCTCTTATACATCTGTTTAAACTTTTAACTACTTACATCAATCCAGCAATTTTGATCCTCTTGGTGGAAAAACAGTTGTTACTCTTTCCTTCTTAATAGTTCTGTCTTTAATACCACATCTGTGGCCCTCCTTGATCTGTGATGGTATTGCTTCTTATTTTTCACAACAAAGTGGCCCTTCCCATGAGTGCCCTTTGTTTATCTCTTGGAATTGGCATTGAAACTCAGTTGCTGTTGGAAGTAATTCCAGAAGTGAAATTTGTCAGTGAGACGTATGCACTATGAATAATTCCTTTAGGCGCTAGATGTATTTAGGTCCTTCTGTTGCAGGTGCTGTTAAATAACAGCTTTGCTGGGCAAAGAGTACCTTGAAGTCTCTCTGCTTTTATTTCTGAGGGTTTGCATGTATCATAAAAGTCTCAGATGAGAGTTCTGAGAAAAGGCTTGTTTGTTGTGTTTCTTTAAAGGTGACCTAGTCCCTCTTTTCCCTTGCATTAAGAAGGCATTTCCCCAGAGAGGGATTTATATCTTCCTCTTTGACAGTTTTGGAAGAATGTCATGAGCCCCTTTCATCTCTAAACTGGATTTTAAAGCAATCTAGAAAAACTCCTTCCTCTCAGGACACATTTTTCTGTTACTTCTTGATTCGAGTTTTTTTTTCTTTTTTTTTTTTAGATGGAGTCTTGCTCTTGTCACCCAGGCTGGAGTGCAATGGCACAATCTCGGCTCACTGCAACCTCCGCCTCCTGGGTTCAAGTGATTCTCCTCCCTCAGCCCCCCGAGTAGCTGGGATTACAGGCGCGTGGTACCATGTCCGGCTAATTTTTGTATTTTTGGTAGAGATGGGGTTTCACTGTGTTGACCAGGCTGGTCTCGAACTCCTAACCTCAGGCGATCCACAGGCCCCGGCCTCCCAAAGTGCTGAGATTACAGACGTGAGCTGCTGCACCCAGCCTCTTGATTTGGCTTTTACAGGCACCCTTCGACATAAGATTAGGTTCCTTGTTTCGTACATCATTTGCTCCCCTGCATTCATTGAGTTCTACTTGAGTCTCTGTAACACGTTTCATTGATTGATGTTTTGCAGAACCGATTCTGTTTTGGACTACATTTCTGGGATGTTCTTAATTGTCCTAACATTTTGTCGTAAGCTTCCTTTAAACCTCAGCGTAATCTTGATTGATTTTGAAATGCCACCTTTCATCTTTTTGGGAGTGAATGCCAAGTGTTCTCAGAATAACGTTGTTTAAATCCTGAAATTGTTCGATTTTGGTGACCAGAGTCCCATTCCCTATTCCTTCCCCTTGCCAGCTCCTAGGACTTAGAGCTCCTGCCGCATAATGAATTTTCATTGACCCTTTTTTTTTTTTCACCTGATTATTGTTTGTTTTCTGTTTATTGATATTCTTAGTGGAGGGGCCTGTTTTGTCATCTTTAATTTTTTGACAGTGTTTTCATTATCATTATTGTTTAAAATGGTCTTGTATTTTATATTTTTTCCTGATATACCTGTTATCCTAAAAAATAAAGACAGCTTACTGAATTTCTTTTTATCTTTTTTTGTTATGACCAGAAAATTAAAAATTCTATCTTAAAGTAGAGAGGGTTATAAATGTACCCCCAGAGACTCCATCTATCACCTGGTTTTACTAACGATCAGATTTTCAATCTTGTTTCACTCCCACCCCACAGACACCATTGTTTGTCCTGGAGTATTTTAAAGCAAATCCCAGATACTATGTCATATCACCTATAAATGTCAGATATTATATTCTGGGGCTTTGCTGATGCTTCCTTATGGAATTTAACTTGCTTCTGTACACCCGTGTATTTGCTATAAACTGCTGGTTGGAACAAGGGCAGGGTTCTCAAACATTTTGGCCTCAGGAACCCCTCACAATCTTACAGTTTATTGAAGACCCCTAAAATGCTTTTCTTGACATAGGTCATACCTTTTGATATTTTGCATATTAGAAATTTATACAGCAAAATTTAACACGTAAGGCGACATAAGCACATCCTCCCTTGGCCATTAGAGAGCTGATGTCAGGCTGAGGCAGGAGGATTGCTTGAGCCCAGGAGTTTAAGACTAGCCTAGGCAATATCATGAGACCTTGTCTCCACAAAACATGAAAAGGAAAAAAAACCCAAGCGTGGTGGTGCACACCTGTAGATCCAGCTACTCAGGTGGCTAAGGTGGCAGGGTTACTTGAGCCTGGGAAGTGGAGATTGCAGTAAGCCAAGATTGCACCACTGCACTCCAGGGTGGACGGCAAAGCAAGACTCTATTACAAACAAACAAACACAAAAACAGAGAGAGAGAGGAGAGAGAGAGAGAGAGGATGTCATCCTATATCATGCAGTTTCTGGAAAACTCCATTGTGTGCTTTGTAGACAATGAGAGGGAAAGGGCAAATTAGTCTTTGTACTGTTAAGAAAGTAGTTTTGATTTTGTGGACTTTGTGAAGTAGTTCTGGGAGAATGCCAGAGGCCTCAGACCACACTTTGAGAACCACTGATCTGGTGACTCAGAAACACTCAACGTCATCTTTGCTTTTTGGAGGGGAGAGGGCAGGAATACCTCCTAAGTGGAAATGTGTGCTTCTTACTGCCTCACATCAGGGGCCACAGGATGTGTGGCTGTCCCCTGTTAGTGATGCTGTGGCCACTAATCCGTGGGTGCAGGGGATGCCATAGAATTGGGGCCAGTTTTTGAGAGCTCATTTACTTTCAAAAACATCTCCATTATTTCTCGTGCTGTATGCTTATAGTCATGCTGCCTTCTCAATTGTTTTATTTAAATTAAATATTTTGATTTTTCACTTGATTATCATATTATGATAGCATGTTACGATATGACACTATTTCTGCCAACATTTTTTTCTGGAATTTATGACATTTTTACTATGTATATACATATGCATGTATATAAATATACAGACACATGCATACATATATGTCCACACATGCATATACATATATATTATACATATACAATATACATACATACAAATACACACTTATACATATCTACACACATATGCACAAATATACATATATACACACAGACACACAAATGCACACATACAATACATATATACAGACACACACACACACATATACACAGACACATAATACACATATATACACAGACATACAAATACACACATATACGCATACATATATATACACAGATATACAAATACATATATACACAGACACACATATATACACACAGACACAAATACACATACATATATACACACATATATACACACGAACATAATACACATATATACACACAGAGACACAAATACATATACACATACATATATACACACATACAAATACATATATACACAGACACATATACACACACACATATATACACAGATACAGAAATACACACATATACACACAGACACACACACATGCACGCATCTACACACATACACACAGACACACAAATGCACACATATAAACACACAGACACACCAATGCACGCATATACACACAGACACAAATATGCACACATATATGATACACATATGTGTTTTTATAACTATAGTAGTTACAGAACTACTTTATATTCTGGAGTACAACTTTAATAACTTAGTTGTTTTCTCCTTTATTGTTCTATATTTTCTGTGTGTTAATTTTCCATTAAAATTTTTTTTAATGTGTTTTTATTTTTATTTTTTTTGAGACAGGGTCTGGCTCTGTGGTCCACCCTGCAGTGAGGTGGTGTGATCTTGGCTCATTGCAGCCCCAACCTTCCCAGCTCCAGTGATCCTCCCACTTCACCCTCCTGAATAGCTGGGACTACAGGTGTATGCCATCATGAACAGCTAATTTTTTTTGTTTTCGTAGAGATATAGAGTTTTGCCATGTGGCCCAGGCTGGTCTTGAACTCCTAAATGATCCGCCCACCTTGACCTTCTAAAGTGTTGGGATTATAGGCATGGGCCATTGTGCCTGGTGGTGGGTTTTTTCTTTTAACTTTGTATTTTTGGCTTCAATTTTCATTTGCAGGTATATTGTTGCACTTGCATTTGATTAACCCAATTTTGTATTTTAATCCTAGATGTGTTTAGTTTTCATGAGCCTTCAGTAATCAGCATATTGTTGCATGTGATTTACCGCAGATGGAGAATGTTCTTTTTATCAGACCAATTAGGTTGCTTTTATCTAGGGCTGTGATTGTTAGATTTCAAATACTTTATATCATTCTAGTTTTCTCTTTTTTTTTTTTTTTTTTTTTTTTTTTTTTTTTTTTTTTTTTTTTTTTTTTTTTTTTTTTTTTTTTTTTTTTTTTTTTTTTTTTTGTTCTTACCTCTCTGAGTCATGCCCTCCTTTTACTTTATTTTTAAAGAAGTACCTGAGTCATACGTACGTACGTCGTTGTTCAAAAAAAAATTCAGTAATAGAAAAATAGAGTAAAGCAACAGCTCATCTCCAGGCTTCCCAGCTCCATGCCAGTTTGCACTGTGGATAACGTATCTTGCACCTTTCAAAACATTTTCTACACATTTATCTACACATATTGGCACATGCATAAGTAAAATTAACGTTGGAGTTTTATGGCTTTTAAAAATGGGATACTGGGTGTGGTGGCTCCCGCCTGTAATCCCAGCAGTCTAGGAGGCTGAGGCGGGCGGATCACTTGAGGTCAGGATTTCCAGGCCAGCCTGGCCAACTTGGCAAAATCCCTGTCTCTACTAAAAGCACAAAAAATGAGCCAGGTGTGGTGGCGGGTACCTGTAATCCCACTACTCAGATGGCTAAGGCAGGTGAATTGCTTGAACCCAGGAGGCAGAGGTTGGAGTGAGCTGAGATGGCTCCAGTGCATTCCAGCCTGGGTGACAGAGAGAAACTGTCTCAAAAANTTTTTTTGAGATGGAGTCTCACTCTGTCACCCAGGCTGGAGTGCAGCGGCACGATCTCGGCTTACTGCAACCTCTGCCTCCTGGGTTCAAGAGATTCTCCTGTCTCACCCTCCTGAGTAGTTGGGATTACAGGCATGAGCCATCACTCCCAACTAATTTTTGTATTTTTAGTAGAGATGGGGTTTCACCATGTTGGACAGGCTGGTCTCGAACTCCTGACCTCAAGTGATCCACCCACCTTTACCTCCTAAAGTGTTGAGATTACAGGTGTGAGCCATGGCACCTGGCCTTCTTTGTTTTTTTTAACCTGATAATATACCTTGGGGATCTCTACACGTTGGCAAAATAGCTCTGACCACCTTCTTTTAGAGGCTGCATAGCAGAGTGTGGCTTCACCATGGTTTATGTAACCAGCCTGTTACTGATGGACATTATGCTGTTTCCATTTTTTCCTTCTTGCAACCACTGCTGCAGTTAACATCTCTGTTGCTACCCCTTTATGATATTTTAGTGTTTCTCCACATAGAAACCCAGAAATAGGAAAACTCAGTCAAAAGTTGTGTCCATTTTAAAGTGTGCTAGACAATACCAAGTTGTTACCTCAGCAAAGCTGCACCAAGCTGCAAATTCTCTGTTCCCATCTCCTGTCGATTTTTCAACCACTTTAATATCTTGGTCATTTATTGTGTCCTTTATTGTCATATAATTGTTTATATAATTTCTGTGTGTGTGTTTATGTGTTAATTTTTCATTTTTTTGATTTGTAATTTATTTTTATTTACTTTTTGAGATCAGGTCTTGCTCTGTGACCCAGACTGGAGTGCAGTGATGCAATCTTGGCTCACTGCAGCCTTGACCTCCTGGGCTCCAGCCATCTTCCCACCTCAGCCCCTAGAGCAGTAGTTGTTTGTAGGCACTATTTATATTCTGAGTATCAATCCTTGGTTATATTTACTTGATTGGGAAATACTTGGCTCTAATGTTTTGCTTGGTTTTTAGCTTTATCTTCGGTTATTTTTATTTTTTAATCTTTTGGAAGTTGTTAATTTCATCTGCAACACAATTTCTCAGTCTCTTTCACATGTTTTCTATATGGTTCTGTCTTTGTACACTTTAAATATTTCAGTGTCTGAAACATAATTTTTGACTTCTTCATAATTATTTCAACTATCGTCAACAGTTATAACAAATATCCTTTTTACTCCAGACTCCTGGAGAGATCTGCAGGGAAGGTGAGTTACAGAGTGGCAGGAGAATTCTTTTCTTGGGATGTAAAACCTGTCCTTGGCTGGGCGTGGTGGCTCACACCTATAATCCCAGCATTTTGGGAGGCCGACGTGGGTGGATCGCCTGAGGACAGGAGTTTGAGACCAGCCTGTCCAACATGGCAAAACCCCGTCTCTACTAAAAATACAAAAATTAGCTGAGCATGGTGGCGTATGCCGGTAATCCTAGCTACTAGGGTGGGCTGAGGCAGGAGAATAGCTTGAACCTAGGAGGTGGAAGATGCAGTGAGCTGAGATCGTGCCACTGCACTCCAGCCTGGGCAACAGAGCAAGACTCTGCCTCAAAACCAAACTAAACCAAAGCAAAACAAACAACAAAACGAAACAAACAACAGAAACAAAACAAAAACAACAACAAAAAAACATGTACTTGGGCCTTGTCTTCTCTCTCTCTCTTCTTTCTTTTTCAAGGATTTTATTTATTTAATTAATATTATTTTTTTCAGAGACAGTATTGCTCTGTCACCTAGGCTGGAGTGCAGTGGCATGATCATAGCTCACTGTAGCCTTGAACTCCTGGGTTCAAACAATCCTCCTACCTCAGCCACCTGAGTAGCTAGGACTACATGTTTGCACCACTACACCTGGCTAATTAAATTATTATTATTTTTGTAGAGTCATGATCTCACTATGTTGCCCAGGCTGGTTTTGAACTCCTGGCCTTAAGCCATTTCCCTGCCTCAGCCTCCCAAAGAGCTGGGATTATAGTCATGATGCGTGGTGCCGAGCCCCTCCTCTTTTCTTATACGTTGTATGCAGCTCCTAGTATTTTGTATTTTCCTTACATGGTGGTTCATGCCTCCAAGCCTTTTTATGTTTTTCTTTCCAACTGGAATGTTGCCCTTTTGTTTGGTTACTGTTTGTTGAGTTCTTAGGAGGTGGGGGATGCCATGCTGGGTACTTCAAATAGATTTCTCTCTTTCTTACTGCTTTTTTATAAGGGTTAATGTTGTGGTTGTTTCCAAAGGAGAGCTCAATGAACCACACTCCACTCTGTGCTTGCCCTGTGTATACTCCCCTCCCACACAGAATCCACACTGACATGTGACTTGTGAGTCCAACCAATACAATGTGGTGGAAGCCAGGCTATTCCAATTCTAGGCACGGGCCTTAAGGAAGCTGGGAAGCTCTGCCTTTGTGGTCTGTGTGCCCTGTCTGCTGTGTAAGTGAGAGGGCTCATGTAGAGCAAGAGGCTTTGAGACTAAGTGGAAACAGAGAGAGAGACAAAGGCCATTTATCCCAGTGTCAAGCTGAGCCCAGACTTTGTCCATCCTGATCAAGTTGCCAGACTGTGAGTAAAGCTATCTTGGATGCTCCGGCATTGTCCACCATGGATGATGTAGGCTTAAAACCAGCAGAAGAACCGGTCAGCTGAGCCGCAGTCAACCTGCAGAATCGTGAAAATAATAAAATGGTGGTTGTTTTAAAGTGCTGTGAGGTGGAGTGGTGTCTGAAGCTGCAAAAGATAACTGAAACAATGGGGTACTAGTAACTGCTCTGAGTGTATAAGGACTAGAGATTATTTTAAGGACTGTCATTAATAATATTAGCAGCCAGGCATAGTGGCTCATGCCTGTAATCCCAGAACTTTGGGAGCTGAAGTGGAAGGTTGAACCCCGACTGACCGGGGCAGGTGAGCTCAGATTGGTTAGTTTCCAAGCCCCAAATCAGCAGTGTCTGTTAGACCTTTCAAAAGGTCAGTTAGGAGGTGGGGGAGTTCTTGCTTCAGTTTATCTTGGCACCAACAACAGGAACTGGTTTGGCTTGGTTGTAGAAAGGGAGGTCCTGTGATGCTTTTATAACATCTTTCTGAGAACACAGTGTATGTGATGGAAGCTTCACCCAGCCATGACCACCGGGTTCTGCTGTAACTCACCCTAATTAACCATGTGGAGTAAGTCCATTTATCTGTCAGTGGAGGCATGCTTTTTTGGTCCTAACCCCAAGTATCTCAGAATGTATCTGTACTTTGGGATAAGGTTTTTAAAGAAAGAAATGGGAAATACACGAGGTCACTGGGGTGGCCCTTAATCCAATGTGCTTGGTGTCCTTATAAGAAAAGGTCAGAACACAGACACACAGGGGGAAGACTGTGTGAAGATGCTTGGAAAATATAGCCATCTACAAGCCTGGGAGAGAGGTCTCAGAATGAAACCAACCCTGCTGACAGCTTGGACTTTCAGCCTCCAGAACTGGGAAAAAATTAATTTCTGGTGTTCAAGACACTCCCCTCAGTAGTAGTTTGTAATGGGAAACTCGTTTATGGAGTGACACCCAAATACCTGAATCTATAGATCATTCCTAGCCCAAATACCCATTATGTATAGATATTTCCTCTAGGGCTATTCAGTTTTTCTATAGAAGAAACTTCTATTCTTCTGCTGGGAGTCTAGGCCTGCTGTGCGCCTGCTGAGTGCTGAGCCTCATGAAGGAGCTCAGGGCTCTCCATTCGGGATCTAGGCTTTCATGGAACTTTCCTTTCCTCCCATTACCTGTTGCCCTTTTCTGTGCCTGGGACTCCAGTCCTGGAGCCCCTAGTGGGAGGTACTCAGCTCGGTGGAATTGGCACAGGTGTGGACTGTGGGAGGCTAAGGGCAGAGCAGCATATCCATCCATGTTGGCACAAAAGACAGGATCTCATTTTTTTTACGGCTGCGTAGTATTTCATGGTATATGTGTACCACATTTTCCTCATCTAATCTGTCATTGATGGGCATTTAGGTTGATTGCATATAACCTTATAGGGAATTACAGCCATGCTTTATTTTCTTTTCCAACCCTACAACTTGTTCCCCACCTCCCGGAGCCTCCTTTCTGGGGTCCTGGTTATGAATTAATATCTCCTTCTGTAGTCAATTGGTATTCCGCTTGGCTGACTTCTCTTCCTTTTCTTCTTTCAAACTTTCGTTTGTGTTGCCTGTCTGCAGTCTTCTCTTGCTTTCTTGTCCTTGTAAATCCATAGATTCTTCCTGCTATGGACCATAAGGGACTAATTGATAGTCCAGTGGTTAGGTGGATGTCAGCATGCTCCCGCAATGCAGGAATCTGACCCAGAAACTAATCTCTTTGCATCTCTCCACACTGCTGCCTTTGATGTAAGCTTCATTTTTAACTTTGTATTTTGAAATAATTTTAGACTTACAGGACAGTTGCAAAGATAGTACAGAGAGTTCCCTAATGGTAACATCTTATGTAACCGTGGTATAATGGTAAATGCTCGTAAATTAGCACTAGTACAATACTGTCAAGTAAACTACAGACTTTATTTAGATTTTTTTTTTTTTTTTGAGATGGAGTCTCACTTTGTTGTCTAGGCTGGAATGCAGTGGCACGATCCCGGTTCATTGTAACCTCCAGCTCCTGGGTTCAGGCAACTCTGCTGCCTCAGCCTCCAGAGTAGCTGGGATTACAGGTGCCTGCCACCATGCCTGGCTAATTTTGTATTTTTCAGTAGAGAAGGGGCTTCACCATGTTTACCAGGCTGGTCTTGAATTCCTAACCTCAGGCGATTCACCAGCCTCAGCCTCCCAAGGGGTTGGAATTATAGGTGTGAATCACCATGCCTGGCCCTTATTTAGATTTTACCAGATTTCCCAGTGATGTCCTTTATTTTCTGTCCCCAAATCCAACCCAGGATCCTACATTGTAGTTTATTGTCAGGTTTCCTTAGACTTTTCTAATCTGAGCCTCACATTCTTTTCTTGTCTTTCCTGACCTTGAATTTTTTTTTTTTTTTTTTTTTTTTTTTTTTTTTTTTTTTTTTTTTTTTTTTTTGAGATGGACTCTTCTTCTGTCACCCAGGCTGGGGTACAGTGGCTCAATCTCTGCTCACTGCAACCTTCACCTCCCAGGCTCAAATGATTCTTCTGCCTTGGCCTCCCGAGTAGCTGGGATTATAGGTGCCCACGCCACGCCAGGCTAATTTTTGTATTTTTAGTAGAGACAGGGTTTCTCCATGTTGGCCAGGCTGGTCTTGAACTCTTGACCCCAAGCAGTTTGCCCACCTTGGCCTCCCAAAGTGCTGGGATTATAGGAGTGAGCTACTGTGGCCAGCACCTGACCTTGATATTTTTGAAGAGGACTACTCAGGTGTTTTGCAGAATGTTTCTTCAATTGGGTTTGTCTGGCTTTTATTCATGATTTGATTTAGATTTGGGGGAGGGATATCAGAGAGGTGATGTGTTCTTCTAAATGCATCATATGTCTTATTACTGGTGATGTTCTTACCGATCCCTAGCTTAAGATGGTTTCTGGCTGGGTGCAGTGGCTCATGCCTGTAATCTCAGCACTATGGGAGACCGAGGTGGGAGGATCACTTGAGGCCAGGAGTTCAAGACCAGCCTAGAAAACATAGCCAGACCCTGCCTCTACAACAACCTGCCCCTCTAAAATTAGCTGGTCATGGTGATATGCACTTGTAGTCCCAGCTGCTCTGGAGGCTGATGGGGGACCATCACATGAGCCCAGGAGTTGAAGGCTGCAGTGAGCCATGATCAAACCACTGCACTGCAGCCTGGGCAACAGAGAGAGACCCTATCTCAAAAAAAAAAGACATAGTTTCTTTCAGGTTTTTCCCCTGTAAGTTTACAGTAGAATGTAGAGGTTTCTTTTTTTTGTAATTAATACCTACTCAGAGGCTATGCAAATATCTTACTTTTTCTTAAACTTTTGCCCACTATTTTTAGCATTCACTGATGGACGTTGCCAGCGGTCTAGTGGTGAGTCTCTAGCTCTCTCATTCCTCCCACATTTATTAATTGAAATTCTTCTGTAGGGAAGAATTGTACCTTCTATCCCAGTTATTTGTTTATTCAAACATGGATTTATATCAATATGGACTTATGAATATTTATTTTAACCTTTAAGCTATATCTAATACTATGTTTATTTCTCTTCTTGCTGAAATTGCTCTAGCTTTGAGAGCTCTTTTGGGTTGGCTCCTGTGCCCTTTTGACATGACCCCATAATCCTAACTTTTTATTTTTTTTGAGCACTTACTTTATCTTTTTTTTAAAAAAACTTTTATTTTAGGTTCAGGGGTACAGGTGAAGGTTTGTTACACAGGTTAACTCATGTCACAGGGGTTTGTTGTACAGATTATTTCATCACCCAGGTATTTAGCCCCAGTACCCAATAGTTATCTTTTCTGCTCCTCTACCCTCCATGGTCAAGTAAGCCCCCAGTGTGCATTGTTCCCTTCTTTGTGCTCATGTGTTCTCATCATTTAACCTCCCACTTATTAGTGAGAACAAGTGTTATTTGGATTTCTGTTCCTGCGTTAGTTTGCTAAGAATAATGGCCTTCGTTTCCATCCACGTTTTTGCAAAGGACATGATCTCATTCTTTTTCATGGCTGTTATAGTATTCCGTGGTATACATGTACTACATTTTCTTTATCCAGTTTGTTTTTGGTAGGTAGTTAAGTTGATTCCATGTTTTGATTATTTTACTTCTATTTTCATGAGGTTTCAGAAGGAAGCAGAGAAGCAGGTGTTCAATACCTTTTTAATTTTATTTATTTTTAATTTTTTGAGTCAGACTCTCACTCTGTTGCCCAGGTTGGAGTACAGTGGTGCGATCTCAGCTCACTGCAACTTCTGCCTCCTGGGTTCAAGTCATTCTCCTATCTTGGTCTTCTGTGTAGTTGTATGTCATCATGCTGGCTAATTTTTGTATTTTTAGTAAACGGAGTTTTGCCATGTTGGCCATGCTAGTGTCGAACCCCTCATTTAAAGTGATCCTCCGCCTTGGCCTCCCAAAGTGTTGGGATTAGAGGAATGAGCCCCCGTGCCTGGCCTCAATACATTTTTCATAAACTTTTTTGATCATGAAGATTGTTTTTTATGATGTTTTCCATTGTTTTAATTTATATTAGCTGTCATCTAAACAAATAATATCTATAGTGGACATCTGCTTGAGGGAGTGCTTCCAGTTCTCATCCTTCCAAGAACAGTCACCTGAATTTACTTTCCATCCTCACCCATGTGTGCTTGGGGGCTGATACTACATCTGGGTTTAAACCACGTGGTACATCTATTCTGCTCAAAGCCAGCAAACCACAAGAATACCTTTCCTAGGGCTCCTGGGAAGGGGGAATTTCTCTTTCTTGCAAGTAAGCAATCAGAGGAATTGTTCTCTCTTTCTTTGGGTGATGATGGGTTCTGAAACATCTGGAGCTTTTGTAGCCACTGTATCACCATGAGTGGAGGCTGGAACTGGTATGAGAGCCCCAGGTGGAGTCCCCCCGGGAGGAAGAGGAGCTGCAAAGAATCAGCACCTTCGTGTTTTGTCTGAGTTGCTATTGTAGGAAGCATCACCTCACCTCCTTTTGAATATCCAACCCATGAGCCAACATACTCTGTTGTTGAAGCCAGTCTGTATCAGTTTTCCTGGCAACTTCAGTCTTAACTACCATAAACTCGTTCTTTTTATTTATTCATTAAAAAAATTTTTTTAAGACAGAGTCTCCCTCTGTCACCCAGGCTGGAGTACAGTGATGTGATAACTGTTCATGGCAACCTCCGCCTCCTGGATTCAAGTGATTCTCCGGCCTCAGCCTCCTGCGTAGCTGTGACTACAGGTGCATGCCACTGCACCCGGCTAATTTTTGTATTTTTAGTAGAGATGGGGTTACCCCATGTTGGTCAGGCTGGTCTCGAACTGCTGACTTCCGCATGCCTCAGCCTCCCAAAGTACTGGATTTACAGGCGTGAGCCACCATACCCAGCCCATAGATTCATTCTTACAGAAATTGTGCTTCACTACCTTAAATTTTCAAGCAGCATATGCACTAGAGATTATTATATCTGAATCGATCTGCAAATATTTTGAAGCAAACACATCTTATTTTCTGCTTCCAGTTTGACGAGAGCTTTCTGCTGCATGATGACAGCAGCGATTACATTGGACGTTGCTTCTTTGACATCTGAGATGTTGGAGGCTTGGGAACTCACTGCCTCAGGCCTTCTGTTAGTGAGAAATGCCAATTAAGTTCAGTCAATAAATTGGGTTACATGTTAGTTTTCTGACACAGAGAAGTTCCGAACCATATCTAAGAAACTTCCTGTATGTCTTATTGCATTGGATGACAGAACTTGTCGTTTGGCTAAGAAATTCCATCTTAGGAAATGATCTCAAGGAAGTAAACAGACGAGTATTTATACACAAGGAAGGTATAAGCCAGAGGATTACTGCCATGCTGTCATCCCCCAGGAAAACTGGGTATAGCATAAATGACCAATAATGGGCAATTGATTAAGCAAATGATGACTCATTCATGCCCTGACATGCTATGCAGCTGTTAAACAATGATGTTGTTGTGTATTTTTGACATGAAATTATGCTTATGGCACACTATTAGGTTAAAAAAAGAGGCAAGTTATATCACAGTAAGTAAAGTATAATTGCATTTCGTAAAAAATTGTGTGTATACATATGCATATAATAGAGGTGTATATGTATATATGCATGTAAAAGATTAGAGGTTATATCATTTTGAACTTTTGATGATTTGTCTTCTATTTTTCTAGATCAAAGCTATATGGTTTATGAGCAATATCTTAATAAATGAAGAATGAACTATCTTTAATTTGTCAAATAAACTAAAACAAGTGTGAGCTAACACTAGTGTCCTTCTCTAAGGACTTAAATTTGGGAGCAATGAATGAAGTGGGTAGGAGGCGCTTCTTTAATAATTGATCATTTTGTGAACTTTGAAGGTCTTCAGTGTCTATGGTTTGGATGTATTTCCTACCACCTGCCCTTGGCCTTCCTGGTGGTTGGCCTGGGAACCCCGGGATGGAGACAGGGCCTCCGGTTGGAGAGTAGCAGAGCAACGTTGAACATCAAAGCCAGGGGTCTGGATTCTCATTTGGAAACCTCCTTTTTCCATCTTTGTGGTCTAGGCTGACTCAGTCCTCTGTTCCATTGGGGCATGATGAGGCTGGCTTTCTTCCTTTCTTTTTCCTTTTTTTTTTTTTTTGAGACCCAATCTCAGTCTGTCACCCAGGCTGGAGTTCATTGCAACCTCTCTCTCCCAGGTTCCAGCGATTCTCCTGTCTCAGCCTCCCAAATAGCTGGGATTACAGGTGTGTACCACCATGCTCGGCTAATTTTTGTATTTTTAGTAGAGATGGGGTTTCACCATGTTGGCCACGTTGGTCTCGAACTCCTTCCCTCAGGTGATCCACACACCTTGGCCTCCCACTGTGCTGGGATTACAGACATGAGCCACCGCAGCAGGCCCTGGCTTTCTTTACTTTAAAGCAGTAGAGTCACAGATGAGAGAGCTGTATACATGAATGGAAAGCATTGTTGAAAGCCTCCATGTTCCTTTTGGATTGCTTTTGGAAAAGAGGCTGGGACATTTGCTTTGTCCTGTCCCCTTCCCGTGACAATTTGTCCCCCTCTATGTGCTGTAGTCCAAGGAACTACATTTCTTTGGAATGAAGGGAACTGGGCAGGGTCATCTCTCTCCCCTCCAGCTTTTGAGCCGCTCCTCAAAATCTACATTTAAAGCATTCAGAAGTTCCTGCGCATGATGGCATGATGGCTCACTCCTGTAATCCCAGCACTTTGCGAGGTTGAGGTGGGAGGATGACTTGAACCGAGGAGTTCAAGAAGAGCCTGGGCAAGATAGGGAGACAGCATCTCTACAAAAAAAAAAAAATCAAAAAATTATCTGGGCATGGTAGTATGTGCCAGTAGTTCCAGCTACTTGGGAGGTTGAGGTGGGAGAATTGCTTGAGCTCAGGAGTTCAAGGCTGCAGTGAGCCATGATTGTGCCATTGTCCTCCACCCTGGGTGAGAGAGTGAGACTCTGTCTCTAAAAATTATAAAAAGAAAAATCATTCAGAAGAGAGACCATGGAGGTGGAATTTGCAGGTCCTTGGGAGAACTCAGGGGAGATCCCACCTTTCTGGATTCCAGCCGTCTGAACGCATTTCTCACTCATTTTCTTGCATTTCATGGACACACAATTTGGATGCCTCAGGTCTTTCATAAGCCATGATTATGTTTTTTTGGCGAGAGACCCCTGTTATGCCGCCTACCCGCTTTGCTTGATGGCTTAATTTGGTTTGCTCCCACCATTTGATGTGATTTGATAGCATACAGCATGAGGTTCCCAAATCATTTCTGCCCGTTAAGCAAACATATATTTCTGGGATTGATGTTTTAATTTAATGAAACACATTCTAATGAGGGTCAGCTGCAGCCATGAATTTTTTATGAGTGATTTGCTGAAAAGCCCGTCACATGGTAACATTCTGTGCTTGGCTGAGCAAGTCTGAAAGAGATTCCTGGTTCCAGCTCACGCGTTGAGGAAGAGACACAGGGCGAGATTCTGTTGGCTATGGCATGCCTGGATTTCCATGCTAGGTGCTATGTCAGTTTCTCTGCTTCTGTGCTGGTGGCTCATCAGACGCCATCTTTCCTGGATGTGCATAGGAGTTATCTAGCTCAGTAGAGGAGGAGACAGTGGTCTTAGAGGACCCCAGTTTGGTGTTTGCCCTAGGGCTCATCTTTAGGATACATCAGGGCAGATAATGAGGAGGGACTTGCTTGGTGTATATGTGTGTCTTTGTGTACATGTCATGAATGTTATGCTCTTGGAGGCCAGGGTGGGATGGGGCCCACCCACAGCCCAGCAGTCTCCAAAGAGTCCCTGATGTCCCAGCCAAGCAGGGGTACAAGATGGCTTGACTCTGCTAAGGGCTCCTAAGTCAACCCAGCAAATGTTAAGTCTATGCTAATGGCCAGCCCTAGTTCCATCTGGGACCTGTGAGAAGTCATGGAATCAACCATCCACTTCCACTCTGCTCAGTTGATCTGGGACCAACACAGCTGGTGTCCTGTCTAGAAGCCGTTGCCCTTGAATTTGTTTCCTGTAGCCCCTGTAACAAATTGCCACAAACCAAAAAACAGAAATGTATTCTCCTAGGTAAGGAGGCCAGATGTCCAAAATCAGTCCCACGGGGCTGAAATCAAGGTATCAGCAGGGCTGCACTCCCTCTAGAGGCTCTAGAAGAGAATCCCTTCCTTGCCTCTTCCAGGTTCCAGTGGCTCCCAGCATTCCTTGGCTTGTGGCAGCATCACTCTATTCCAGAGCCCGCATCCTCCAATCTCTCTCTGCTCTGTCTTCATCTCAATTCTTTTCTCCTGCATGTGTCTACTGAACTGTCTCTGCCTCCTTATAAAGACTTGTGGTTGCTTTTTGGGCCAACTTTGATAATCCAGGCTTATGTCCCCATCTCAGGAGCCCTAACTTGCTCACATTTGCAGATACCCTCTTTCCAAATATACTACCATTCACAGTTTCCAGGGATTAGGACTTGCTATCTTTGGGTGTCAATCTTTAGCTTACAATAACCTTTTTGTTTTCTTGTTGGCAAAGTGCTGGTTTGATCCCACCTGGCCCATACTACAGTCTGTTCAGTTCCCCTGTGCCCAGATAATCCAGGGATGTGGTTTGGTTCTGACCTGTGACGTTAAAGGCAGTTCAACAGTGGCTGCCTGGGATATGCTTTCTTACCGGACAAAAAGAGCAGTACGTGGAAAGAGTCCTCCTGCCTTTTCTTCTTTGCCCCGGGTGCTGCAGCGTGAGGGCATGATTCTTGGAGGTGATGTAACCATTTTATGGTCGTGGGTGGATGGCCAAGAAAATCACGAAGGATGTGGCCCAGTGCCCAGGCAGTGCTGTTGCTGCCTCCACGTCTTTCCAGCTCAGGCCACTGCGACTTGAGAGTTGTAACCAGAAGTCTGTCAACCGTCCCAGGATTCCCCTGGGAGGCCCCTTCTACGTTAGCAGACCAGCCAGCATTGGCCTGAATGACTTTAGTGGGGAGGGCAGGACCAAGATGGCCATGGCCCCATCCGGACCCAGACTCATCTTTTGGAGCATTTCCTGGTTCTTTCATCAGCCTTAGTGCATTTGGGCAGCTGCCAGCTGCATAGTTCAGTGGTGTTTGTGAGCTTGACTTCTGTGGGGTGGGAGAGTGGGGAGTGGTGGGGCACGGATGATGGGATGGGGTGGAGTTGGGGCTTGGGAGTTGTCCCTCCAGTTTCAAAGAGGTCCTTAGCCTAGCTAACCCTGGAAAATGGGGAAAGGGTCCCCAGAGGCCCGGTGAGTTTGCCATTCGAATAAATATTGTGGACCCAAAGAGTTTTGCGGAGGAGTGATTTATTAGAGAGAGAGAGAGAACACTTTCTAGTCTCTTCCTATAAGGGCACTAATTCCATTATGAGGGCCCCACCCTCATGACCCTATCTAAATCTGATTACCTCCCAAAGGCCCCAACTTTAAATACTGTGTGGGCTTTTATCCCATGTTCACAGGACTGGGGTGAGGTGTTGGAGGGAGAGAGGACTGCGAGGGAGCTGGGCAGCCCCTTGATGAGCTCGTCTTCCGTCAGCTTTGTGTCTTCTGTTTTGAAGTCTCCCAAGACAATGCCCCTGAGAGGGACTCATGTCAGCTGAAAGTTCCTTCAATAGAAGTAGACCTTAGAAGGGCAATGAATTAAATTGCAAAGAGAGATATAACTGTTCCAGAACTTGGCATGTTCTCATTGGCATGATGAGTGCAAGAGTTCCCTGTTGGCCATATGGGAAGGAGGTTGATCAGAAGGTCACTCTGGGAGCCTGGAATCAGGACAAGGGGAGCTGGATACACCCAGCTTGTGATGGCAGGAGTCTGGGACAGTGGCTGCATCTCCAGTGCCTGGTGGTAGGGTGGCCTTGCCTTTGGGACTCTCATTCTCTGGTTCTGTGCTGACTCATGGCCCTTGGGAGCACACATGTATTAGTGCATTCTCACATCGCTGGGTGGCCTGGGTGACTAAGTGCCTTTTTGTAACTTGTCTTCTCCCGCATAGTGACTGTTCGGCCTCCTGCCTGTGCAGAGGACACTGGAGGTTTGATTTTGATCTTAAGGATAAAAAGTTCTGTCTGTTCAGCCAGGCACAATGGCTCACACCTATAATCCCAGCACTTTGGGAGGCTGAGGATGGCAGATTGCCTGAGCTCAGGAGTTCAAGACTAGCCTGTGTGGCACGGTGAAACCTCATCTCTACTAATTCAAAAAATCAGCTGGGCGTGGTGGTGTACACCTGTAGTCCCAGCTACTCGGGAGGCAGAGGTTGCAGTGAGCCGAGATTGTGCCATTGCACTCCAGCCTGGGTGACAGACGAGACTCCATATTAAAAAAATGTGGTCTGTTCGTTTTTGGTTTTGCAGTTGAGAATCAGACCCCCTACCCAGGGTTTGTGACTTTACTGCACAGAAGGCTGCATCACATGCATCCGTCATCTTAATACTGCCACAGAATTTCATTTTGCTGTTTTTGTTTGCAAAGGACCTGAAGTGACTTGGATGGAATTACTGTTGGAATAAATGATGTATGAAATGAGAAATCTTTGTCCAGTGTTGCAAGGGGGAGGGAGAGAAGAAAAGAAAGCCTTTTACAGAACTGCTGTTATACAGAATTAGTTTCCATGGGACCAGAAAATACAGAATTGTAAGACAAAGCATCTTCAGATATTTTTCTCCAGATTTACTGAAAAGTCAGGCTTTTATCAATCTCCCAGCACTACATTCAGGTTCCCAGTGATGTAAAGTAGTGGGTTTTGCACCAAATGAAAGCAAACTTCTATTTAGACTAGCCTGTGGTCTGGGTTCCCACAGGCCCAGCACATGAGGAAGGGGGCACCTTTCTCCTCAGTCTCCCTCCCTTTTCAAGGGGACCCTTCCTTCCGTTTGGCTCCCAGTGTCCTTGTCCTTGCATCTCCCATGCCTTTTAAAAGCCTGCTCTCAGCTGGGTGCAGTGGCCCATGCCTATAATCCCAACACTTTGGGAGGCTAGGCGAGGGGGATTGCCTGAGGTCAGGAGTTTGAGACCAGCTTGACCAATGTGGTGGAAACCCTGTCTCTACTAAAAATACAAAAATTAGCCAGGCATGGTGGCAGGCACCTGTAATCCTAGCTGCTCGGGTGGCTGAGGCAAGAGAATCACTTGAATTCCAGAGGTGGAGGTTGCAGTGAGCCAAGATCATGCATTGCACTTTAGCTTGAGCAACAAGAGCAAGACTCCATCTCAAATAATAATAATAATAATAATAAACATAAAATAAAAATACAAAAATTAGCCAGGCGGTGGTGGCAGGCACTTGTAATACCAGCTGCTTGGGAAGCTGAGGCAGAACCCAGGAGGTGGAGGTTGCAGTGAGCCAAGATAATGCTACTGTGCTTCAGCCTGGGTGGGAGAGTGAGACTCTGTCTCAATAAACTAAAATAAAATAAAAAGTAAAAATCTACTCTCTTAGGAAAGGAGCTTACAAACTCACTTACACTAAGGTGTAAGGGGTGGCAGAGGGCTTCACTGCTACCCTGTCTCAGGGTATTTTAGTTTTCAATGGTGCAAAAGTGAGATCCAAAGACCAAATCAGGAAAACTGGCCCTTGCTGCACCAGAGGCAAACTGTGCTTTGTCAGGGCCACTGGCCGTGGGTTTTAGCAACACATTCCTCACAGCCTCATTGTTGGATGGGCCCAGTCTCCTGCATAGGGTGTTTTTCTCCAGGGCTCTGCAAACTACGTATCCTGGGTGGCTGCACAATTGCCTGCCTGTAGGGCTGCATTGTTTTCTTTTTCTAGAAGATGAGGAATGCATTGCTTTGCCTTAGACTTTCTGTCATCTGTCCCACCTGGAAGGGGTAGGCTGGTGTTTCCTCTGCTGCCAAACACTCCTGGATCGCCGGATGCAACCTCCAGGCTGTGCGCTGAGACAACAGGACAAGAGCAACAAGAACCAGAAACATGGAATCCAGGCCAGCCCTCGGCGCGGGCACCTGCCCTTGACCTCCCCCGCAGCACTTCTGCGGGGTGTTTACAAAAACTGCACCTGCTCTAATAGCTGATGGTCATGCTGGGAGAAAATAATAATCTAAGCCATTAGAGAGAGAGAAGGAAAGAAAGCTAGGACGGGGAAGGGAACGATCCATCCCCTGCTCTATTTTTGTCTCTGCTCCATGCTCACTGAGTGTCCTTGAGGGATTTGCCTAAGTTCTTTGTCTTGGTTTGTTACTGCCCTGGCAAAATCTCATGCGTCGCCTGCCAGAAATCCCAGGGAATCTCGTGGCTCCCTGACAACGCACAAACACGCTGCCACATGCTTTTTTGGGGGTCCGGCGAGTGTGCGGTAGGGTCAAAAACCACGGGACTGGAACTGACAAGCCCCCATTCATCCAGTCGTAGGCAAAATGTCTCCTTTAAATTGCCTTTGAAAAACAGCTTTATTGTCTCCATATGTAAAGCAAGTAGGCGTACCCCGTGCAAGGTGTGGGGCGTAGCTGACATTTGTGGACTGTTTACTGTATGGGTGAACTTTATGGGCACTGTTTCACTTGACCCCCGTTTTCAAGATGAGAGAATTGAGGCTCAGAGTAGTCGTTACCCTGAGATGGAACAGGAAGATGTTTGGAATAAGGGCCAGCCCTGGGTGTATATGGTGACTGATGCTTGTAATCCCAGCGCTTTGGGAGGCCAAGGTAGAAGGATTGCTTGAGGCCAGGAGTTTGAGACCAACTTGGGCAACACAGTAAGACCCTGTCTCTGCAAAAAAAAAAAAATGCAGGTCATACTGGTGTACGCCTGTAGTGCCAGCTACTCAGGAGGCTGACGTGGGTGGACTGCTTGAATCCAGCAGTTTGAGGCTGCGGTGAGCTATAATCAGGCCACTGAACTCCAGCATGGGTGGCAGAGTGAAACGCTCTCACAAACAAACAAACAAGTAAATGGAAGACAGTCAGCCCCAGCACAGAGCTTAGCACACAGCCAGGGGCTCAATAAATGATTAGTGGCTAAATAAGAGTTTGGGAACTTTTGGGGGATGCTTTTCCATGCACCTGCCTCTAGTGCCTCAATTTACTCACTTGTCACATAGGAGTGTGGACTAGTGGACTAGATCTTTGTGTGTGATAGGGATGAGTTAGGGGCACCTATATGTGTGTGTGTGTGTGTGTGTGTGTGTGTGTGTGTGTGTGTATACATATGTATGTGTGTGTGTGTGTATATATATATATATATACACACACACACACACACACACACACACACACACACACACACGCATGCATATACACACACACATACATACGTATACACACACACATACATACGTATACATACTTTAAGTTCTGGGAGACATGTGCAGAGTGTGCAGGTTTGTTACATAGGCATACACATGCCATGGTGGTTTGCTGCACCCATCAACCTGTAATCTACATTAGTTATTTCTCCTAATGCTCTCCCTCCTTTAGCCCCCCACCCCCCGACAGGCCTCGGTGTGTGATATTCCCCTCCATGTGTCCATGTGTTCTCATTGTTCAGCTCCTACTTATGAGTGAGAACATAAGGTGTTTGGTTTTCTGTTCCTGTGTTAGTTTGCTGAGAATCATGGTTTCCAGCTTCATCCATGTCCCTGCAAAGGACATGAACTCATCCTTTTTTATGGCTGCATAGTATTCCATGGTGTATGTGGAGAGCACCCATTTCTATCCCTGCTTAGTTTGAAATTACTTGAGAAATAAGCATGGGACTCTGACCAATGGAGTGAAAAATATACACTTTATTTATTGAGACAAGCTGGCCTGAAGGGCGTGGCTTAGATCCCCTAGCCACAGTGAGTCTCTTACTAATCCACTCCACTATTAAATATATTCAGCAAGCAGAGCCAGAGCTGGGGGCCTCCCCTGTGGGGCAGAGCAGCTACCTGAGCAGGGGGGCTGAGCCAAGAGCAGTTGCTTTCTTCTGCAATATTTCAAGCAGGAGGGGACTCTGGTTCTAGGGTAGGAGGCAGGGAGGGTGAGGGGTTGAGAAAGAGGTCTCTCCCATAAGCCTTTCACATTTGCATTGGCTGCATTCAGTGTTTATTTATTTAGAGAGACATGGTCTCTCACTCCGTCTCCATGCTGGAGTGCAGTAGAGTGACCATAATTACAGTCTTGAATTCCTGGGCTCAAGTAAACCTTCTGCCTCAGCCTCCTGAGTAGGTGGGAGTACAGGCATGCTCCACCATACTCAGCTAATATTTTATTTATTTTATTTGGTAGAGGTGGGGTCTTGCTGTGTTGCCCAGGCTGGCCTCAACCTCCTGGGCTCAAGTGATCCTCCCACCTCAGGCTCCCAAAGTGTTGGGATTACAGGCATGGGCCATCACCCCACTGCATCTGGCCTACATTCAGTATTTGTTATTAAATGATGGGCTAAATATTAAAAGGTGGGGAAAGGCAGGTCTCCCCAGCCCTATGAATGACTGGGATTCTGTGTTTGCTGTGGCTTCCAAATGGGATAATGAAATGATGCCTCTCTCTCTATGCAGTTAAAGGCCCATTGATGTCACAAGGAGGTTGTGGTTGGCAGCCTGTCGGGTGGCCCCCTGGGGTCCCTGCCTCCAGCATTCATACCCTTGTTAATCCTCTCCCCTTGAGTGTGGGTGGGACCTATTGATTCATTCTAATAACTGCAATGCAGCAGAAGCCCTGTGTACCACTTCTGAAATTAGGTTATAAGAAAACTGTGGCTTATATCTTAGGTGTGCTCCCTCTCCATCTCTCATGTCACTCACCTGGGAGAACTCAGCTGCCACACCACGAGGTCCCCTTGTGGATTAGCCACACGACAAGGGCTTGAGGACTGTCAGCAACTGTGTTGAGTGAGCCTGGAGGAGAATTCCCCCTCATCCCCATTCAAGCCTACAGATGAGGCTGCAGCCCCAGCTGAGAGTTCCATTGCAATCTAATGAGACACCGAGTCAGGGGCACCAAGCTATGCCATACCTCAATTTCTAACCCATAGAAACTGTGGGATAGTAAATATTGTTTGGGCTGGGCACGGTGGCTCATGCCTATAATCCCAATGATTTGGGAGGCTGAGGTGGGAGGATTACTTAGGGCCAGGAGCTCAAGACCAGCCTGGGCAACATGGTGAGACCCTGTCTCTACCAAAATAAAAAATTACCCGGGCATGGTGGTACATACCTGTAGTTCCAGCTACCTGTGGGCTGAGGCAGAAGGATGACTTGAGCCCACGATTCCAAGGCTGCAGTGAGCTATGATTGTGCCACTGTACTTCAGCCTGGACAACAGAGATCCTGTCTCGAAAAATAAATAGATGCATAAATAAAATGAAATAAAATAATACGTGTCCATCATTCTTGGAGTAATTTGTTATGCAGCAAGAGAGAATCAGTGCCAAAGTCCTTTCCCTTTTCTTCCTAAAGGTTCCCGCCTGTCAGCAGTGCCCAGAAGGGCTGGTGATGCTTTAACCCCAAGGCTTCTGATTTCACGAAGCAGACTGCCTCTCTGAAGCAGCACAGCCAAGCTCAGCTCAGGATTGTTTTTCACTCCAGGCCTCAAAGTAGGGACACAGACAAGCTGGGACATGTGAGGAGGCTCTGGAAAACATGTTTAAAAATAACTTTACTACCTCCACTCTGAAATTTAAGCCATCCGTTTAGGAGATGCTGAGTGTAGCTAGAAAAATGAGTTTTACATTGTTATTCTTCAAGAACAAAGTGATAAGTGACTTCAGAGTAAAGGGAAGTGGTTGTTTGCAGAGTTTATTAAAAATAAGCTGTCATATCTGTCCTCTATTACATTTGAGTCACTGGGAGTTAAAATTCAGTTTTTTTTTTTTTTTTTTTTTACATTTGGGTGTTTTAAGAGACTTTGGACATATTGAAATAAAAGAATGCCTCACAGTTACACAGAAGTGACATTTCCCACATCTTCCCTTAGAGGGTGGAACATTAAAAGCTTGCCTGACTCTTTTGGATCCTTACCTAGCAGCAAGACAGAAGTCGACAGAGATGAATGCCTGTCCCATTTGCCTCAGCCGAGACCACAGAATTGTCGGCCGTATTTAGATGAGATATAGTCTCAGATATCAAATGCATTTTTTCTTTGTTTTTAATTTCAATTTTTATTTTGGATAGAAGGGGTACATGTGTAGGTTTGTTATAAGAGTTTATTGCATGGCACTGAGGTTTGAGCTTCAGTTAAACTCATCAACAAGCAGCAAGCACAGTTTCCAGTAGGTAGTTTTTCAGCCCTTACTTCCCTCCTTGTCTCCCTCTGTTTGGGGTCCCCAGTGTCTGTTGTTTTCGTCTTTAAGTCCAGGGGTACCACTGTTTAGATGTCACTTGTAAGCGAGGACATGCAGTATTTGGTTTTTCTTTTCTGCATTAATTCTCTTAGGATAATGGCCTCTAGGTTCATCCAGGGTGCTGCAAAGGCCATGGTTTTGTTCTTTTTTATGCCTGCATAGTATTCCATGATGTGTATGTACCACATTTTCTTTATCCAATCCACTGTTGATGGGCACCTAGGTTGTTTCCATGTCTTTGATATTGGGAATAGAAGTGTACTTTTTTTCTAGCAGCATTTTGGGGATCAGGTAGTTCTGTTGCTCTGGCTCTGAACTTGCTGTGTTTATGATGATGTTCTCTGTAAGTTCTTTGAAGGTGGCTTGTTTTGCCATCATACTTGCAACATTCTAAAGTTAAACATTTTCAAGGAGACGAATGTCCTTTGGTGACTCTATACCTTTCTCACTCATTCTCTCCTCCTTCATTTAGCCGATCTGGTAAGGGCTCTGATGGTAGAATTGTTTGGGTAAGTCAGCGCCTTGGGGATAAACATCAGCTGCTTTTGTAGCCTTCCCCCTTTGTGATAAAGACTGCTGTTTTGTCCACCTCACTGTCTCTCAAGATAGGTGTTTTTTTCCTTTTTTGAGACTTAGTCTTGCTCTGTCACCTAGAGTGCAATGGCTGGAGTGCAATGGCATGATCTTGGTTCACTGAAACCTCTGCCTCCTGGGTTCAAGGAATCTCCTGCCTCAGTCTCCTGAATAGCTGGGATTACAGGCAGCCACCACCACACCTGGCTAATTTTTGTATTTTTAGTAGAAACCAGGTTTCACCATCTTGGTCAGGCTTGTCTCGAACTCCTGACCTTGTGATCCACCTGCCTCGACCTCCCAAAGTGCTGGGATTACAGGCGTGAGCCACCACACCCAGCTGAGATAGGCTTTTTAGCTGGGCAGGTGGTCACCCAGAAAATGATGATACTTCCCAGCTTCTTTCTCAGTGTCGTTGTGTGGAGGTGAATAGATCTCATTTCTCTAAGGAGATATAAACCAGAGAACAGGGATGTGAATCAAAGTGCCATGTTTCATTTCCAAATTTGCCCTTAAAGGCAAGGAGCATGCTTTACTCTTCCCTTTCCCTCTTAGTCTGTTGCCATAAAGGAATATCTGAGACTGGGCACGGTGTCTCATGCCTGTAATCCCAGCATTTGGGGAGGCCAAGGCAGGAGGTTCACTTGAAGCTAGGAGTTCCCAACCAGCCTGGACAACATAGGGAGACCCAGGAGAATTGCTTGAGCCCAGGAATTCTAGGCTGCAGTGAGCCATGATCGAGCTCCTGTACCCCTGCCTGAGTGACAGGATGAGAACTTATCTCAAAAAAAAAAAAAAAAAAAAGGAATATCTGAGATTGTTAATTTATAAAGCAAAGAGGTTTATTTGGCTCATGATTCTGCAGACTGTACAAGAAGCATGGTGCCAGTATCTGCTTGTGGTGAGGGCCTCAGAAAACTTCCACTCAAGGCTGAAGGGGAGGTACAGCCTGCATGTCTCATATTGAGAGGGAGTGAGCGAGAGAGAGAGAGAGGATGGCGCCAGGCTCTTTTAAACAATCAGCTTTCATGTGAACTCGTAGAGCAAGAACTTGCTCAATTCAGTGAAAAAAGCACCAAGCCATTCACGAAGGATCTGTCTCCAAAACCCAAACACCTCCCACTAGGCCCACCTCTACCGTTAGGGATCACATTTCAACATGGAGCTTTGGAGGGGACAGATGTCCAAACTGAATCACCTCTTATCTACCACTGGTTGGAAAGCAGATGTAGTTTTGAGCCATCTTGGACCACAAGGAAGAGGGCAACATTGAGGGATGGTGGGAAGGAACTCACAGCCTGGGGCCCCTGAGGACTTTGCTGTGCAAGCCTACCATCTTCCCTGGTAAAGCTGATGTCATTTGAGGTCTCTGTCACAAACAGCAGAACTTGTATGCCAACTCACAACCTTTTATGTCTCCCAGGGTGCCCATTATTGGACCTAATATGGAAGACACTCAGTGTTCATTGAACCATACAGTTTTAACAAGTCACTACCCTAGGTGAAAACACAACTACTGCAGGTAAACTTTACCTTTCTGTGACCTACAACTAGTTAGGCCATTAGAATCTTAGAGTTGGGAAGAATATTGTAGATAATCTAGTCCTCTGATAGGGTTTGGCTTTGTATCCCTACCCATATCTCATCTTGAACTGTAATCTCCCTAATCCCAACATGTCAAGGGGGAGGGGCCAGGTAGGAAGTGATTGGATCACGGGGGTGGTTTCCTCAATGCTGCTCTTGTGATAGTGAGCGAGTTCTCATGAGATCTGATGGTTTTACAAGGCAATTTTCCCTGATCTTTCTTACTCTCTTTTGCCTGCCACCATGTAAGATTTGTTTTTTTCCCCTTCTGTCATGATTGTAAGTTTCCTGAGGCCTCCCCAGCCAGGTGGAAGTGTGAGTCAATTAAATCTCTTTTCTCTATATAAATGACCTCTTTTCTTTATAACTAAACCTCTTTTCTTTTAAATTACCCAGTCTCAGGTATGTCTTCATAGCAGTGTGAAAATAGACTAATACATCTACGCTTCAATGATTTCAATGTCTGCTCATAGATCATTGGATCTAATGATCCAATTAGATTGGATCATTCTTGTCCTGCTTTATAATCTAACATGTTAGGCAACCTTAATTCTACTAAAGGTCTTTTTTCCACAAGCAGAAATATGCAGTCCTTTAACTTCCTTTGCTATTTTTCTCCTTTCTTTCCTTATTAAAATGAGGTCTTGCTAAGTTGCCTAGGCTGGACTGAAACTCCTGAGTTCAAGTGACTCTCCCACCTTGGCCTTCAGAGTAGCTGGGACTACAGATGTGTGCTGCTGCATCTAGTTCTTTATCTTCCTTTGATCTTGTCCTTATTTTCCTCTTTGAGACCTCACAAAATAACACATTTGGGAGCAGATTGTACGGGGAACGAGAAAAAACAACATCCAAACTTGTGCAAAAATGAAAAATGTCTGTTCATATAAGGACTGAAACGAGTCTATTGAATTTGGTCATGCCAAGGTCACAATGGCATTGGCAGGACCAAGGGTTCGTGGAAGGCAGATTGAAGTGGGGTAGAGTGCGAAATGAGAAAATAGAAAAATGGAACTGATGTGGATGACTACGCCAAGAAATTGGATTGAGAACTGGGGAAAGAGAGGTGGAGGTGCAGGGTTAGAGGAGGCATGTGCTGCGCCTGTGTTTAGGAAGGGAGTGACTAGAGCAGGTTTAGCAGTGAAGAAGAGAGTGTGGATACAGAAGGAGCCTACTCCAGCATCCACCTGCTGCCACTGCATGCCCAACTCTGTTCTGCCCCGCTCCCCTGTGGCTACACAGGCACCCCCTGGACCGTTTTAGTTCAGTGCACCCTTCTTGCCTCCCACTTGCTCATTCTCTCTGGGTCTGCTGTCATCGTGGAGACTGCTTGCCAAGGTCATTCAGGGTTGATTCACACTAAGACATTTCAGTAATTCCTGGCATTTGGAGTTCTAACACTGAACACTGTAGCATTTGGTTTCATGGCTCTTGTATTTTCTGGGAGCATTCCTCTAAGAGAGAAGAGAGCTTGGTGGTCAGGAGCTGAGTCTTCAGAGCCACATAGATCTGACTTTGAACCTCAACTCTGCCCTTTGTTAGTTGTGTGACCTTGAGCAAATTATCCAGTTTCTTCATCCCTATCTGTAAACAAAATGAGATAATGAAAGTGCCAACGTCTTAGGCTTATGGTAAGGAATGAAAGAAAATTACGTGAGAACTTTATGGGAATCAAGATTTTAGAATGAAGGCAGAGACTGAGATATCCCTCCCATTTCCAAGACTTGGATTAAAAGTTGACCAGATGTGGTGGCTCATGCCTGCAACCCCAACACTTTGGGAGACTGAGGTGGAAGGATCACTTAAGGCCAGGAGCTTGAGACCAGCTGGGCAACATAGTGAGACCACATCTCTAAATAATAATTTAATAATTAAGCAGGCATGGTGGTGCACACGTGTAGTTCCAGTTACTTGGGAGGCCAACATGGGAGGATCACTTGACCCGAGGGGTTCGAGGCTGCAGAGAGGGGTTCAAGGCCACTGCACTCCGGCCTGGGTTACAGAGTGAGACCCTATCTCAAAAAGAAAAAAAAAATCAGTCCCCCCCCAAAAAATCTGTCTTTTGGGAAGTACCCCTAGGAAGAAATAGATATTTCTAAGGAAAAGCAATTAATCAATGTCTCCTAGCCTCACTCTAGAATCTCTAAAATGCCTCTTGGTAACCTGTGTTCTTTACTTGGCTCCTGAATAATAAGTGGTTGAAATACTTTCGTTCTAACTCTTTGGCACCCACCTGCCCTTGTCCTCCATCCACTCACTCGGTGGAACCTTTGTCATTGCCAACAGTAATATGACTGAAGTCTGTGGGCTTTTCTAACCCCACACATGATCTATACCAAGTGGGAAGATTCCGTGGGGGCCGAGCTAAGAGAGTGTGCTAAAAAGAGAGACTATTTTAAAAACCATCTCAAATTTCTGAGGCAGAAGGTTGTTGCCGTTTTTACATTGTGCTGCCTGTCATCCACGGGTGTAAAGGAGGGCACAGGTATGAAGAAGTCCACGCGAATGGTGACATTCCAGGCACATTTGTTGTCCTTGGGATGTCTGGAAAAGGGGGAGGCAGGGGGAAGATGGGCAACGTCTGACCGAGTCACGGTGGAAAAATAACACTTCGCCATGGAAAACTGCAGACTTGGGGCAACCCCTGGGCATTTGTGCAACCTCTAGTTCAGGGTCTCTGAAGGTTAGTGCCCTGTGGACACTGGGGATTGACGTGGTTTAAATTCTTCTGTCTCTTTAGTGGGCAAAGGCTAGAGATAATGAAGGTGAGGTCTATGTGTAAATTAGTATTTCAAATTCTCTTCTGGAGGTGAAAACATTCTTTTAAAGAGGAACATAGAGATCACTCAGTAGAAACCGGAGAAATCAATAGGGTAGGACTGGTGTGAACTGGGAAACATCTGCAGAGAGCAGGATTTTTTTTAAGAAGGTATCTTTGCACTCCTACCCCCTATAGTTGAGATTTTGACTGGACCCATAGCTGGTGGCCTTGTAAAATCAGAATCCCACCT
The DNA here is from genome assembly GCF_001604975.1 of Cebus imitator. Taxonomy (NCBI): domain Eukaryota; kingdom Metazoa; phylum Chordata; class Mammalia; order Primates; family Cebidae; genus Cebus; species Cebus imitator. The sequence continues at coordinate 4,350,713 of NW_016107468.1, forward strand.
TTTGAAAGCCATTTGGAAGTACATACTCCAAGCCATAAAAATATTTCATACCCCTGAACTAGTAATCTTCCTACTGGGAATTTATGCTAGGGAAACTCAATCAGAAAGGAGAAAAAGGGCCACATGCATGAAAATATTGATGGCCTCATTGCTTTTTTTTTTTTATTGAGAAGGTGTCGTGCTCTATCACCTAGGCTGGAGTGCAGTGGTGTGATCTCTGCTCACTGCAACCTCCACCTTGTGGACTTGAGCAATTCTCCTGCATCAGCCTCCTGAGTAGCTGGGATTACAGGCACCCACCACCACTCCCAGCTAATTTTTGTATTCTTAGTAGAGACAGGATTTCATCATGTTGGCCAGGATGGTTTTGAACTCCTGAACTCAAATAATCCACCTGCTTTGGCCTTCCAAAGTGCTGGGATTACAGGCGTGAGCCATTACGCCTGGCCCCTCAATGCTTTTCATACTAAGAATTTGGAAGCCACCTAAAAGACCAATAGGAGTGGAATGGTCATTTAAATTATGATATATTGAATCAATAGACTACTATACATTCATTAAGATTATAATTATGAATATCCTGTAGAAGCTTGCATCTATCTGAAATAACTACTTTTAATTATATAAGCATAATGTAAAAACTTATCTCTTGTCTGTACAATTGACTGTTTTTGTTGGGGGGCTGTGGAGCAGACAAGATTTTGCCATGTTGCCCAGGCCGTTCTCGAACTCCTGGCCTCAAGTGATGTACTTGCCTCAGCCTTCCAAAGTGCTAGTATTACTGGTGTGAGGTGCCATGCCTGGCCTGTTATTTTTTTTTCCTCTGCTGGGATTGAGTTTGGTTTGTTCTTGTTTCTCTAGTTTCTTGAAGTGTGAGCTTAGGTTGTCTATTTGTGCTCTTTCAGACTTTTTAAAAAATGTTTTTATTTGTGTTAGTATTTATCTTGAAGAAGAGTGAAAACATAATTAAAGAAGTACTGGAGAGTGTTTTTAAATAGTACCATCCTACACAAAATACTAATTTCATGATAGCTTTGGAAATAGGTGGGGAAAACATGAGAAAAATATTTTGATGGGTGCAATTGTCTCTTGAATGATGATGCAGGGGTTAGAGGTGCTTACCTCCCTGGTGGTTGAAAATGCACATATAACTTTAGGCTCCCAGAAACTTCACTACTAATAATCTACTTTCTTTTTCTTTTTTGAGATAGAGTCTCACTGTGTCGCTCACTCTAACAGTGCAGTGGCACAATCTCTGTTCACTGCAACCTCCACTTCCTGGGTTTAAACTATTCTGCCTCAGCCTCCTGAATAGCTGGGATTACAGGCATGTGCCACCACGTCTGGGTAGTTTTTGTATTTTTAGTAGAGATGGGGTTTTGCCATGTTGGCCAGGTTGATCTCGAACTTCTGACCTCTGGTGATACCCCTGCCTCAGCCTCCCAAAGTGCTAGGATTACAGGCATAAGCCATTGCACCTGGCCGAATAGTCTACTGTTAACCAGAAGCCTAACTAGTAGCATAAAGTCAATTAACATATACTGTGTATGTCATATGTAGTATATATAATATTCTTACAATAAAGTGAACTAGAGAAAAGAGAAGGTTTTTAAGAAAATCGTAAGGAAGAGAAAAATCTGTTTACTGTTCATTAAGTAGAAGTGGATCATCTTGAAGGTTTTCATCTTCATTACCTTCATGTTGAGTAGCTAAGGAGGAGAAAGAAGAGAGATTGATGTATTAGTCCATTTCATACTGCTATAAAGAAAGACCTGAGACTGGGTAAAATTTATAGAGGAAAGAGGTTTGATTGACTCACGGTTCTGCATGTCTGAGGAGGCCTCAGGAAACTCACAACCATGGTGGAAGGTGAAGGAGAAGCAAGTACCTTCTTTACAAGGTGGCATAAAAGAAAGAGAGAAAGCATGGGAAATCATCATGTATAAAACTATGAGATCTCGTGAGAACTCACTATCATGAGAACAGCATGGAAGAAACACCCATGATCCAGTCGCCTCCCACTAGGTCCCTCCCTCGACACATGGACATTACAATTTGAGATGAGATTTGGGTGGGGACAAACAGCCAAACCATATCGGGTGGTCTTGCTGTCTCAGGGGTGGTCAAGGCAGAAGAAAATCCATGTGTAAGTGGACCCATGCAATTCAAACCCGTGTTATTCAAGGGTCAACTGTACTGCAACTTATATATAAAATAAAGACAGAAATGTACAGGTAGGACCTGAAAGAAACACAGAAAATGAGAACAGTTGATGTGTTCACGTGGTGAAAAGAGGAGTGATCATTTTCCTTTTTTTCCAGATAGATTCATTACAATTACAGTGTTCCTATAAGTCAAATCCTAGCTTTATCAATGAATGGCTTCACCTTTGTCATCTGTGAAATGGGTGTAATAATACTTTGTAATGTAGCAACTGGTTTTCCTCCATGCTTTGTTCTTAGCCTTTCTGTATACACATCAGCTCATTTGGTCTTCCGTACCCACCTTTTAGGTAAGTACCTACAGACAGGCAAGGGAACTCGGAGGACTTGTCACAGTCACTAGGAGCAAATCTGGGCTTCCAGATCCACCTAATCTTACTACAAAGGTGACAACCATAACCACCTCTTTGTGCCATCTTCTTCCCTCCTCTCTACTGAATCTTTCTGGATATGTTGTAAGAAATAGAGGTAAAAGGATCACTTAAGGCCAGGAGCTGGAGACCAGCCGGGCAACATAGTGAGACCAGCTGGGCATGGTGGTGCACACCTGTAGTTCCAGTTATTTGGGAGACCAACACGAGAGGATCAATTGAGGCCAGAGGTTCAAGCCTGCAGTGAGCTATCATGGCACCATTGCGCTCCAGCCTGGATTACAGAGCGAGACCCTACCTCAAAAAAAAAAAAAAATCTATCTTTTCGGAAGGACCCCTAGGAAGAAGTGGATATTTCTAAGGGAAAACTTAAAAAATTAATCGATGTCCCCTAGCCCCACTCTAGGACCTCCCAAATGCCTCTTGGTGTCTGTGTTCTTTTCTTGACTCCTGGATAGTAAGTGGTTGAAATAATTATGTTCTAACTCTTGGGCACCCACCTGCCCTCGTCCTCCATCCACTCACTGGGTGGAACCTTTGTCATTGCCAACAGTAATATGACTGAAGTCTGTGGGCTTTTCTAACCCCACACATGATCTATACCAGGTGGGCCTGGCATTTAGGAGAAACTCAGTCAACAGTAGTTGCTAATCACCATTGTCATTATAACGTTTGTATAATAAAGTAATCAGAAAAAAATAACAAAAAGTAGAGTCAGTACCTTGAAGTTCATGTATATGGTGAGCAAAACTCACAGCTAATATTTTCAGGTTCATGTCCTATTTTAATGCATTCCCAAGGTTCATCTTTACGTAATAGCATCTGTTTTACATTTTCTTTCTTACGTGGGCTAAATATACCTCCTGCGAGGATGCTTATAATGCCTTGTCTCTCTTTAGCACTTTGTCCTTCTTTCAAAGCATATTCATATTTATTTTTTTTCTCTCATTAATTTTGGGTGGTATGTCAGTGGTCTCCCCACTTTACAGATCTGTGATCTCTCACCATTTTTTTTGGATTGCATACCCCTATTGTTGAAAATTTTTGAGCACTTACCTCTAATACCTGCATATTTGTTTAATTACAAATTAGATGTGTGGATTGCTGACAGATTGTATGTACAAGCATGAGATGATAAAGATGAAATAAGCATGTTTTAAAAATATTTTTCAATATGGTTTATTTAATAGCATAGGAAACCTTTTTTCCTCTCGTTAAAATATCATTACTGGCCATATTTTCCATGGCAGCAGTTTTAGTGGATATATCTTTGTTATTTTCAAAATCATTATTTCATACATTGTGATAGAGTAATTCATATGTCTGGTTTTAATTCACTTATTTTTGGTTTCAATACTGGAAAAGATACCCCCCAAAAGAGATGTAGATCCAAGTAGAAGAAATTCATAGTTGGTGGTGCTTAATAAATTATGATACTTGCTTTTCGAAGCCATCCATGTATTATGCAAAAGCTTTTGTTGAAATTCAGCTAGTAAATTTCCATTTCTCATGATGCCAGTCAGTTGCTCTTGCAAACTAACTGAAAGGTGATGCATTTCAATATTTTTAACAAATGGGTTCAAAACCTGCTGAAAGTCTTTATATGGAAGATGTTTAAAAGGGTAGAAAATCTGTTTAAAGTTTTTCAAGTGTGAATATATGAGTTTTTATAAATTAAATTGTAGAATTTTCAGCCACAAATCATTAATCACGAAACATTTCCAAACATCCTTTTTCAAAATGCCTCTCTAGTAGTACAAGTATTCTTTTTTATTGGAAAGCATTACTTTCTCATTCATCGTTTAAATGTCATCTTTACCTTGAGGTAACATATTAAGTAGGTTTATTTTTTCTGAAAATATTTATGGATGCCATAGGCTCTTGAGGGATATCTGTCATCCAAGAATAGGTCATTATATTTTAAACTTAAAAAAATAATGCATAATTTATTTCTAATTTGCAACTTTTCTCAAGTTCTTTGACACAAACTTCAGGGTGTTTCCAGGGGATTTAGGTCACTGCCTATTTTACTAAAGGAGTTTTGTGACAATATGACTGACTTATTTTAAATATATGTGTTTTTACAATTGATATCCTGGAGGCTTTTGTGTCCTCTGCTCTAGTAACTTACAGGAATGTGGAGTGAATGAAATTAGCTGTGCTCCTGTCTGTGTAACCTTGCCCCAAAACCCTGCTTCTTATTTCAGTCAAAGCATCCATCCCATCAGGAAGTACCCTAGATGCTTTTCCCCTCGAACAAGGTTCTCACATAAGATCTCATTTAGTTCAGAACATAAATTTACCAATAGTGGCAAAAAACACTGTTACTTTTGCACCAACCTAATCATTGACTCACAAAAATGGGACTTTGTATGCATTGTAACAAAGACTGAATCTAGCAAATATCACAAGCTGAACATGAAAACCCTTCTCCCTGAGCACAGCAAACCTGTGTGCTGTAGGTACCTTTTTCAAGTTTCTGTCTTCAAATTGTTGCCAGTGTTTTCAATACATTTCCCAAAAGTATTTGCTGACAAAGCATGTGTTTAGCTGCCAGCGCGGTGGCTCACACCTGTAACCTCAGCACTTTGGGAGGCCGAGGCGGGTTGATTACAAGGTCAAGAGATTGAGACCATCCTGGCCAACATAGTGAAACCCCGTCTCTACTAAAAAAAATACAAAAAATTAGCCAGTCGTGGTTGTGCGTGCCTGTAGCCCCAGCTACTCAGGAGGCTGAGGCAGGAGAATTGCTTGAAATAGGAAAACGGAAGTTGCAGTGAGCCAGGATCCCACCACTGCACTCCAGCCTGGCGACAGAGCGAGACTGTCTCAAAAAAAAAAAAAAGAAATGCATTTAGCTTATTGCCAGATTATTTTTTTTGTGTAATAGTCCTGCTATCTTTGCTGTAGTTGAAAGCAAAAGCACTTCCCCAACATGACTTCTTCTCTTTTGCTATTGAATAGGGAACTCTGAAAGAGAATCGTAACGCTTATTGTTTAGTTTGGGGGAAATTCGAAAGGTCCTGGGATTGTGTCTAGCAGGATGTTAAATATTGCTGAAAACATTACAGATACTTGTCTTCTATTTCTATATGTTTCATTTTAAAATGTCATCCAAAAGCATGATATATTCTTACGGCAGAGGTTGCAGTTAGTTGTAGTGGGTCTGTACCCATATTTCAATACTCTTCTTCTTTTTTTTGAGATGGAATTTCACTCTTGTTGCCCAGGCTGGAGTACAATGGCACAATCTTGGCTCACCACAACCTCCGACTCCATGGTTCAAGTGATTCTCCTGCCTCAGCCTCCTGAGTAGCTGGGATTACAGGCATGTGCTACCACGCCCATTAATTTTGTACTTTTAGTAGAGATGGGGTTTCTCCATGTTGGTCAGGCTGGTCTTGAACTCCCAACCTCAGGTGATCCACCCACCTCAGCCTCCCTAAGTGTTGGGATTAGAGGCGTGAGCCACCAACACCTGGCCTATTTTTTTAGACAAAGTCCACTCTGTTGCCCAGGATGGAGTGCAGAGGCAATATCATAGCTCACTGCAGCCTTGAACTCCTGGGCTCAAGCAATTTCCCTCCTCAGCTTCCCAAGTAGCTAGGACTGTAGGTGTGCACCACTGCACCTGGCTAATTTTAAAAATTATTTGTAGAGATGGGGGTCTCACTATGTTGCCCAGGCTGGTCTCAAACTCCTGGCCTCAGGCGATCCTCCCCTCCCAAAGTGCAGAGATTATAGGCATGAGCCACCAAAACTGACCTCAGTACTCTTTTTGATAATTCCTTTTGAACCTATATCAAATTGTCAGTATTTTAATCGCAAATGGTGGCTCCAAACAAGCTCCCAACAGACGGAAAAGCATCAGCTCTGCCCTGTGAGGCTGCAGCTCGTGTTTGCCTTACGGCTGTCATCCCAGGGCACATGCTCTATGCCAAAATCTTTAAGTCTCTTACCTGTTTTATGAGAACTTGTTTGGCTAAGCCTGGACCATACGATCTGTACAGTCATTGCCTGGGCACGTGTAAACTGCACGTTCAGCCTCAGGCTGTGATCAAACCCAGAAAGAAGGTGCCCCTGCTGCCTCCTCCAGGGGCTCACACAGGAAATGAATTGTCCTTCCCACTTGGGACATCACCACCAAGGGAGGATGTTATCACCAAGACATGTGTTTTTTGCGGTTATACCCGATATCCTTTTTTTGTTTTCAGATCAGTAGGCATTGCTATAACAGAAGTTTTATTATAGGCTTGCAACCTTTTATTTGTGATTCTGAAACTCAAAAAAAAAAAAAAAAAAAGGTGTGGCACAGTGGCTCACGGCTGTAATCCCAGCACTTTGGGAGGCTGAGGCTGTGGATCACCTGAGGTCAGGAGTTTGAGACCAGCCTGGCCAACATGGTGAAACCCTTTCCCTACTAAAAATATAAAAATTAGCTGGGTGTGGTGGCACATGCCTGTAGTCCCAGCTATTCGGGAGGCCGAACCAGGAGAATCGCTTGAACCTGAGAGGCAGAGGCTGCAGTGAACCAAGATTGTACCACTGCACTCCAGTCTGGGTGACAGAATGAGACTTTGTCTCAAAAAGAAGCTGGTAAAGCCTAACTGTCATGAGATCTGAGGCTATTTATGGCATTTATTTATCCCATTTGATGTGACTTTGCACACATTTCACTGCAGGAATATTCACATTCTAAGTTGGGGTGCCAATCCAGACCCATTAGAGAGTGTTAGATCATGTATGTGTGAAAGGAAAATACAAGCTCGGAACCCTAAACTTACTCTCCACAGGGAAAAGTCAAGCTGGGAACTGAGTCATGCAAACCTGCTTTCCATTTTGTTCCTAAATACGTAGCTGCAAAGATAAAAGGCTACATCCCTCCCTCACAATTTACTCACGAGGAAATTCTTTGTGGGCTCCAATATCTTTTACCCTAAAGCAGTTCTATTGAATTGCACCCTGACAATGTAAATTAGCAGTTTATCTTCACAGGTATAAGACAAAGAACAGAATTGAAATCATCCCTCCACTCATCTGAGCCATATGCATATCTGACTGCATCCTCTGTGTTTATTTAAAATGCAGATCCACCACTGTGTGCAAGACAACTGTGAGATTGACTATTCTTGTGTCCTCTGCTTTCCCATGTAAAATGCAGATTCAGTGTCCACTGATCAAAGCTTCAAGTGGATGCAACCACATACTCTTTTATTTACTGTATTAGTTTGTTTTCATGTTGCTGATAAAGACACACCCAAGACTGGGTAACTTACAAAGAAAAAGAGATTTAATGGACTCACAATTCCATGTGGCTAGGGAGGCCTCACAATCATGGTGGAAGGTGAAAGGCACGTCTTACCTGGCAACAGACAAGTGGAAAAGGGGAAACCCCTTGTAAAACCATCAGCTCTCATGAGACTTATTCACTACCATGAGAACCGTATGGGGGCACCTGCCCCTATGATTCAGTTATCTCCCATTGCGTCCCTTCCACAACACGTGGGAATCATGGGAGCCACCCTTCAAGATGAGATTTGGGTGGAGACATAGCCAAACCATATCATCTACCCTTCCCTTTTTTTTCCCTTCCTCTCTTCCTTACTGCCTGCTCTTTTCTCTTTAAATATAGACGTCCCCAAACTCTCTTTGGAAAAAAGCATGAATCACTGACATTTCCTGTGGTTTTGTGTTATATTTTCCTGGGTGCATTCTAAACCTTGGCCAAATACATCTCTAAAATGACTGAGACTCTAGTCAGTCATTTTCTTTGATTTACATAGGTACCAGTGAGATACTACCTTTCTATAGCTCCCAGAATTCTGATTCTAAAACCCAGCGTGCCCAAAGTTTTGATTACAGGACCATGACCCTTTCCACTGTACCATGAATTGTTCTGGCACTCCCCAGTGTGAGTTGTTGACGAAAAGAGTCAAATTCTATAAGATAGTGAAGATATTTGTTCTGGTTCAAATCGGAGGACCATGACCCTTGACACAGTCCCAGGAGGTCCTGAGAACATGTGCCCTAGGATGTCTGGTTACAACTTGGTTTTATGTATTTCAGGGAGACATAATCAATACATAGAAGGTGTACATCAGTACAGTCCAGAAAGCCAGGACCACTCCAAGCTGGGGAGAGTTTCCAGGTCATAAGTAAATTCAAAGATTTTCCGACTGGCAATTGGTTGAAAGAGTTAAATTATTATCTGAAGACCTAGAATCAATAGAAAGGAGAGTTTGGGTTATGATAAGGGCTTGTGGAGACCAAGGTTTTTATCGTGCAGATGAAACCTCCAGGCAGCAGGCTTCAGAGCTCTTATCAGACATAAAAGGGTGCCAAACTCTTAGTTAATTCTTTCCTGGATCAGGAAAAAAGACCTGGGAAGGGAAGGGAAATCTCTACAGAATGTAGATTTTCCCCACAAGAGACAGCTTTGCAGGGCCGTTTCAAAATACATCAAGGAAATATATTTTGGGGTAAAATACTTGGATTTCTTTCAACCTCCCATTTATCATGTTGGTGTCTTACTGCTGCAAAGATTGTCTTGTCCATCTTCAGAACTCTGTTTTACTTTTAATGCTGGTCACCTGTATCTTCCAAAAGGAGGAGGGTGTAAGAAGGCTCATCTGACCACCCATTCCCATCATGGTCTGAACTAGCCTTTCAGGTTTCTTTAGAATGCCCTTGGCCAAGAAGTTGGCCCATCAATTAATTGGAGGGCTTAAGATTTTATTTTTGATTTACAGAGTGTACCCTGCTTTTGAGCATGTAAGGGATGATATGAAAGCCCACAGGCTTTGTTGCTTGCCCCAAGTCACCCAGCAAGCTGAAAACAGGAATCAGAAATGAGACTCGGCCATAGCCTGCTACTGCGGCTTTCACCAAATCACATCTTGTTGTCTGTCTGAGGAGAAGATTCTGAGTTTAGTTTAAAACTGGAGCTTTCCAAAGAGAACATGTATATCCGTGGCCTTCTGCCAAGAGAAGATTTCATTCACTGCCAGCATCAGCTGTGAGAGGCGATGTTACAGAGTGGGGAAGAATCTAGACTCACAGGATGTTCAAGTTAGAGCATTTCCCCAGTGGATTCCTATCTATTTTCACTCACCCATTCAACAAAATACTCAATGATCCTGTGCTAGGAATGGAACTGATAGGGTTTGGCTGTGTCCCCACCCAAGTCTCATCTTGAATTGTAGCCCCCACAATTCTCACATGTCTTGGGAGGGACGCAGTGGGACGTAACTGAATCATGGGGACTGATCTTTCTTGTGCTGTTCTCGTGATAGTGTCATGAGATCTGATGGTTGTATAAAGAGGAGGATCCCTGCACAAGCTCTCTCTTCTCTTGTCTGCCACCATGTGAGACATGCCTTTCACCTTCCACCATTATTGCAAGGCTTTGCCAACCATGTGAAACTGTGAATCCATTACTGTTTCGTTTGTAAATAGCCCAGTCTCTGGTATGTCTTTATCAGTGGTGTGAAAACGGACCAATACAGGAGGCTAAGTCCAGTCAAGACAAAAGTCTGTTGGGTTCCGCCTACCCTGAAGGAATTTGCAGTTTACTGGGATGGACATACAAATTTCCTGCATAAGAATCATGTGCAGCCTGGAAAATGGTTGTGGGTTCAGGGGAGAGGGTGTCCCTGTGGTGATGTGTTCATGGGGAAAGTAGCTCTTTAATGGAAGCTTACAGGCTGCCTGGGACTTTTTCAGGGGAGCTGGCTTGTGGAAGGCATTCCAGTTGAGGGAACAGCATGAGTAAAGGCATAGTGGTTGGCCCAGAGGCTAGATGCATCTGCTGTAAACCAAAAATAAAATTCTCAGACTCCCCCAAACATGAATGGGCCCTTCCTCTCGGCCAAAGGCATTCCCAAGTTAACATGAAAAGCCAATTCATACCGTGATAGGAAGGGGGAGCTGGACATACTTCATTAGACCCTCCTCCCTTTAGGAATTACTGATAGCACAGACTCTTGAATTCTGATAAGAAATATTTACAATCTACTCTCTCTGAAGCCTGCTTACCTGGAGGCTTCATCTGCATGATTTAAACCTTGGTCTCCACAACTCCTTGTCATAACCCAGACATTCCTTTCTATTGGTAATAACTCTTCAACCAATTGCGAGTCAGAAAATCTGAATCTACCTATGACCTGGAAGCCTCTGCTTTCAGTTGTCCCACCTTTTCAGACCCAACCAATATACAGCTTGCATGTACTGATTGATGCCTAGTGTCTCCTGACAATGTATAAAACCTAGTTCTGAGCTAGGCGTGGTGGCTCATTCCTATAATCCCAGCACTTTGGGAGGCTGAGGTGGGTGGATCACTTGAGGTCAGGAGTTTGAGACCAGCCCTGCCAACATGGTAAAACCCCATCTCTACAAAAAATACAAAAATTAGCCAGATATGGTGGCACACATCTGTAATCTCAGCTACTCAGGAAGCTGAGACAGGAGAATTGCTTAAGCCTGGGAGGTAGAGGTTGCAGTGAGCAGATTTGGCACCACCTCACTCCAGCCTGGGCAACAGAGTGGGACTCCATCACAGAAAAAAAAAGAAAAACCAAAAAACCAAAACAGAAAACCAAAACCATGTTCTGGCCTGACCACCTTGGGCACATGTTCTCAGGACCTCCCAGGGCTGTGTCACAGGCCATTGGTCATTCACATTTGGCTCAGAAGAAATCTCTCTGAATATTTGACAGATTTTGATTTTTTTCAGTGACAATAAGTTGGCACCTAATATGGCGCCACTGTTTTTGTCAACACTGCGTATCTCAGTAGCTCAGTACTCCTGAGCATTCAAGTGAGAACAAGAGAGGCGGGAGATGAAACTGTCTAGGCTGGCAGAGGTCCTATCGTCCTGGACTCTGCTGAGAGATATGGATTTCCCATGCAGAGCTAGTGAACATTTCTGAACAGGAGAAGGGGGAATTTTTCTAAAAGCACTCTCCCTCTTGCACTCCTTCCCCCTGCAGAAATGCCTTCTGCAACATCCCTGCTGGGTGGCTGAGTGGCCTCTGTGTGACCACTTCTGGTGACATTATTTGGTTCACACAGAAATTAATTTCTTTTATATAGCTCAACATTTGTAACCTCACTGGTTTTAACACCTGGCATTTTAGGGCTGTCTGCACCACTTCAGTGTGTTATTTTTTGAGAAATGGGTACAGGACACTTCAGTTTAATTCATTCTGCATCCTCATTTTTCACACGAGTTGTCTTATTATTCTTAACTATTATTAAAAGGAATGATAAAAAGTAATTAACCATCTGGAACAGATTCATGCTTCCTATTAGTCAGGACATCCATTATAAAACCTCCTGAAAGTTCAGGCTTAGAAATAAATTCTCCAAGTAGGTGGATTAGCTAATGAATTTTTCTTCTCCAAAGATGAGTGTATTTTCCCAACGCAGCCAGCACTCCCCTCCACTGCTCATTTATCAAAGGGGAAAAAGTCGAAGTGAAAAGTAGAAATAGCGTGTCAATATAATTTACTGTGTAAAAGCTATGGATTTGATATGGTTTGTGGAAAGTTCTGCCCTGTCCTTCTCCACTATTATTTGTGATTTTACTTTGACACTGAACCTCAGCTTCGGGAAGAAAACTCTGTATGCAGTCAGTGGTCTCTTCAGGGTCCCCAGGACATGCCCCCAGTCCCTTCCAGGCTACTGTGGGGATGCTGGAGACGGATCTGCAGCAGAACGAACCAAGAGTGATGTCAGAAGCCTCAGTCTGTCCTGCATGGAACCTGGAGTGAGTTTTAGGGGCACTTAGAATTTGAAAAAGAAGATCTGAAGCTAGGAGATCTGAATCTGTTCACTGCACACAGTATTCTCTAAGTGCAATGCCGATTCATGGCCAAGAGTGAGCTCTTCATGCTTCACGAAGCCTTCCACAGTTTTGTATTAGCCTGGTAGAGCTCAGCTCAAGTGCAGTTTTTTTCATGAGGCCTTGATAATGCTGGTTACAAGTCAGTGCTATTCAACACACATGGTACCTTTTGTGTCCTAAGCCCTACGCGAGGCTCTGAGGATCCAAGAGTGAATGAGATAAGTATCCCTTCCCGAGTTTTCAGTCTGCTGATAAACACATGTATAGAAAACCTGCAAACAAACACAGTAGGGGAGATGTCAGGAGTATACCACAGAAACCTGGAAAAAAAGCATTACCATCTGCCTTGAATGCTTGGGACAGCCTTTACAGAGAGGATGATATTTATGCTGTGTTTTGATGTATTCATAGGAGTGTGCTAAGTAGAAAGTAAAGTGAAGGAGTGGGAAAGACCTTTGAGGCAGAAAAGACACATACAAAAGCATGAGTTGAAAGGCCACAGGTTGGGGCATAGTGTGTTTCTAATGCTCAGGGTATGTGTCTATGGGGGATAAGGCTGGAGAGGGGACTCCTCCTAGATGTTTATGATAATATTGCAATCACCTTAGGCCCTAAGCCTGGCATACAGTACCCATTGGAGGGGGGAGACCCAGTTTGAGTTCATGGGGTAGAGCTGGAGCAGGAAGCTCTCACCTTCAGAGGGGTGATGAAATCTGAATGTCTTGAGAATTCTGTACCCAGACATGTCAAAGGCAGGGATCAAAGCTGCAGATCTCTGAGTAGGAGGGAGTTGGGGCCGGGCGCGGAAGCTCATGTCTGTAATCCCAGCACTTTCGGAGGCTGAGGCGGGCGGATCATGAGGTCAGGAGAACGAGACCATCCTGGCCAACATGGTGAAACCCTGTCTCTACTAAAAATACAAAAATTAGCTGGGTGTGCTGGGGTGTGCCTGTAATCTCAGCTAATCGGGAGGCTGAGGCGGGAGAATCACTTGAACCAGAAGGTTGGAGGTTGTAATGAGCCAAGATGATGCCACTGCACTCCAGCCTGGCAACAGAGTGAGGCTCCATCTCAAAAAAGAGGAAGTTAGAAAAAGAAGGAACAGCAGAAGCAAGTTGTTCCAGGCAGGTGTGAATGGGATTGCACTTTCCTGTTCTACGCATGTATGCCTTATCTTTCAAATCAATTATACTCTATGTGAAGGCAGGAAAAATGGTTTTAGAATGTTTTTAAGTCGTATACAGTAACGGCTAGTAAAGTATTGTGAAGATGGAGAGCAGTCATACTAATTGCCCAAGATGATAGAGTTAGTAGGGGGCAGACCTAGGGTTTTAGGGGCACTTGGAAATGAAGCACTGGTCCCTGTCCTGTGCCTCAGCTCTCATGGACAGTTTGCGCTTAGTGGACAGTGTCACATGTGAAGAGAGGGAACATGAACCAATGGAAGTGCACACAGAAGATGGAGACCAACAGATTTTGGTCCTGTTTTACGGAAAAAAAAAAAAAAAAAACATATTAAGGGAGTAGAAAGGATGACAAGGAGGTCTTGGGTAGGGATGGAGAGAGAGAGAGATTACTGTCATTAAATATTTGCAGGAATTTTGTATACAAAAAGAAGTTGTTTGGTTCCGTGTGGTTTTGGAGGCAGTCCTGGAGTTGCAGTAGAAATTGTACTGAGGCTGATTTTCCCCTAACTGCTGGTGCTACCTGAAAGTCCCATGTGCTGTCTAGAGAGAGTAAGGCTCCCAGGATGAGAGGCAGAGACATCACAGACGTTGACAAGGCGCTGCCTCCTCTTGGTTGGTGACCCCACCAAGTGATTTTCAGTGTCTCTTCCCATTTGGAGATGCTATACATCTCTTGACACTCTTATAATTCTGCCATTCTTCCTGACTCCCAGGAGAGGCCAGGATCTGTGAAGACATCAGAAGTTGAGTGCTAGGCTAACTGAAACACACAGCCCTTTGCTTTAATTATTCTGCTCTGTGAGATCCATTTGCCAAGGGAAATTGGGGAAAGCATTTTTAGCCAAGACATTTGCTTTTAGGGGACTCATTATCCTAGAAATATTCTACTCCTCCTCATTTATGCAATACCTTATTATTCCCCAGGATTTTTACTCCTTGAGACGCTATTAAGATTTTTTAAAACCTTTTCTTTTTAATTTAAAGACAGGGTCTTGCTCTGTCACCAAGACTGGAGTGCAGTGGTATGATCGCAGCCTTAAACTCCTGGGCTTAAGTGACCCTCCTGCCTCAGCCTCCCAAGTAGCTGGGACCACAGGTGCATGCCACCACATCCTGATAATTTTTATTTTAATTTGCAGAGATGGAAATTTCACTATATTGTCCAGGCTGGCCTCAAACTTCTGGGCTCAAGCGATTCTCTTGCCTCGGCCTCCCAAAGTGCTGTGGTTATAGGCAAGAGCCACTGCGCCCAGCCTCGTTTTCATCCATAAACTGGTTTGATTCCAAAAGAATTATAAACCCAGGTGTTAAATCTCAACATACAGAGATGAGCTCTTACTGGTCATTACACCAGATCATCCTCCTGAGTGGAAACTGACTTCGCAGAGCAGATCTTCCCTGTCCCTGGACTTTGGAAGCCCCTGGGACAGTTGGAGAAGTCGCAGTGCTCAGGCTGCACTCCGATGGGTTAGATCACAAAATGTGCATGGGGTCGGTCACCAGAGGTCTTCAGAGCTGCCTGGTTGGTAGTGCAGTCACATCTGAGAGTCGCTGCTTGAGACCCATCTGGCATTACCCCTGGCAGGACCCATTGGCCCCTGTTCCCTTTCAGAGCTTTGAGAGATTGAGCAAAGGCACATTCAGTTTTTCCAGTCGCCAGCCGGGTGCTTGAGGATTGCACAGAGCCACCAGAGCAAAAATACGTTCTCCAATTTCCCTTGGCAAATGGATCTCACACAGCAGAATAATTAAGGCAAAGGTCTGTGTGTTTCAGTCAGCCGAGCACTCAACTTCTGATGTCTTCACAGATCCTGGGAGTCAGGGAGAATGGCAGAATTATAGGAGTGTCAAGTGATGTATAGCATCTCTGAACTGGAAGAGACACTGCAAATCATTTGGTGGGGTCACCAACCAAGAGGAGGAAGCGCCTTCCTCTGTGAAATAGAGTTGCTGGAAGGTTGGCTTCCTGTGCCTTGAATTTTTGAGGTGGTGCCTGGCAGGGGGCTCGCCCTGGTGCCCTTGGCCGTGACCGTGCTGGTGATCGTGATAACCGTGAGAAACACTGGTTGGGCATTCTTCCATGGAGGTGTGGCCTCTGTGCAGGTGTGTCTCTGCTTTTTCCACGTGTACTTCATTTATTCCCCTTAGGAATCGGAGGTGGTAGTTGCTATTATTATCTCACCCTTTTCACATCGCCGCCTCCATGGAAAATGATGGTGTTTCTACAGCATAGTGGAGTAAAACAAGACAGCTTCCAGAGGTGATGAGCTTGGGCCCTGTTCCTGGGAGCCCTGAGCACTGAGGGGTCTATAACTCGGGCACCCTGATTACACCTAGGAAGCTCTGCTTTTGACGCGTGATGATGGTGATGGTGAAGAAGAATGTGAGGATGAATTGCTCTGTTGGTTTCTTCTTTTACATTTAAATTGATTTTTATTTTTATGTTTTTGTAGGTGAGATCTTGCTCTGTCACCCAGGTTGGAATGCAGAGGTGCAATCATAGCTCACTGCAGCTTCAAACTCCTGGGCCCAAGTTATTCTCTCACCTCAGCCTCCTGAGTAGCTGGGACATGTGCCATTATGCCTGGCTAGTTTTTAATATTTTTTTTTTCTTGTAGAGGTAGAGTCTCACTGTGTTGTCCAGGCTGGTCTCAAAGTCCTGGCCTCAAGCAGTCCTCCTGACTCAGCCTCCCAAAGTGCTGAGATTACAGGTGTAAGCCACTGTGCCCAACCCAACATGTTTCTTATGTACATGTTGCTTGCCATTGGCAGGCAAATTGGAGCTGTTCCCATGGCATGATTTTAATTATTGGGAGCTATTATGGGTTGAATTGCATTTCCCCCAAATTCCTATGTTAAAGTCCTAATCCACAGAACCTCAGAATGACACTGTATTTGTAGAAAAGATCTTTAAAGGCGTAAACTACAATGAGGTCTTTAGAATTGGCCTCAATCCAAGATGACTGACCAGTGTCCTTTTTTTACTTTTTTTTTTTTTGAGACCTAGTCTCACTCTCTTGCCCAGGCTGGAGTGCAATGGTATGATCTGGACTCACCAGAACCTCCACTTTCTGAGTTCAAGCGATTCTCCTGCCTCAGCCTCCCAAGTGGCTGGGACTACAGGCATGTGCCACCATGCCCAACCGATTTTTGTATTTTTAGTAGAGACGCGGTTTCACTATGTTGGCCGGCTGGTCTCGAGCTTCTGCCCTTTGGATCCACCTGCCTCCCAAAGTGCTGGAATTACTGTGCCCAGCCCTACTTTTTTTTTTTTTTTTTTTTAAGACAGGGTCTTGCTCTGTCACCCAGGCTGGAGTGCGGTCCTGGGCTCAAGGGATCCTCCCACCTGAGCCCCCCAAGTAGCTGGGACCACAGGCAGAAGCCACCAGTCCTGGTTAACTTTTGTATTTTTAGTAGAGACAGGGTTTCACCATGTTGGCCAGGCTGGTCTCGAATTCCTTAGCTCAAGCGATTCACCCACCTTAGCCTCCCAAAGTACTGGGATTACAGGTGTGAGCCACTGCGCCGAACCTACTGGTGTCTTTATAAGAAGAGGAAATTAGGATACAGACATGTGTGCACAGACAGAGAAGACCACACGTGGTTGCACAGGGAGAAGATGGGCCATCTGCACACCAAGAAGAGAGGCCTGCAGAAAGAACAAAGCCTGCAGCACTCTGATCTCACACTTCTAGCCTCCAGAACGAGGAGACAGTGAATGTCTGTTGTTTCAGCCACCCAGTCTGTGCAATTTTGTTATGGCAACCCTAGCACACAAAGGCAGGGAAGAGAACTGTCTGCCACTTGCGGGGATTTACCTTCAGAGCCTCCTTGGGTTTTCCTTGCCTCTGAGTGGTTCGCAAACTTCAGAGGGCTTACAAACACCTGGAGGTCTTGTTAAAACCTCAGCGATCTGATATGTCCATGCGCAAGTGCAAGCGGGGCTTGTGAATTTCAGTTTTTTGGCATCTTCCCAGGTGATGCTGCTGGTCTTGGGGACTGTGGTTTGAGAGCACCTGCTATCGCAATTGCAAGCCTGGGGGCGGCTCTCAGGAGGCCCTCCTAGCTTTGTGAACATTTTGACTTGGAGAGAGACGGGAGCACACGAGGGGTAGCCTGCTGTGGTAGCTGATGCTTCAAATTGTGCCTTCATTCCTCTTGGACCTTCCCTCCAGGGACTGAGCGAGCAACACATGCTTTCCTTCTCATAGGCCCTCTTTGTTTGACAGCAGAAAGATATAACCCTTCATCTAGTCTTGGGTTCATTCTCTCCATATTAGTTGGGTTCTTCTTGTTTCTGGTGTTATATAGGCAGGTACATCCTCGGGTTACCTGGGATGTAACTGAGGGGGTGAACACAGTCACATTATTAAAGCTACTGTAAAAATGTAATACATTCTAGAACTTCCATACCCTCCACAATCCCAGTGCTGAGTATTTATGCAAAGGAAAGGAAATCAAGTATGTCGGAGGGATACCTGCACCCCTGTTCATTGCAGCAGTATTCACAATAGCAAAGGTATACAATCAAGTTGTGTCCAGCAACAGATGAATGGAGAGAGAAAATGTGGTATGTATGCACAGCAGAATACTATTTGTCCCTAAAAAAGAATGAAGTTCTGTCATTTACAGGGACATGGTTGGAGCTGGAGGTCATTATGTTAAGTGAAATAAGCCAAGCACAGAAAGACACATATTGAATGTTCTCACTCATATGTGGAAGTTAAAAAAGTTGACCTCCTGGGGGCAGAGAGGGGAGTGATAGATACCAGAGGCTGGGAAGGGTGAGTGGCAGGGGTAGATGTTGCAGAGAGGTTGGTTAATGGGTACAAAAATACAGTTAGACAGAAGGAATAGAATACATTCCAATATTTGATAGCAGAGTAGGGTGACTATAGTTAACAACAGTGTATTGTAGATTTCCAAATAGCTGGAAGAGGACTTGAAATGTTCCCAATTTATAGAAATGATAAACACTTGAGGTGATGGACACCCCCAAAACCCTGACTTGATTATTACACATTTGATGCATGTAACAAAACACCACACATACCCCACACATATATAAAATATTATGTATCAATATTTTTTAATGGGAGAAATTCTAAAGAAGATCTTTATGTGGATACCACATAATGATAGAGAGTATCGAGGCTAATTTTGCACAGTAGGGCAAGGAAGGTTTGATAGAGGTGGTGGCCTCAGAGCCGCTGTGTGACTGATTAGCAGAGATTTTCTTGGCAGAGAGGGGGAGGCCCAAAGTGTTCTCTTCCAAGGCAGTGGCATGTGCAAAGGCACAAGGGTAGAAAACAACCCAGCCTGTCTAGGGGAAGAGTTCAGAAGATAAGTGTAACTGATGCGTGAGGTCCATGGGTGGAAGCATGGTGGGAGCTGAGAAGGGAGGGGTAGGTTGGTGCTACTTCTGTCTGTTCAGTATTAATCTTTTAAGGAATAGGATGTATTAGTTTCATGTTGCTGCTGTAACAAATGGCTACAAACACAGTGGCATAAAACACCACACACTTATTCTCTTACAGTTATGAGATTTGAGTCTGAAATGAGTTTTACAGGACTAAAATCAAGGTGCCTGCAGGGCTGCTTTCCTTCAGGAAGCTCCAAGGGAGAATCTAATTCATTCCTGGCCTCTCCCAGCTTCTAGAGGCTGCCAGCATTCCTTGGCTTGTGGCTGCATCATTCCAGTCTCTGAGTCTGTGGTCACATCACTCCAGTCCCTGCATCTGTGGCTGCGTGGACTTTGTTACTTTGATCCTCCTGTGTACCTCTTATATGGACTCTTGTGGTATCATCAGGTCCACCCAGATAATCCAGCATAGTCCCCCCCATCTCACGAGCCTCAATTTACTCACATCTGCCCATATGGTTTGGGTCTGCGTCCTCACCCAAATCTCACCTCAAATTGTAATCCCCATATATTGGAGGAGGGGCCTGGTGTGAGGTGACTGAATCATGGGAGTGGACTTCCATCTTGCTGTTCTCGTGATGGAATCCTCATGAAATCTGGTTGTTTGAAAGAGTAGATTTCTCTATCCCACTTTGCTTTCTCTATCTCTTTCCTGCTCTGCCATGGTAAGGTGTGCTGCTTGCTTCCCCTTCATCTTTCACCCTAATTTTAAGTTTCCTGAGGCTTCCCCAGCCATGCATTCTGTTAAGCCTGCAGAACTGTGAGTCATTTAAACCTTTTTCTTCATAAATTACTCAATCTTTATAGCAGTGTCTCTAGAGATTAGACTCATACATCTGCAAAGCCCCTTTTGCCATATAAGGTAACATTCACAGGTTCTGGGGGTTAGGATGCAGACACCTTTAGGGGGCCATGATTGAGCATATTGTAGGGGAATTGAACAATTCAGCTCTGCAAGGGGAGATAAATGCCATATGGAAGGCCAGCTCTGCCTCTCTACCAGGCTGTGTGAGGGAAGAGGAGAGCCTGGTCCCAAATGGTGTCATTGGAGGTGGAGAGGAGATGGGGGCTTGAATTAAGAGGGAAAAAAATTGGTGATAATTTAGTAGAGGAGGTTGAAGACCCAGGAGACATCGAGACTGACTCTGAGGTTTAAAATATTGTCATTTTTCTAATGGTGTCATTAATCAGGAGAAAGTGTGCAAAGCCTCGAGTTCCCACTTGCCTGAGTCACTTCTCTCGGTCTTTGCAGCAATTTCAGGATCCTTCCCTGACATGCGAAAGCCCATTCCTGAAGCAACGTGCTTTCCAGTTAGCAGGTGCTGCACTCCTGTGCTTCACAGTGACTTGCCTCACTCCATTGGCTAGGCTGCAAGTTTCTGGAGCACCATGCAAGGTGCCTGTCCATGCCATGCTCCGGTTCCGTCGAGCTCCCCATAGCTATATAAAGATTTAGGTGTCCTCTGAGAACTGTGCAACTGGCTATTGCCAGGGCACCCTTCTCAGGCTCCACGCCTTCCTGGAATGAGCCTTGGGGCTGAGTGGGTAACCTTGATATTCCCTGATAAGAGATTTTCTAGTTTTTTTTTTTTTTCTTCCAGAATGGTATGTGGCCTTAAGATGGATGTAAATAAATCTAATAGGTAGAAACGACTTTGAAATAATTCATCAAGGAGGGATGATTTAGCTAGAAATAGCAGATACCAATTTTCAAGCCTTCTTGCCTGCGTATTTTCAGAAATGCGCTCACCTTTGAGACGTTTTTCTCATCCATTTCGGTAAATATCTGTTGCGCTCATTTGCTAATGAATGGTGAACCTGCTTTGTCTCCTGTATGTGCTGGCTCTTTTATTTCCCTTTATCCTGCTTATTCCTTAAAGCCATGGAGAACAGCAGGTTTCTTATTTTATTTTGTTAAGTTCTGGGGTACATGTGCAGGATGTGCAGGTTTGTTACATAGGTAAATATGTGCCATGGTGGTTTGCTGCACCTATCAGCCCATCACCTAGGTGTTAACCCCAGCATGCATTAGCTATTATCCCTGATGCTCTCCCTCCCCCATGCACACCCATCCCCCTACAGACCCCAGGGTGTGTTGTTCCCCTCCCTGTTTCCATGTGGAGAACAGCAGGTTTCTTTACTTAAAAATAGGGCATGGGATGTTGAAGGAGACTGTTCTTTTTGCTTGAGAATTCTGGTTTCTGTCCCAAAGCTGAGAGCAATAGGCGAGTGTTTGCCATTTTTCAGAGGGATGCTGGATGCCACCACGGAGGACCCAGCAAGGGATTTGCAAAACTGGTCCTGCAGCCTGAATGGCCCTTCTCCTCTCTAAGGAAAAGATGAGTTCCTGGAAGAGAAAGTTGCAGGGGATATGGGTGTTTATCCCTCCCAACAGGAGTGACCCCTCCCCAGGTCAAATGGGGAGATTTCAACAAACCACATAAAGATATTGGGATGCTGGCTAGGCATGGCGGCTCATGCCTATAATCCCGGCACACTGGGAGGTCGAGGTGGGTGGACTGCTTGAGCTCAGGAGCTTGAGAACAGCCTGGGCAACACGGTGAATGAAACCCTGTGTCTACAAAAAATATTAGCTGGGTGTCATGGCACACTCCTGTAGTCCCACCCACTGTGGAGGCTGAGGTGGGAGGATCGCTTGAGCCTGGGAGGTGGGTGTTGCAGTGAGCCATGATATCGCCACTTTACTCCAGCCTGGGCAACAGAATGAGACCCATCCAGCCTGGCCAACATTTTGAAACCCCATCTCTACTAAAAATACAAAAATTATCCAGGTGTGGTGGTGCACACCTGTAATCCCAGCTTGTTCAGAGGCTGAGACAGGACAATTGCTTGAACTTGGGAGACAGAGGTTGTAGTGAGCCAAGATTATGCCATTGCACTCCAGCCTGGGAGACAGCACAAGACTCCATTTCAAAAAAACAAAAAGACTGGGCTGCCTGCCAGAGGAGGCTGGCTTCTTCCTCACTGCCGGGTGCTGGCTGAACTGTAGCACTCACAGGTCCATCTTCACAAGCGAGAGCAGGGTTTGATGAGTGCGTTCTTGAGATCACCTGAAATAGGGAAGAAATTGACATGACTTCTCTGGATTTGGGGGAACCTCGGTGAAGGTTGGGGTGGTGCCTGCATCCTGCTTGGGGAATTCTGAAGACAGGAGTTCAGTAGGTAGGAAGGGTGGGCAGCAATAGAGTAGCCTATATGGCTTCCTCCAACATGACCAGCAGGTGTGAGACTTGAGGCCTTGTGGAGGCAGGGACAGGGAGGAATTAGGCTGGTTGCAGAGGGGATCTGGCGCTGAGGCTGCCAACGGCAGGTTCAATAAAAGTCTCTAGGCTGGGTACAGTGACTCACGCCTGTAATCGGAGCACTTTGGGAGGCCAAGGCGGACGCATCACGATGTCAGGAGTTCAAGACCAGCCTGACCAACATGGTGAAATCCTGTCTCTACTAGAAATATAAAAATTGGCTGGGCGTGGTGGTACGCACCTGTAATTCCAGTTACTCAGGAGGCTGAGGCAGGAGAATCATGTGAGCCGGGATCGTGCCACTGCACTCCAGCCTGGGAGACTGAGTGAAACTCCATTCCAAAAAGAAAAAAAAATGTCCCTAGAGGCCATCTGTAGAGCTCACTGCTCTTATCAGGGACTTCTGTAGCTTGGAGAGCCTCACAACAGGGCCTGGGAGAACCCTCAGCTGGGCCCTTTCAGAGAGCCCATCTTTAGTCACTGCCAAGAGGTAACAAAGGAAAACACCAGCCAAGTGTGGCCAGGCATCATGGCCCATGCCTGTAATACCAGTACTTGGGAAGCCAAGATGGTAGGATCACTTGAGCCCAGAAGTTCGAGACCACCCTGGCAACATAGTGAGACTCTAGCTCTACAAAATAATAATAATAATAATAATAATAATAATAATAAGGTGGGCATGGTGGTGCATACCTGTAGTCCCAGCTACTTAGGATGCTTAGGTGGGAGGATCACTTGAGCCCAGGAGTTCGAGGCTGCTGTGAGGTATGATTGTACCACTGCACTCCAGCTTTTGCAACAGAACAAGACCATGCCTGTTAAAGAAAAAAAAAAAAAAGCCTTTGCTTCCCTTGCTCTGTCTTCTCCCCTCTTCTCTCATCTGCCTTGGTCTTGGAGGAGTCAGTAGGAGTGGAGGCTGGAGGAAGCATTGAGGAGCATTCCATACTGCCCATCTTTCTGCAGAGGTCCTTGACCCACACGTGGAGCCTATGCTGGGGAGAGGGAGAAGGCTGAGAACCGGACGTGAATGGAAGTGTTTGCAGGAGGCTGTGCCATACCTTGCAAACCCTAGAACTGAGTTGTAGTTTCCTAACTGATTTTGCTCTTATAACTGAAAGGGAGTGGAGGGGTGAGGGACTGTCATCCTGCTGAGAAGGAATTGCTGAGAGCATGGCTGGGGGAGGTGATAGAAGACGGATGAAGCCCTTGCCTGTGTCCCCCACAGATACATTTGTTATAAAACCTAATAAGAACACAAAGCAGGGGATAGACTTAGGAAGAGAGATTCATACACTCTCTAAAACACTTTGTGCTGATTTACAGGCTTTAGGAAATATTTTCGTGAGTACGTGTGACATCTCTCTGTCTGACACATAGTAGGCATTTATAAACCCATATCCCTGCTGCCCTGCACATTTAATAAATGTGCATTAAACTCATTTAATTCCCCCCAACAACCTTGTGAGTAGTTACGGTTATTAGCCCTATTTTTACAGAGAAGAAACTAAAACGCAGAGAGGTTAAGAAACCTGTTAAATGGTGCGCAAATGTGGAGGAACAGTGATCTGCACTCAAACCTTCTAGTCCCTGGGGTTTTCTCACTCTCCCCCCTTGTATCCCTCTCTCTCTCAATTTTTTATTATAGAATTTTCTAAACATATATAAGGTAGGGAGAATAATATAATGGACTTAATATATGCATCACTTGGCTTCAGTAATTCTCCTTTTATAAAATGCATCCCAAACCCCCAGGCTCTTCTGCCTCTTTCAGCAAATTTGTTCGAGGTGGTGGATGTTTGCTGAGTGGACGGATGGAAAAAAAACAGTTGAAGAGTAATTGCCATTTGATACAGAACAGAAGAGCTTAGCTTTGGTTTAAGCTGTTCATTTCCCTCCCACAGTCTGAAGTTCAGCTGCAGGAAAAAAAAAAAAAAAAGAAAAGTAATTTAAGTAATTTAAATTCTGCCTGCTGACTTAGTTTTGTCCTCATCTTATCTGACCTTATTTAGTCAGATAAAAAAAAATGGAAGGAAGAAAGAAAAAGACTGGGAAAGCGTTTCCCAGGGATTTCATCATGACCCTTTAAACACATCTTCCATTTACACTTATATAATTGTTTCATACAGGATAGTGTTAATAATGCCAGATTTCATTTCTAAAGCAAGCTGACAAATGCGTTTAAAGACTTGCTCATTCCAAATGTGTTAGAGCAGCTGAGAATCACGATCTGGTGCCAGTCCATTTCCTTTCAATACTTCCTGCTTTTGGGTGCTGCACACTTTCTTTACAATAGCCCATAGTTCGGGCCACATCTGTACACCCCAATTCCAGATCCCTGTCACACGTCTTCCAGTGCAAGACATGATCACGCTTTAGGATACTTGGGGCACAGTCTAGCATTTTCCTGATGCCCCAGGAAGTAGAAGAGCTCCCAAAGGGGTGACACTGACCAGTGGCCAAGTGGCTCCCCGGGGCTGTTCATCCGTCCCGGTTTGCTCAGAGATAACCTCATGTCCAGGAAACAGCCTTGGCTAACGGGCCTAGGAGCTGTTTTTGAAAGAATCTGATGTCACAGGAAAGAATTTAAAAAATCCCTGGCACTCATTCAAGTTTTTTCTTTAAGATTTATTGAAGGATAATTTACAGGCGATAAAATTCACCCTTTTTGGGTGTACAGTTTGGGGAGCTTTGGCAATGGATATATAGCTGTGCATTTACCACCGCAGCTAAGATGCAGAATAATCCCATTTTGTAGTCAGTCTCCAGCTCATCCTTAAGGATCACTGATCTGTTCCCCAATTCTTCTTCTTGGTTTTTTTTGTTGTTGTTGTTGTTTTTTTGGTGGTGGGGACAGGATCTCACTCTGTCTCCCAGGCTGGAGTGCAGTGACATGATCACAGTTCACTGCAGCCTTGACTTTGCAGGCTCAAGTGATCCTCCCACCTTAGCCTCTCCAGTAACCAGGAGCACAGATGGGCACCACCATGCCCTGCTGGTCTTTTAATTTTTGTAGAAATAGAGTCTCCCTATGTTGGCCAAGGAGATCTCAAACTCTTGGGCTCAAGCAATCCTCCTGCCCCAGCCTCCCAAAGTGTTGGGATTACAGGCATGAACCGCTGTGCCCAGTTGTTCCCTATTTCTACAGTTTTGCTTCTCAAGACTGTTATATGCTGGAAATGGAATCGTGCAGTATACAGGCTTTGGGGGCTGTCTTCTTTCACTTAAATGATTTTGATACATGCTATTGTGTGTATTGGGAGTTTATTTCTTTTTTACTGTTAAGTAATTTCCAAAATATGGATGGACATTTGGGTTGTTTCCAGCTTGGGGGAATCATGAATAAATCTTCTATTAAACATTCATATACAGTAATGTAAACATATGTTTTCATTTACCTTGGGTCCATAGCTAGGAATGGGATTCCCAGGTATCATTTAATGAGTGTATGTTTCACTGTAAAAAAACACCAGCGTGTTTTCCAAAGTGGCTGTACCATTTTGCTTTCTCACAGGCTGTGTATCAGACAGAGTTCAGGTTGCTCCACATCCTTGCTGACACTTGGTATTGTCAGGTATTTTTTTTAAGCCATTCTAGTAGGTGTGTAGATGTCATGCAGGCTTTTGTACATGGAAGGGCAGAATGCTTTAGGGGAAAGTCAGCCTAGTTACCGCTCCCATAAAGCTCTTTCTCCTGCAAGCCTTCAGCCTGCGCTTCACACAATTGACAGCAGGACTCCCTGTGTTTAGATTCACTTTGTGTGCCAACCTGTGAGGCTTGGTAGCCTACGGCCTGAGTGCCCTTTGCTGAGAGGCTGGCACAGTAGCAGGGCAGACAAAGACCAATGTGGCATGAGGTGGCCTGAGATGAAATTTCTTCTTTGACACTTACTGGTCTTGTACCATCCCCACATCACTGAAGCTCTATGCCTGTCTCTCCTTTTCTGTAGAAGGCATAGAGATAATCATGCCTGCCTTTTCACCGTACCAGAGAGCAAAGAAGAGCCTTGAAAGTTGAAATGGGCAATTCAGAGAAGAAAGAAGACAGCATGATCATTTTTATTGCTTTTGAGTTACTGCCAGCTAAAACATCAGGATAGAAGTAAAATCACTCCTGTTAATAGCAGTGAAGGTTGATGAGACTGTTTTCCATTCACCTTATTATTCTTAAACAATTTTATAGGCATATAATTCCATGATAATGACATAAGAACTGCTTGGAGAAGAAGCTGCATGCTCTTTTGTGATTTTTAATATAAAATTCTCTTTAGGCGAAGGCGGCCTCTTGTAATCACTCACCTCATTTCCTGGATACCAGTCCTCCGAAATGTTATTGTAGACCTTGCTCCAATTTCAAACGCTGTCAACTCTTACACATAAAAAGAGTTGCTTATATGGTTTGTGGATTACTCCTTTTCCCTCTTGAACTATTTGTTTCCCTGCTCAATGCCATTCTCAGTTGGTTCCGACAGGAGAAATGGAAGATAATGAAATGTCGGCAAGATTATTTTCTCCCTGGTTCTAGCTGTTATGAAAGTTTGGCTAAAATGCAGTTTTTTGGCTGTCTGGAGATTTGAGTTGTTTTTGCTATCTCCCTTTTCTCTATTAACAAAGTCAGCAAAGAGTTGAATCAAGGTAGACAATGAGATATTCCTATTTGTGGTCTCCAGTTTCTGTCCTGTAGACATCACAAGGTTATGTGTAGAGTTGTATGAAACCGAATTTTTTTGGAGTGTAATTCTCGTTTGTACTTTAGAGCCAACAGATGTTTCTTTTAAGAACATAGAAAAAGGGAGTGAGATAAAGAGCTATGGCTAAGCATTCTTTTGATCAGCCCTGAAAAGTTTGATTGTTACTGTTGGTCAGATACAATCCTGGCATTTCCAAAAAATTTTCTCTAATGAGATAATGTGTGTGTGTGTGTGTGTGTGTGTGTGTGTGTGTGTGTGTGTGTNGTGTGTGTGTGTGTGTGTGTGTGTGTGTGTCTGTATGTCTCTGTGTGTGTGTGTGTGTGTGTGTGTGTGTGCGTGAGAGAGAGAGAGGACAGACACACCAAAGGAAAATGTGAATCGTAGGTTTCCCTCTGACCTGTTTTAATTTCAGAAACTCATTTAAGAGATGTGCACCCACAGAAAAATGGCTGGCATCTAAGCATAGCACGTGCCATGCCAAAGAATATTCTTGTTCATTTCAAGCAGTACTATGCTGATAAACCAGCTCTCTGGATGTGGTGAGAGCATGTATTTAGTGGTGGATTTAGGAAAGCTTCATTTGTGGCTTTTGCCCATTTCCCTGCTGTAAATATTTCTACTCTGGTGGATTTCAAGTTAGCAGCACTTGGCAGCTAGTTTGCAAAGGTCCTGAATATCTAACAGTAGGCTCTGGGGGAGCTGGCTTCAGCACACCACTAATTTTGAGGGACATTCTGGTTTTTATTTTATATATTTATATGGATGTTTTTAGAGATAGGGTGTCTCTGTGGCCCAGGCTGGAGTGCGGTGGTATGATCATAGTTCACTGCAGCCTTGACCTCCTGTGCACAAGGGATCCTCCTGCCTCAGCCTCCTGAGCAGCTGGGGCTACAGGCATGTGCCACCATTCCTGGCCAATTTTAAATTCTTTCTGTAGAGGCATGATCTTGCTGTGCTGCCCAGGATGATCTCGAAGTCCTGGCCTCAAGCAGCCCTTCTTTCCCGGCCTCCCGAAGTGCTGGGATGCCTTCTTCCATGATCGTGAGATCTCCCAGCCATGTGGAACTGTGAGTCCATTAAATCTCTTTCCTTTATACATTACCCGGTCGGTTAGGCACAGTGGCTCATGCCTGTAATTCCAGCACTTTGGGAGGCCGTGGCGGGTGGATCATTTGAGGTCAGGAGTTTGAGACCAGCCTGACCAACACGGTGAAACCCCGTCTCTACTAAAAATATAAAAATTAGCTGGGCGTGGTGGCAGGTGCCTGTAATCCCAGTTACTCTGGAGGCTGAGGCAGGAGAATCACTTGAACCTGGGAGGTGGAAGTTGTAGTCAGCTAAGATGGTGCCATTGCTCTCTAGCCTGGGTGACAGGAGTGAGACTTTGTCTCAAAAAAAAAAGTGAGCCAAGATTGTGCCACTGCACTCAAGCCTCCAGCCTGGGCAACAGAGTGAGACTCCATCTCTAAATAAATAAATAAATAAATAATTCAGTCTTAGGTATTTCTTCATAATGGTATGAAAATGAATGAATACAAGGAATCAACCTAAGTGTCCATCAGTGGTGGGCTGGATACAGAAAATATGTTATATATACCATGGAATACTATGCAGCCATGAAAAGGAATGAAATCATGTCCTTTGCAGCAATGTCCTGGAGACCATTGTCCTAAGTGAACTAACTGAGAAACAGAAAGCCAAATGCTACATGTTCTCATTTGTAAGTGGGAGCTAAACAATAGGTAGACTCTCATAGACATAAAACTGGAAATAATAGACACTGGGGACTACAAAAGGAGGTAGCGAGGGGCGTGAGGGTAGGAAAACCACCTGTTGGATACAGCATTCACTATCTGGGTGATGAGTTCACAAGAAGCCTAAAGCTCAGCATCACACAATATACCCATGTAACATACCTGCACATGGACCCTGATCCTAAAATTAAATAAATAAATAAATAAATTTAAAAAAGAATATTATAAAACAGAAAGGTAACTTATTACATAATATATGACATGTCACATTTTTAAAAGATATAAATATTAAATTAAATAAAGAGGGAGTACTCTGAGACACAGCTACTGCGCAAACCTGGACACTTCATGGATGTGCCAGGAGAAAGGGTTTGCATCACAGCCTGCCTGAAACTGTGGTGGAAGCACTGAGAAAGGCCACTAGTAAGTAGACAGCTGCCCAGAGGAGGGGAGTGAGTGTTTGCCTTTGAGTAATAATGATGATTACAGTCTTTCTCACCCCATTGCACATCTGTGTCCTCCTTTTTCATTTATTGACATGCTGCTTTTGTGCCATGGGCGGTCACCCCTGAAGAAAAACATTTCACTTACACCAAGGGGAAGAAAACTTCAAATCTATTATTTCTTTTCAGTTTGGACAGTTTAATTTATGAGCATAGCTTGTGTTTGGAGCCTAAGATCATTGCGCTTCAAGATCCTCTGTGGTCACATGGCTCTTTGGTGGCACAGGGGATTATGTCACTATTCCATCCTAGTCTACTTTCCACCTTTACCAAGAGAGGAAGGCAAGGGATGAGGGTAGGTGTGAAAAAGATCAAGATTAGAACACTGACTTATCAAGACCCTGTTGGTTGCAAGTGACAGAAAAACTGTTTCACCTAGCTAGAGCACAGAAGGGAAGAAGCAGAAATTTATTAGCACCTATGACTGAGAAGTTCAGAGTTGCCTCTGGCTTTAGATAAGGCCGTCCTCAGAAGTTTAAGCAGTGGGACTCTGCCCTCCATTCTATCCTGTAGATAGGCTTTCTCCTGTGTGATAGACAGCAGACAGCAGCAGAATTTCACCTCTGGAGAAAGAGGGTTTTCCTTGAAAGTTCCATTAGAGATGTCTTAGGAAAATCTCTGGTTTGGTTTGAGGCACGTGCCTGTCTGAACCCATCCCAGAGACGGGGGCCTATAGTTGGTGATTGGGCTGGTCTGCATTACATGCCCACTTGAAAGTAGTAGGATCACCCTGGTCCCCATGGGTTGGGGTTCACACAGGGAAGAGGGGATTTGTTTCCATGAGGAGGAGGATAGCATGCTAGACGGATGAGAACCACAGATGCCCAGAGATGGTGATGGTGTCTCCAGGAGACTAGATAGTTTCAGCACAGAAATGCATTAAAGGCAAGGAAAAGCAGGAAGCATGGGACCAGCTATTGGGAATGCCTGAGGTGTCCAGGTTTGAGCAGCTGTCAGAGGTAAAAGAAACAAAAAGGAGGCCCAGTTGAAATAAACAGTGTTATTCCATGATGTTAAGTGCCAGGGGCAACTCCAGATACCAACCCTGGGCACTGTCTAGTCTAAGACTGTGATTCTGATGGAAGTGTCTCAGTCAGCTTAGACTGCTATAACAAAAATACCATAGACTGGATGGCTCAAACAACAAACATTTCTCAGCTCTCGGGGCTGGGAAGTCCAAGATCAGATGTCAGCATGGCACGGCTCTGGTGAGGGCTCTCTTCCTGGTTTGCACACAGCTGCCTTCTTATTGTGTCGTCATGTGGCAGAGAGGAGAGAGAGAGAGAAAGAGAGAGAGCTTTCTATTTCTTCTAAGGACACTAAGGACACTAATCTTATTCTTCTAAGGACACTAATTTCATCATGGAAGTGCCACTCTCATGCCCTAATCACCTCCCAAAGTCCCCACTTTAGGGATTCGACTTAGGAATTTGAGGACATAACTATTTAGTCTGTAGTGGAGAGGACCAGCAACAGCCAGGCCAAATAAGGGAAACTCATTCTTAGATGGACCAGCAGGATGTTTATTTTAGCTTTGAGGTGGATACAAATTGACTAATTACTTTTCAAGGCCTTCTTAGCCATCCTTGAAAGTTAACTTCAGGAGAAGTCCCCTTATGCAACCTCAACTAGAGGCAACTTCCTGGGATTTGGGTAGGTTTTCTGTCCTGCCCGCAGCCCTAAGAGTGCACACAGCAAATGCAAAGGTAGAGAAAATTTGGATGGCTTTCTGTTGCTGCCTGAATAGAGGCAGTCACCTCAGATCTCCAACATGGGGCTGCCTTGCTGAGAGAAGAGGGACAAAAGGATGTCATTTAGGGCCGGTGCAGTGACTCGTTCTTGTAGTCCCAGCACTTTGGGAGGCTGAGGTGGGAGGATCACTTTAGGTCAGATGTTGGAGACCAACTTGGCTTACATAGTGAGACTCTGTTTCTGTAATTTTTTAAAAAGATGACATTTAAGGCCGGGCACGGTGGCTCAAGCCTGTAATCCCAGCACTTTGGGAGGCCGAGGCGGGTGGATCACAAGGTCAAGAGATCGAGACCATCCTGGTCAACACGGTGAAACCCCGTCTCTACTAAAGCTACAAAAAAAAAAAAAAAAAAAAAGATGACATTTAGCTAGGAGGGTTTGGCTTACTTTAATTTCAACTCATGCTCAGACAGGAAAATAGCCCATTTCCTGGAATCTGCAAACATCCAGATGCATGGGCCAGAGAAAAGAATTTCAAAACGGCTGCTGCGTCTTTCACTGAATTTGTTTCTTATGTGCTATGATGTCCTAGAGAGTAGAGCAGGGTCCGTGGGTGGCTTCTCCATGCAGCTCTAATAAGCATCATGCAGAGAGGCATCATCTCTTTTTATTTGTTATCTCTGACACCTCTCACTTTTTCCTTTGTGATCATATCACTGAATTGAGCCCTCTCTGAAGTCTACCGCCATATCAACGTGCCACTGCTTCCTCAACGCTGGAAAATTGTGTGGGTTTTGAATTTGGGAGGAAATGATATATATTTCCAGATATCAGAAAAATCCATTTTGACCTAACCACCTCCCAGTGTAGAAACAATTTATGTTTTTCTACTTGATGTTTTGAAAACTCATTTGGAAATAGAAAAAGTGACCCATAGATTTCAGGTTAGTGTCCTGCGATAAAGATGAGCTCACCTGCTGGAGACAATTCTCTTTTGGAACTAATCCGATTTCCTCTCATCCCCACTAGGGCCCAGGTCACAGGTTGCCCCTGTGTGTTAACTCTTTCTTCCTCAATGTTCTCCAAGCCTCCCTTTGGTGATCAATGAGAATGCCACCCCCTTGGGCTCCCGTGCCATCCTTGAACCTTGTTTTCATGGGGGCGGATCCTACAAACATCCATGTGGTTAGGGACGCTGCATGAAACCCCAAAACCCATTCAGTGTGATGCTTTCTTCTGTGACTAAAAGGCTCAGGCGAAAGCATGTTCATCCTAATGACAGCTGGCAGGTTTGTGACTCCCGACCGCGAGAGCCACTCTGCAGCCCACCTTATTTCCAGGGCTGCTTAGCAAACATTCGGGGTTTGAGATGCAACCAGGTGGGACCTTTTAGCCTGGTGGAGGAAGGAGTAATTGAATTCACCCAGCAGAATGAAGGAACGGCAGTGAAGGAAGAACAGCAATGCAGACAGAGAAGGGAAAAGGAAAGGGACGTGCTATTCTTTGCCGCTCCCCCGCCCCCCACCACCGTGGCAGGCCCTGCATTTAGCACTACGCCGGGCACACAGCGGGTACTCTTTGCATGTTTGTTGAATGAGTAGATGGAAGGGCTTCTGGCTGTTTAGAGAACCAGCGTGTTTATGTGCCCCAGGGAAAATCCTGCACAAGGGCAGAGGAGGGAGGAACGTTGTGCAGATGGGGTGAGGGCTGGAGAATGTCCTATATGGACTCAGGACTGGGGTGGTGAAAGGTGAATCCATCTCAAGAGAGGGAAGTGGGTGGGGGGATGTGTGCTCCTGTGGGGAGGGTCAGGTTTTCAGTGAAGCAGATATGGTAGGGGAGTTTACTGAGAAAAGGGTAAAGCGTCAGAGACGTGATCTGCTGTGGGAGGGTCTCAGAGGCTACTGGAAATGGCTTGCCAGGAGGAAAGAGGAGAATTTCCTAGGAGGGAAGAAGTGCTAGGCAATGTGGGGGTGAAGATTCAAGAAAGGACTGAAGGCAGGAGAGGTTCTGAGAGTGAGCAGGACATATAAAGTGTGGTGGCTTAGCTGGGGGATCTGCTCAGAGACAAGGTGGGCCCAGAACACATTCCCTATGGCCACTTCTTTTTTTTTTTTTTAATTTTAGAGACAGTCTTGCTCTGTTACCCATGTTGGAGTGCTGTGGTGTGATCATAGCTCGTGGTAACCTCAAATTCCTGGGGTCAAGTGATCCTCCTGCCTCAGCCCCCCCAAGTAGCTGGGACTGTAGGTGTCGGTCACTATGCCTGGCTAAATAAAAAAAAAAATTGAGTGTAGATGGAGTCTTGCTGTATACATTGCCCGGCTTTTTATCAAACTCCGAGGCTCAAGGGATCCTCTGGCCTCAGTGCTTGGATTATAGGTGTGAGCCACTGTGTCCAGCCCTCCCTGCTTTTATCATTTGTGGTTCAAATTTTTGTCTTGGTTTAATTATGCTAATTATATTAATTTCATTACATTATAGCCACCTGCAAATTATTTTCATACCTTCATAGATATCATTTTGTTAAAAAAAAATAGTAGAGTCTTCATCAGGCTTAGAAAGCCAGGCTCTCTTCTGTCTCTGGGAGTCAGCATCAGTGGACACTCAGGTCAGATTGAAAGAAAATCTGTTCCAGATGATATGGTTTGGCTGTATCCCCACCCAAATCTTATCTTTAATTGTAGTTTTCATAATCCCCACATGTTGTGGGAGGGACCTGGTAGGAGGTAATTGAATCATGGGGGCAGTTACTCCCATGCTGCTGTTCTTGTGATCACGAGATCTGATGTTTTTGTTTGTTTGAGACAGAGTCTAGCTCTGTCACCCAGGCTGGAGTGTAGTGGCACGATCTTGGCTCACTGTAACCTCTGCCTCTTGGGTTCAAACGATTCTCCTGCCTCAGCCTCCTGAGTAGCTAGGACTAGAGGCATGTGCCATCACACACTGCTAAATTTGTGTATTTTTTTAGTAGAGATGAGGTATTGGCCAGGCTGGTCTCGAACTCCTGACCTCAAGTGATCTGCCTGCCTCAGCTGCCCAAAGTGCTGGGATTACAGGCGTGAGCTACCACACCAGGCTGAGATCTGATGGTTTTATAAGGGGCTTTTCCCCCTTCTGCTTGGCACTTATTCCTGCCGTCATGTGAAGAAGGACGTGTTTTCTTCCCCCTCTGCCATGATTGTAAGTTTTCTGAGGCCTCCCAGGCCTGCAGAACTGTGAGTCCATTAAACCTAATTTCTTTATAAATTACCCAGTCTTGGCTATGTCTTTAGTAGCAGTGCGAGAACAGACCAATACACCAAACTATTTCCTTAAGGAGTTCTAGAGACAGGGTTCTATGAGCTTTCATAGCTGGCAGATTGTCTTCTATGTATCTGCTGTTGTTCAAATCCATTTTCTTTCAGTCCTTGGTGGAGATGCTTTAAAATCACTGCATTTGTTTTTCTGAAAGGAAGTTTTAAGCAGTTTTTTTTCCATAAGTGAGTTAATTGATGGGTAAAAAAAATTACAGGACGCAACTGGCAGGTTGGCATCCAAGGTGTTGTGGGGCCTGAAGCTTATACAAGTTTGGCTCCTTCTTTAAGAAAAATAATGCAAAATTAGTAATACACAATTAGGTACAAAAGTAAATAGCTATTTTGGATGAGAAAAGAAATCATAACAAATTGCTAAGTTAAAGAAAGCTGACAAATATAACAAAAATTACAAAATTCACAAAAACATGTAAGGTTTTTATTAACTATGGAATACACCTTTATGATCTTTTCTTTCCTGCCTTTTTTGACTACATATTACTTGACTACCTCTTTATTATGACAGCAATTTGGAATAGGCTTTTCTATTAATAAAGAGAATAAAAAGATAATTCAGCCCTTCTTCTGGTGTGGTTGGCTGATCCTTATTGTTTTCTGAATTGATAATTGAGAAAATTCACTTTAGCTTCACAACTCATTGTGTGCAATGTCATGTATATTTTTGGGGCCGGTGCGGTGGTGCACACCTGTAATCCTGGTACTTTGGGAGGCCGAGGCGGGTGGATCACAAGATCAGGAGCTTGAGACCATCCTTACCAGCATGGTGAAACCCCTCTCTACTGAAAATACAAAAATTAGCTGGACTGTAATCCCAGCTACTCAGGAGGCTGAGGCAGGAGAATCGCTTGAACCCAGGAGGCGGAGGTTGCAGTGAGCCAAAATTGCGCCACTGCGCTGCAGCCTGAGCGTTAGGGTGAGACTGCATCTCAAAAATAAAACAAAATTAAATTAAAAGTAAAATTTTTAGGATTACTGTAAAGTCTGGACCAACCTCTCTCCACTTGCTGTGTGAGTTGCAAGATTATCATGCATTTCAAATTTTCTTGTGGTCACTTGTATTAAATATTGTTATGGACTGGATGTGGGTGTTTTCCTAAAAGTTGTATATTGAAGTCCTAACCTCCACAGTGTGATGGTATTAGCAGGAGGGCCCTTTGAGATGAGATTAGGTCCTAGGGTAGAGCTCTTGGGAATGGGAGTAGTGCTCTTATAAAAGAGACCCCAGAAAGATCTCTCATCCATTTCTGCCGTGTGAGGACATAGCAAAAAGACAGTATCTATGAACCAGGAAGTGAGCCCTCACCAAACACAGAATGTGCTGGTGCTTTGTCTTGAACTCCCAGCCTCCAGAATTGCAAGAAATAAATGCCTGTGGTTTAAGCCACAGTCTATGGTATTTTTGTTACAGCAGGCTGAACAGATTAAGACAAATATTCGTTCAATTGAGGACATTATGAAGTATTTGTGAGGCTATTTCTAGTTCCGGGCAGCTCAGCAATATATGGGAGACTGGAAACTAACAAAAACACATCCCATAAAGCCAAACTAAATGTGTTCTCAACCGAAATTCTCCAAAGCCAAATCCTGAATAACTGCGTGCTGCTCCAACCCCTACTTGGGGAAAACTATAAGAAGGAAAACTGGGCATTCAGTTGATTGCAATAAAATACCTTGCTTTTGCAAATTTTACAGAAACATATGACCATGTGCATACCTTGCTAGGGCCCTTTCAAGGCCCTGGAAGAGGCCCCTGTAATTGAAAGACCCTGAACTTATGCCTCAATTGCTTCACAGTAAATCTAGTTTTGCCCAGGTTGATGACTTCTGGAAGTGAATATTTACTAAATCCCCCTGTGGTGAAGGAACCCTGGGTGTTTTCTCTTCTCTATTAGATCTTTTACATTTTTTACATTTCATTGAAATAGGAATTAAGAATACTTGGACCAAATGATAATTACATTCCCCTTACGTCTGTGTCGTGGTTTGCCATTGGCAAGAGTTCACAATGCTTTATTTTCTTTCTTTCCCACTCCAGCCCTGTGAGCTGGACAGGGCCAGGATTATTTCCGTTTGTAAATGAGGAAACATGCTCTGGGCTTGCCAGGGCTTTTTCCGTCTGCCTCTCAGGAGGAGCCTTTGCTGCAGCAGGCTGTAGGTGTGACGAAGGGGCCGGTGGATACCAATCTGGAGACCCGCGATCCATGCTAGCTCCAGCACCACCTGGCTGAGTCTTGTATTAGGCCTCCTGGGCCTTGGTTTCCTCATTTGTAAAGGAGGGATTATCTCCTAGAGGTGCTTTTTTTTAAGACAGTGTCTCACTCTTTGGCCCAGGCTGGAGTGCATTGGTGCGATCATGGCTCACTGAAACCCTGACCTCCTGGGCTCAAGCGATCCTCCCATCTCAGCCTCCTGAGTAGCTGGGACTACAGGTGCCTGCAACCACAACTGGCTAATATTTTTGTATATTTTGTAGAGACGCGGTTTTGCCCTGTTGCCCAGGCTGGTCACAAACTCCTGGGCTCAGGCAGTTCTCCTGCCATTACCTCCCAAAGTGCTGGTATTACAGGCGTGAGCCACCACACCTGGCCATGTTTAAGGTCCTTAAAGTGTTTAAGAAACACTTTCATCTGTTACACAAGAGGAGGGTTCCAGCCTCTCCCTCTCATCTCACACCCACATAGAAGTAAAAGGTGCCTTGGCTCTTCTTAATTCTCTCACTCCTGTTGTCTATTTACAGTTAACCCTTTAACAATGGAGGGCTTAGAGGCACTGACCCACATAGAAATCTGCCTGCAACTTCTGACTCCTCCAAAACGTAACTAATAGCCTACTGTCGACTAAAAGCTTTATCGATAACATAAGTCATCACTTAAGACATGTTTTGTATGCTATATGTATTATATGCAGTGTTCTTACAATCAAGTAGGCTACAGAAAAGAAACTTATTAAGAAAATCCTAAGGAATGGGCGCGGTGGCTCATTCCTGTAATCCCAGCACTTTGGGGGACCAAGGAGGGCAGATCACCTGAAGTCAGGAGTTTGAGACCAGAATGGCCAAAATGGTGAAACCGCGTCTCTGCTAAAAATATAAAAATTAGCTGGATGTGTGGTGGCGCATGCCTGTAGTCCCAGCTGCTCGGGAGGCTGAGGCAGGAGGATCGTTTTAACCCATGGGGTGGAGGTTGCAGTGAGCCGAGATTGTACCACTGTACTCTAGCCTAGGCAACAGAGCAGGACTCCATCTCAAAAAAAAAAAAATTCCTAAGGAAGAGAAAATCACATACTGTATATTAAATAGAAGTGAATCGTCATAAAGGTCTTCATCCTAATCATAGTCACGATCTCTTCAGTAGGCTGAGCAGGAGGAGGGAGAGGAGGGTTGGTCTTGCTCTCTCGGTGGTGGCAGAGGCAGAAGGAAATCTAAGTAGAAGTGGACCTGTGCAGTTCAAACCCATCGTCTTCAAGGGTCACCTGTCCTTTCTGGCATCATTCTGACATCCCATGGGGTCTGTCTTTTCCTGACTATGAGCCCTGAGCTGGCTGGATCCTTGCGGAAATTATGTATGTACTTCTCTGATTCCGGAAGCAGGTTGCAAACTCTCAGAGATATTTGAACATCCTGAGTCTCTCCAGCCTGCGTGATCTCTCACTGCATGCTTAGGGGCCTAATGTCGGTGCAGTGACCTTGCATTTAGATGGGTTCCTGGGTTGTGGCCTTGCTTCCTCATTTTCTGTTTTGATGTGTGTGTTCATCTGGAAATCCAGGAGCTCCCACAATCTCAGAACTGGGTCAGGGCCGCACAGATGGCTGGAGGAAGCCCTGCCAAAGAGTGCAGGGGAGGAGAGTTACGCTGAGAAATATTTTGTGACTGTATCCATTTCTTTTGATAAGGGCAGCATTCCCTCAGGATTTTCTCTAGGTGATGTATTTAAAAGAACCCTAAAACGTGATTTGGCTAATGTAGTTGGAAATGACCATGAAGTACATAATTTAATGTACCCATTTTATGTATGGGGAAATTTAGGTCTGGTGATGACAGGTCCAGGGTCAAACTGGACTCCTAATATCTTTTTGCGTTTGACCCTTGAACAGCACAGAGGTTGCAGGTACCAACCCTCAGTCAACATTTTGTGTGTGACTTTTGATTCCCCAAATCTTATTTACAAATAGCCTAAGGTCAAAACTGGCACGTGTATTTAAGGCTATTCCTCGCTGTGCCTGCATCATCTGACCACATGTATTTTTTTTTTTTTTTTGGCAATCTTTTTTTTTTTGTGGCTTGTTATCCCAGTCATTATTGGGCATAATTAATAAGGAAATAATTGAATTAAAATATTCTCGGGTTTTTGCTTTTATGTACATTTATTGGATCACACATGTAAATACAGAGCTACATTTATATGTAGTTTGGATTTTTAAATTTCTGTTTGAGTTTTCTTTTTTCCTTTTTCGAGATTTTTCTGTTTTTCTTGTGATAAAGTTCACATAACATCAGATTCATGCTGATGCTGTTGCCTCATCTGTGTAATCCCAGCACTTTGAGAGGCCAAGAAGGGCAGATCACTTGAGGTCAGGAGTTTGAGACCACCCTGGACAACATGGTGAAACCTCATCTCTACTAAAAAATATAAAAATTAATCAGGTGGGCCTGGCGATGTGGCTCATGCCTGTAATCCCAGCACTTTGGAAGGCTGAGGGGGGTGGATCATCTGAGGTTGGGAGTTTGAGACCAGCCTGACCAACATGGAGAAACCCTGCCACTACTAAAAATACAAAATTAGCCAGGTGTGGTGGCCCGTACCTTTAGTCCCAGCTACTTGGGAGGCTGAGGCAGGAGAATTGCTAGAACCTAGGAGGCAGAGGTTGCGGTGAGCCGAGAGCACCACTGCACTCCAGTCTGGGCGAAGAAGCAAGACTGTCCCAAAAATAAAAACAAACAAACAAAACCCCATCAGGTTCATCATTTTAACCATTTTGAAGTGTATAATTCCGTGCATTTCAGCATATCTATGATAGCACGCAACCATCACTGCCATCTAGTTCCAGAACATTATCGTTACCCCCAAAAGAAACCCTGTACCTGTTAGCAATCAAATATATTGGTTTTTAAGATTTGCTAAATTACGATGCCGAGGGTGTGTTATACAGTGTGTGTGAATGTGTGTGTGTCCTCTTGCAATGGGTAGACATCTTTCACTTTATAATAAGACTCTTTGGAAAGGTTTTTGTCCAGGCAGGATACTCAGGAATATTCTCATCTAGGGACCTGCCCTGGATTGCGATGCCTTCTTGCAGGTGGCTGGTGCTATGAGAATGCATGCAGAGACTCCTCTGGGAGGCCCTGAACAGAGGCTGCAGGAACCTTGGGAGGGAGCATGGATGGCCAGGGGAGGCTCCCCTGCTTTCTCAGTCCCTGGCGAGTCCAGGCCCAGCATAGCACAACACTAAAGAGAGCGGGGCTGCAGAAAGAGGCTGTCTGTGGAAAGAGACAGTGAGCCAAGGTCCTGGGCGGCTGGTCTATTAAAAGCCCCCTTGACAATTTCGGCAAAAGCATCAGTGTTGGCCGGTCCCATCCTGATGTGGATCCTTAGCTGCTGTGTCTGAAAACCCTCCCTGAGGTTCCATTTGCATATATTATTCCATTCGCTGTGATTCCCTGCTGTGGGTTACTGTTCCACAGACTCTTACGTTCAGACTCTAGAGAGCCATGCTTGTTTATAAAAGGTGATAACTGGAGGCAGGTTGGTGAGAGCGACAGCACGTTGGTTGCAGACTTCATCTTGGCTCTCCGCCTGGCTCTGTGACCCGGGCGACATCACTCACGTCCTTTGAGCCTTGGTTTCCACATTTAGAAGTAAGTTGGAATAGTGTATCTGGAAGTAGTAATACATTCTTCATAGGACTTAGGTCAGGGTGAAATGAGATAATGCATGAAAATACTCTGGTATGGTACCTGGTACACAGCTTAAGTGCCCAATAAATGGTTAACACCAGAAATATGCCCATGATTATTAATATATTAACCTTAATAAATTAATGTATCCATCCAGAATGAACTCCCAAATAGCCAGTTACCTCAACACCTTTTGCTAACTGAGTCGTTAATTTGTAACACCTTCTATATCATATCATACATTAAATTCTCATATATCCTTTGGTTTGCTAGTGGACTCAGTTTTGTTCTGTGGGTCTGTTTTTGATCATTTTATTGGAAACACTTAACTTTAATTATTATGTTTTTATGAAACTTTTTAATATCTTGAGGCAATCCTGCTCATGATTTTAACTAAGAAAATTTTAATTCTTCTTACATTCCTATTCTTCCAGAATTCTTAGGCATGATTTTGTTGGGCCAACCCCACATTTTACTGGGATTGTGATTAGAATCCAATTCCTTTATAGCTAAATCTTGGTCTGCGAAAACTGGCTAGCTAACAGTAGTCAGTTATTTCATTTAGAAAGAGACTATATTGATATATTGGTTTCAGTATTTTGCATCTTTCTAAATATTTATTGCAAGGGTTATTCCCAGACAGTTGGTTATGTGTTAATGTTTTCACTGGCATTTTATCCCATTATTTATTCTAATTGGTTTTTGCTTTAGGAGAGGTGCTGATTTTTAATTTTAATGTTATACATATCTTATGTTCAATCAGATCACTGGATCTATATACTAATTTTCAGAGTTATTATGTTGATTATCTCACGATTTCAAAGCATGTAATCATATAATTGAATATGCATCTAATAATTTTATCTGTTATAAATTTGATTTTCTCCAAATTTGTCTTATTGATTATTTTAAATTTCTTGCATTTATTTACCAAGCTAGAATTCTTTTCTGTTTTCTGGTTCATTAATTTCTACTTTACTCCTATTTTCCCTGTCCCAGTTCATTCTTTGTTTCTCAAACTTTTCCAATAGATTTCTTGGTTCATTTATTTTTCATGGTTTAATAATAAAAATAATCAGGGCTATTTATTTCATTCTGGGAACATATAACTCTGTTATGGATTATTTACATTTTAGATATTTTCAAGCTAGTTTATGACTGTAGATTTGATTTTCTTTTTGAACTAATAATTTTCCCAATTCTCCTTCTGCAGTGGGGTTCTGGGAGAGAGTGGTCAATAGCCGAATAAACAAGTCTGGAAAGCATCTTTAGAAAGGGCACATGTGTTTAAATATTTACTGCCAGGGTTATTCCTAGACAGTCGTTTCTTTGGTAATCTTTTCACTAGCCTTTTATTCCATTATTTATTGTAATTGGTTTTTGCTTCAGGGGAGGTGTTGAGTTTTAATTTTAATGTCATACGTACCTTATAACATAGGCTGAGAAACAGAAACTGGCTTAGAGGAATTGGGGGCACCACAGGTAGCCAAGTGACAGAGAAACAAGAATACATAGGTTTCTCTGGGCAGACATCAGGCACACCTGCCTTGGGTGTTTTAAGTGCTTGGCTGTGAAAGTCGATTAAGTATGTCAAATCTGTGTAGGCAATAGTTGATTAAAGGATTATTTTCAAATCTTCTCATGGTTTGGATTTGTTTTGTTAGAGATCTTATGATAGTCTTCTTTGATTGTGCTGCATTCTGAATGTGAACTGAGCATTTTTAACAGTTTTATTGAGCTATCATGGACATATTCAAGATGTGCTGATATATGCATACATTGTGAAATGATCACAATAAAGTGAATTAACATATTCATTACCTCCACATAGGTACCATTTGGTGGGGAGAGAGAGAGAAAAGGAGTGTGTGTGTGTGTGTGTGTGTGTGTGTGTGTGTGTGTGTTTGAGCAGATTTAAGATCTATCCTCTTATTAAATTACAAGTATACAATACAGTATTGTTAACTTTATGATCATGCTGTACATTAGATCTCCAGAAATTATACATCCTTTATAACCGAAACTTTGAAACTTTTGACCCAAATCACCCCATTGTCCACTGCCCCCATCCTCTGGAAATTACCATCCTACCTTCTGCTTTTATGAATTTGATGTTTTTCAATACGTGAGATAATGTGGTACTTTTATTTCTGTCCCAATCACTTTGTTTAGCATGATGTTCTCCACTCCATCCGTGTTGTTGCAAATGGCAGGATATCCTCCTTGTTAAAGGCTGAATGCTATTCCACTGTATGTGTGTGTATATACACACCGTATTTCCTTTATCAATACATCTGCAAAAAGACGTTGAGATTATTTCCATATTTTGGCCTTCGTGATTAATGCCGCAGTCAACATGGAAGTGTAGATATTTCTCAACGTACTGATTTCGGTTCCTTTGCTTATATATCTAAAAATGAGATTGCTGGATCATGTGATAGTTTTATTTTTAATTTTGGGGGGAACCGCTATACCTTTTTTCCGTAATGGTTATGCTAATCTACACCCTACAATAGACAGGGGTTCCCTTTTCTCCATCCTTACCAATGCTTACCTTGTCTTTTTGATAGTAGCCATTGTAACAGGTGTGAGATAATATCTCACAGTGGTTTTAATTTCCATTTCCCTGAGAGTTAGTGATGTTGAGTACTTTTTTTTCATATATTTGTTGGCCATTTACATGTCATCTTTTGAAAAATGTCTATTCAGACCTTTTACTCGTGTTATTTAATTAATTAATTTATTTTTTGAGACAGAGTTTCACTCTTGTTGCCCAAACTGGAGTGCAGTGGCGCGATCTCAGCTCACTGCAACCTCTACTTCCTGGATTCAAGCGATTCTTCTGCCTCAGCCTCCCGAGTAGCTGGGATTACAGGTACATGCCACCACACTCGGCTAATTTTTCATATTTTTAGTAGAGACGGGGTTTCACCATGTTACTCAGGCTGGTCTCGAACTCCTGACCTCAGGTAATCTGCCCACCTCAGCCTCCCAAAGTACAGGGATTACAGGCGTGAGCCACTGCACCCAGCCTGCCCATTTTAAAATCAGATTATTTCTTTTTGGTATTGAGTTCCTTGCATATTCCGGATATTAGTCCTTTAGTAGATGACCATTTCTTGAAAGGCAGGTGTAATGGTGACAAACACAGTTTTTGTCTGAGGAAGACTCAATCTCCCCATCATTTTAAAAGGGTAGCTTTGCAGGGTATAGTGTTTTAGGTTAGCAATTCTTTTTTCTTTCAGTGCTTAGAATACATTATCCCATTGTCCCCACGCTTGTAAAGTTTCTGTTGAGAAATCTGTTAGTTTAATGACATTTTCTTTCAATGCGGTGAGGCACTTTGCTCTTTCTGCTTTGAAAATTCTTTGTCTTTGACTTTTTACAATTTAATTGTGTTTCGCAGTGTAGTCCACTTTATATTCAGTGTATTTGATGTTTTATGTGATTCTTGAGACTGTATGTTTATTTCTCTTCCCAGTTTGGGAACTTTTGCTTATTATTTCTTTAAATAAGCTTGCTTCCCTTTTTGCCCTCTTTTTTCTTTCCAGAATGCCTACAATATGCATATTGTTTTGCTTGATGATGTCTCATAAATTCTTTTTTTTGAGACAAAGTCTTACTCTGTCACCCGGGTTGGAGTGCAGTGGCGCGGTCTTGGCTCACTGCAACCTCTGCCTCCCGGGTTCAAGCAATTCTTACGTCTCAGCCTCCTGAGTGGCTGGGACTACAGGGGTGCACCACTGCACCCAGATAATTTTTGTATTTTTAGTAGAGATGGAGTTTCATCGTATTGGCTGGTCTTGAACTCCTGACCTTAGGTGATCCACCTGCCTCGGTCTCCCAAAGTGCTGGGATTACAGGCGTGAGACATCACATCCGGCCATGTGTCATAAATCCTGTAGCTTTTATATAGACATCTATTAGTTCTATTTTATATATTCAAATGCATTTTGTTATGATTTATAGGTTTTATGCTTGATCAATTTAAAGATATAAAGAGGCATAGTCATTGGAAAAGAGTTGTTTTGTTCATTTGCCTCCTTTTCCAAGAATTTTGCTTGATATATTTTGATGTAATGTCATTTAATCCCCTCTCCCCCAATGCCGCGATAGTCTACATTCATGGTGAAGCTTATCTTTTATCAATATATAATGTCTCTATTTTCCTATGTAATGCCTTTTCTCTTTAGCGATGCTTTGATTCAAATGAATATTTCCACCTCTATGCCCTTAACTCAGTGTTCTTGACCTTTCATCCCCTATGAGTCCCTTGTGATGGACCAAGGGCACACTTTCTACGTGGAAATTCTTCCAGGTTGTAGGAGAACGCTGCTGGTTTCATTTCTCGTCCACCTGCCCAATCCTGTTTCTCTCCTCAATGTTTGTCTAGTGGGTGTCCTAGACTTGCTTCCTGCATTAGCTCCTTTGCTTCTAGGTTCTTCCTTTGGACATATCTAGAACATTTTCCCTGTACTTCATTAGGCAGCTGTAGGTGTCTATTGCATTGCCTACCCACCTTGAGGACCCTCAGCTTGCCTCCTACCTTACAGTTATCTAGGAGTGTGAGGCAGAGTTTGAAGCCTGCCTTTCTCCCTTCTTTTCCCCTTCCCTCCTCACTTCCTTTCTCTCCCTCCGTCCCTACCTCCTTCCTCCCTTCCCTTTCCTTCCTTCC
Source organism: Cebus imitator (assembly GCF_001604975.1). Taxonomy (NCBI): domain Eukaryota; kingdom Metazoa; phylum Chordata; class Mammalia; order Primates; family Cebidae; genus Cebus; species Cebus imitator. The sequence continues at coordinate 4,395,544 of NW_016107468.1, forward strand.
CTCCCTCTTTCTTTTCCTTTCTTTCTCTTTCTTTTCTTTCCTTTCTTTCTTCCTTCCTTCCTTCCTTCCTTCCTTCCTTCCTTCCTTCCTTCCTTCCTTCCTTCCTTCCTTCCTTCCTTCCTTCCTTCCTCTCTCTTTCTCTATCTCCCTTTCTCTCTCTCTTCTTTTCTTTGCTTCATTCTTTCTCACTGCAACCTCCACCTCCCAGGTTCAAGCAATTCTCCTGCCTCAGCATCCCAAGTAGCTGGGATTACAGGCATGCACCACCATTCCCAGCTAATATTTGTATTTTAGTCTTACCAGGTTTGTCAGGCTGGTCTCCAACTCCTGACATCAGGTGATCCACCCATCTTGTCTTCCCAAAGTGCTGGGATTACAGGCATGAGCCACTATGCCAGCCTGAATATTTTCTTTATGTAAATTATATATCAATAGACTAATGGCTGTACTATTTGCAAAAACAAACACACAATCAGGAGAACATAAAATGAGGTTACATAGTATTATAAATTTATATATAAATGGAAATAAAATATGAGTATGATTTGTACAAAGCAGAACTGAAGTTGGTCCTAGCTCAGGGGCGTGGACCAAGTCCTGTGCCTCCTACACCCGGTCCGTGGCGTCTGCTCCTTTTCCTTTCTGGTTCAGAGAGAATCCAGACCTGAGCTGACCTTGCTGGGCAGCTGCAGCCAGATTGTCCTGTGTTCTTTCCAGGTGGCTGCGTTTTTCTCTTTCTAAGGGTAAAGGTGTGTTCAGGCCACTCTTTGTAGTTTTTCATTAGCACCATCAGATTTGTGCACAATTTTTACTCCAGTGATGTGCGTGTGTGTGTGTGTGTGTGTGTCTGTGTGTGTGTGTGAATGTGTGCACAGGCTAGTGCCTTCTTTGGGATATTGACCCAAATTCATTTTGGATGTGAGGAGACCTATTTCAGAGGTTGGTAGGCCAATTCAACCCTAAGATATAAAATATTATTTTTTAAATCATAGCTTTGCGGGACACTGGACCAGGAATAGTGCTGATGGTGTGGTTGTGGAGTGTCACATCTCCATGGATGGGCACACAAGGGCTTTTGCACCAGTGACTGACAGATGTTGAGCCACCACCCTTGCAACTGAGTATTGGAGTTCCAGATGTGAGAGGTTGAAACCTTTTATTCACACACTCGCAGAGACAGGGAGACTGTAAGGCCTGAGGCCCGCCCCTTATTCTACAGGTGAGATCTGAGCCTGCAGGGAGGTAGCTGGCAAAGGACATGTGGCCAGCTGGTGGTCCACCTTGACCCCGGTGCAATCAGTTTTAAGGCCAGTGCTCTTGCCATATTAATAACTTATCTCCTGGATGATGTTTTAATGCATCAGGACTCAATAATTCTGTCCTAAGACCTTGCAGAATAGGAAGGATGGGAACCGCCATTTCTGAAGTTACCTGCTATTTGCCAAGTACTCAATGTATGCCAGCTCATGAATTCCTCACAGTGGAGCTAGAAGATGGCAATTCTTTGTTCCATTGTACAGATAAGGAAACCAAGGCTTATGCAGAATTGGGATTTGTTACACTATGATTTTTCCCACGTTCCACGTGTTCCACAGATTCATGGTCTCAGTTTTTATTATGGAGGTATTGGACAGGTGTCTGCTGTGTGCATACCCAGAGAACACAGTGCTGGAATCCATGGGATTTAGTGCAGAGATGACCTTGGGGGTGAGGTTAATGCCAAGGGTCAGACTGAACTGTGTGTCCTTCCTGTGTCTCCGCTTGTAGCTTTCTGGAGGGAATATTTCTTTTATTATTATCATTATTATTTTATTTTTTATTGAGATGGCGTCTTACTCTGTTGCCCAGGCTGGTGTGCAGTGGTATGATCTTGGCTCACTGCAACCTCCGTGTCCCAGGTTCAAGTGACTCTCCTGCCTCAGCCTCCCATGTAGCTGGAATTACAGGTACCCACCACGATGCCCAACTTGTATTTTTAGTAGAGACAAGGTTTCACCACGTTGATAATCATGTTGGCTAGGTTGGTCTTGAACTCCTGACCTCAGGTGATCTACCCACCTTGGCCTCCCAAAGTGCTGGAATTAGAGGTATGAGCCACCTCACCTGGCCCTGGAGGGAATGTTTCAACCTCATAATCCCAGCATCTCAAAGCCTGCTTCTCCTCCATGCCTGACACCAGAGGGGGAACAATGACTGCTACATCAATAAACCTTTTGTGGGAGATGATTTAAATTGCTTTGATAACACCGTTGGGAGTTGGAGTTCCTTTTAATAATTTAGGGTGAAGGAATGTGTGCTCCCATTAAAGAGAGGAGATGTGGCCAGGTGTGGTGGCTCACACCAGTAATCCGAGCACCTTGGGGGACCGAGGCGGGAGGATCACAAGGTCAAGAGTTTAAAGACCAGCCTGGCCAACATAGTGAAACCCTGTGTCTACTAAAAATATAAAAAATTAGCTGGGCATGGTGATGGATGCCTGTTATCCCAGCTCCTCAGGAGGCTGAGGCAGGAGAATTACTTGAATCTGGGAGATGGAGGTTGCAGTGAGCCAATATCACGCCACTGCACTCCAGCCTGGGCGACAGAGCGAGACTCAGTCTAAAAAAAAATGGAGATGTAGGTGGACTCTGGGCTTGAAGCTTTTCTGTCTACCAGGAGGCTTATTGGGTTTCAAAACCAAGACAACTCCACCTGTTGGTGTGCTGGCAGGCACAGGGAGAGGATGGTCTGCTCTCCACCACAGCTGAAATGGCTTATCTTTTCAGCATCACTGATGGGGGATGGTGATGAGTTTGGACAGGATAACAAATGGAGGTGGGTTATTTTCTGATCCTAATAAGTGAGAAACAGCTGTTCTTCCTAGCTTGGAAAGTCATTTGTTTTCTGCACAGACATACACATGCACACACACACACACAACCACACACACAGACACGTACGGTTATCACCATGTTGCTAGGAAAACTTAAAAATTGCACATCGTATTTCTAAAAGGGAAAGCAGAGAAAAGGGATTTCCAGAATTCTTTTTCTTTTCTTTTCTTTCTTTTTTTTTTTTTTTTTGAGATGGAATCTGGCTTTGCCACCCAGGCTGGAGTGCAGTGGTGCGATCTCAGCTCACTGCAACCTCCGACTCCCAGGTTCAAATGACTCTCCTGTCTCGGCCTCCCGAGTAGCTGGGGCTACAGGTGCACACCACCACACCTGGCTAATTTTTGCATATTTAGTAGAGACAGGGTTTTACCATATTGGCCAGGCTGGTCCTGTAACTCCTGACCTCGTGATCTACCTGCCTCTGCCTCCCAAAGTGCTGGGATTACAGGCATGAGCCACCATGCCCAGTCTGGATTTCCAGAATTCTAAACATACTCCTCCCCATCACTGCATCTCCTCTCAGCTAGGACTTGATGTTTGCACAGCCAAGGCCTGCAGGACACATCCCAGAGGTGGACTTGGGCCTGGCCTTGAGCTTCCAGACCCTCCCTCTGGCCAGTGTGGGGGAAATGTCAGCTACTGTGAGGGCCGTGGAAGATGGACTCGGTAATTTTCAGTAATAGATCATCCACTGTTTATTTCGTGTTTACAGAAGCTATTTGTATAATGAACAATGTTTAACGTACTTATGTTTAAAGTAATTATTGAGGCCAGGCATGGTGGTTCACATCTATAATCCTAGCACTTTGGGAGGCAGAGGTGGGAGGATCCCTCGAGCCCTGGAGTTCAAGACTAGTCTGGGCAACATAGTGAGACCTCATCTCTACAAAAATTAAGAAAGTCAGCCATGAGTGGTGGTGCCTGCCTGTAGTCCCAGCTACTCTGGAGGCTGAGGTGGGAGGATCCCTTTAGCCAAGGAGTTTGGGGCTGCAGTGAGGTAAGATCGTTCCACTGTACTCCAGCTTGGGTGACAGAGTAAGACCCTGCCTATAAAAATTTTTTTAAAGTAATTATTGATAGGGAGTGATTACTATTGCCATTGTGTTGCTTTCCGTTAGTGTCATAGTTCTTTTCTCTGTCTTTCAACTGACGTATAATTTCAGTTAAGTAAGATGAATAAGTTCTAGATATCTGCTGTACAGCATTGTACTTACAGTTGAGGCACAAGCTGATTTGGTGTTTTAATTTGGCTCAAATATACAAGCGTCCACAGTATTGGACACTTAAAATTTTGTTAAGAGGGTAGCCGGGTGTCGTGTCTCATGCCTGTAACCCCAGCACTTTGGGAGGCCGGCAGGCTGATCACCTGAGGTTGGGAGTTTGAGACTAGCCTGGGCAACATGGAGAAACCCTGTCTCTACTAAAAATACAAAAATTAGCCAGGTGTGTGGCACATGCCTGTAATACCAGCTACTCGGGAGGCTGAGGCAGAAGAATTGCTTAAACCCAGGAGGCGGATAAGCTGAGATCACCCCACTGCACTCCAGCCTGGGCAACAAGAGTGAAACTCCATCTCAAAAAAAAAAAGGGGGTAGATCTTGTGTGAAAGGTTTTTACCACAAGAACACTAAACAAAATTGGAATAAAAATCAATAATGTAAATGATAGGTAAATTATGGAGTATACTTTCACTATCTTTTGAATTAACCCCTTATTGATGGTTTCTGCTTTTTATGCAGGGGAAAAAGGTGAAGAATCTGCTATTGATAGTGACTTTGAAAGACTTTGAGAAAATAGTGTAAGTTAGGTACAAAGTGTCATCACAAACCATGTGTCTTATAATACATGTGGTAAGAATGGAATACTATGCATCCATAAAAAGAAATGAGATCATGTTCTTTGCAGGGACATGGATGAAGCTGGAAGCCATTATCCTCAGTATACTAATACAGGAACAGAAAACCAAATACCACACATTCTCACTTGTAAGTGGGGGCTAAACAATGAGAATACATGGACCTAGGGAGGAGGACATCACACACTGGGGCCTGTTGGGAGAGGGTGGGGTAGGGAGAGCATCAGGAAAAATAGCTTATGCATGCTGGGCTAAATACCTAGGTGATGGGTTGATAGGTGTGGCAAACCAGCATGACACACGTTTACCTATGTAACAAACCTGCACATCTGCTCATGTACCCCAGAACTTAAAAATTTTTAAAAATTAGATTGTGACACTGTTCACAATAGCAAAGACTTGGAACCAACCCAAATGCCCATCAGTGATAGACTGGATAAAGAAAACCTGGCATATATACACCATGGAATATTGTGCAGCCATAAAAAGGGATGAGTTCATCTCCTTTGCAGGGACATAGATGAAGCTGGAAACCATCATTCTCAGCAAACAGACACAAGAACAGAAAACTGAACACTGCATGTTCTTACTCATAAGTGGGAGTTGAACAATGAGAACAGGTGGACACAGGGAGGGGAAACATCACACAACAGGGCCTATCGGGGGGTGGGGGTCTAGAGGAGGGAGAGCATCAGGAGAAATACCTAATGTAGATGACAGGGTGATGGGTGTAGCAAACCACCATGGCACGTGTATACCTATGTAGCAAAACTGCACGTTTTGCACATGGACCCCAGAACTTAAAATATAATAAGTAAATTTTTAAAAACTTAGGTAACCAAGTCTCACTATGCTGTCCAGGCTGAAGTGCACTGACATGGGGCTACAAGTGTTTCAATTTCAAAATGAGAGTTCTCTACATGGTCACCTTCCAATACCATGCACTAATTTCAGGTCTTGAAAGATATCAGTGTACACGTGCAAGGCCACGTGCGCACTCTCTCCTGGTTGTCCCAGGGGCCTGGGGTCTCCTTGTCTGTTTCCTCTGAGCTCAGGCACTATACTATAATGGAGAGAGAAAGCCAGGCTGAATTGGTGAAATCTGGGAAGACTACTTTACTGGGTCTTGTTTATTATTTTCAGAAGCATAGCATAACTCTGCTCTTTAAAAAATGGACTAAATTGAGAGTCTGTTGAACTTGCCCCATTCAACATGGGTGTTCATTTGTTATTAGGAGCGGCAATTTTGTGGTAATTAACATACTATGATAGCTTCAGTGGATCAGGCGAGTCTTACTTATATCTTTTATTTATTTTTTTGAGACAGGGTCTCACTGTGTTGCCCAGGCTGGAGTGCAGTGGTGATATCATGGCTCCCTGCAGCCTTGATGTCCTGGGCTCAAGAGATTCTCCTGCCTCAGGTTACTGAGTAGCAGGGACTATAGGTGCACACCACCACCACCACCACACACAGCTAATTGATGTTTTTTTTGTAGAGATGGGATCTCATCATGTTGTCCAGTCTGATATTTATATCTTATATATGCCACTTAATTGCTTTCCTTTCATTTTCTTTGTAAATGATATCCAGGTGAAATTAACCAGCCCTTTTTGAATGAATGATTCCTAAGTCTGAATTGCTGGGGCCTGTGTGAATGGACGAGGGCCGTTTCAATAGACCTGAGGACACTTGAGTATGAAAAATTCGTGGTCAAATACAACATTTTTCTGACTCGTGCTAGAAAGATTTCAGATTCTCTTTTTTGTTTAATGCAGTGATTACTAATACGCAGCACGTGGACCTGTTGCTTGGAAGTGATTTACCCATTCACTGGTCTTGGAGAATTACTACCTTTTTTTTTTTTCTTCATGACTCAGAGTAGGTTGAGCTCTGCTCTAAAGAAGAAGCCATTAAATTTGATGAAGAGCCACATTCCTTGCAAGATTTGACCCCAAACATTTGAGATTAGCCCTTTGAATTTCTCTTTCTGGAAGGCTGACAACAAAACTTGGTGCATTTTTCTCTGCAGGATACAAAAAATAGCTAAACTCCTCTGAGGCAGCTGTAAGGCAAGTATTTTAAAAACAATGTTGTGAAAGTGATCTGGAGACTGCAAACAAGTCGGCTTTTCTTTCTCCAGAAGTCCTGAGGTGCACACTTGTGTATTTGAGCCAATTAAAATACTAAATGAGCTTGACCCTCATGAATGTATACAGACCTTTTCACTCTAATTTCTGCTCAGTACCCTCGAGCACACCTTGTTGGCTGAACAAAGCCACACCTAGTTTCTGCAATTAGGGGAGCCAGATATTTGACTTTTGCAAGCTTTCCTTCAGCAGAGAACCAGCAGTCTTCATTCATTTAATGATGCATTTGTTCTTTTACCCAGCAAATACTTTCTGGACATTTACAAAGTGCCAGCACAGTTTAATCTGCATTTATTCGACTAAAACTAAGTTGGCTGAAACGGCATGCAGGGGTGGATTAAGTATTCATCAGTGTGTAGATAGGAACTGAAGGCATGGAGGGGGTGACAAAGTGGGCACAGATGTTGTCTCTTCCCCTTTGTCCCTTTGGGAAAATTGCTGAGTGATCTTACATAGGTGCTCTGCAGGTGTTTGGTTGCATTGTCAAGGAATAAGCCACTGAAGATGGAGAGGATTTTGATGACAGTGTTGCATGCATGTTTTTGTCGGGAAATACTCCGAGGGCATCATTCTTGGGTTATATCAAGGTCTATCAACTGGGGACCACTCAGCTTACTGGGTTCTCAAGATGCAAGAGACCCATATTTGCTTATCTGTGTCATGGGGATCCCTACAGATTGGATAGCTTAGTTTTGCACTTCCCACTACAGTATTTTTGTTGGATAGTGGCCTGCTAAATGAGAACCCATTGCCAGTTTTACCTACAAGTCCAGATTTTTTTTTTTGAGATGGAGTTTTGCTTTTGTTGCCAAGGCTGGAGTACAATGGCACGATCTCAGCTCACTGCAACCTCTGCCTCCCCAGTTCAAGCGATTCGCCTGCCTCAGCCTCCCAAATAGCTGGGATTACAGGTGCCTGCCACCATGCCTGTTTAATTTTTTGTATTTTTAGTAGAGATGGGGTTTCACCATGTTGGCCATGGCTGGTCTCGAACTCCTGACCTCAAGTGATCCACCTGTTTCGGCTTCCCAAAGTGCAGGGATTACAGGCCTGAGCCACGCAAGTCCAATATTTTACCTAGAAATCTAGCATTTTTTCTGTGTAGGGAGATGAATAGAACAAGTGTGGGGTAGAGGTGGATGTAACTATAGATACAGTGATAGGTATGGTCATAGATATATAAAATTGAATAGCTTAATCCTTGACTTTATTTTTCTTCTGTCAAATATAATCCTTTTTGGAGCAAAAACACCTTGAGCACATTTTAATTTTGCAATTTTTTTGGGATAGTTTCTCCCGCTAGCACTCCTGTTGGCGGGACTAGTAGTAAATGCTAATGGAAAACTTCTTCAGTTAGCAGATTTTTATTTTACTTTCTTCCTGGGGCAATTCTCCTTAAATTGTAGATGAAATCCAGCTGCAGGCTAAAGCACCACACTTTCTTGTTTTCAACTAATGCATGGCAAGAATACATTTTTCTACCTCCTGGGATGGCAGATTCAGTCCTGGAAACTCAGAGGAGTGAAATCGTTAGCAGTTGTTCTTTAAATCTGGTGCTCTCATTTCATGGCGATGTCTCTGATCTTTGCGTTGAAAGCAGGACCTCCCTAAGTCCCTTCCCCTGCCCCAGACTGTGTTTGGTGGGCGTTATGACAACGGTGAGGGAGGGCCTCCCCAGAATGCTGTTATCTAGGTCCTGCGTGGGTTCGGCAGTAAAGGACTTACCAGGTTGGCAACCTGATGTCACGCAGAGCCAGAGAGGTTTCCACATTTCAACTAACCTTTTGGATTCCAAGAGAGATAATTGTTATTAACTCCACAGACTGGCCTTAGAAGACTCTTTCTCTGACATAATGCAATTCATTCTGCTACTTAAAAAACAAAAAAAATTCCAGGTACCATGGGAAGCCACTGGAAGTTTTAAGCAAGGGAGTGCCTTAATTTACATCTTAAAAATTCCTAATCAGGCTGGGCACGGTGGCTGATGCCTGTAATCTCAGCATTATGGAAGGCTGAGGTGGGCAGATTACTTGAGGTCAGGGGTTTGAGACCAGCCTGGCCAACATGACAAAACCCCTTCTCTACTAAAAATACAAAAATTACCCAGGTACCTGTGCGGTGGTGTGTGCCTGTAATCCCAGCTACTCGGGAGGCTGAGGCAGTAGAATTGCTTGAACCCAGGAGGCTGCGGTAGCAGTGACCCGAGATCACACCACTGCACTCCAGCCTCGATGACAGAATGAGATTTGTCTCAGAAAAAAAAAACAACAAAAAATCTAATGTTGGTAAAACATACATAACGTGAAATTTATCATCTTAACAATTTTTTAAAAAATTAGATGGAGTCTTGCTCTGTCCCCCAGGCTGGTGTCCAGCGTGGCGTGATCTCAGCTCACTGCAACCTTCACCTCCCAGGTTCAAGCAATTTTCCTGCCTCAGCCTCCTCAGTAACTGGGATTACAGGTGTCTACCACCACACCCGGGTAATTTTTGTATTTTTAGTAGAGACAGGGTTTCATCATGTTGGCCAGGCTGGTCTTGAACTCCTGACCTTGTGATCTGCCTGCCTCAGTCTCCCAAAGTGCTGGGATTACCTTCATGAGCCACTATGCCCAGTCCATCTTAACAATTTCTAAGTGCACACATCAGTAGCATTAAGTATATCCACATTTTTGTGCAACAGAACTCTTTCATCTTGCAAATCTGAAGCTCTGTACCCATTAAACAATAACTCCCCACCCTCTGTCACTCCCTCTACCATTCTTGTTTCTCTGTTTCTAGAATTTGACTATTCTACATATCTCATTTAAGTAAAATCATACAGTATTTGTCCTTTTTTGACTCGTTTATGTTACTTAGAATATCGTCCTCAAAGTTCATTTGTGTTGTACCATGTGTTAGGATTTCCTTCCTTTTTAAGGCTGAATAATAATTCATTGTATGTTTATATATTAGGCTGATGCACAAGTAATTGCTGTTTTTTTTTTTTGCCATTACTTTCAATGGCAAAAATGGCAATCATTTTTACACCAACTTAATGTATTCTCTTTTGTTTATTCAAACATCAGTGGGCACTTAGGTTGCTTCTACCTATTGACTACATGAACACGAGTGTGCAAATATCTGTTCCAGTCCCTGCTTTCATTTGTTTTGTTTTGTTTTGAGACAGTCTCACTCTGTTATCCAGGCTGGAGTGCAGCGGCTCGATCTCAGCTTACTGTAGCCCACACCTCCCAAGTTCAAGTGATTCTCCCTGCTTCAGCCTTCCAAGTAGCTCAGATAACAGGTGCCTGCTACCATGCCCAGCTAATTTTTGTATTTTTAGTAGAAATGTGGTTTCACTATGTTGGCCAGGCTGGTCTTGAACTCCTGACTTCAAGTGGTCCACCCGCTTACTGTGTCTGGCCCCTGATTTCATGTCTTTGGGGTTTATATCCAGAAGTAAAATTGCTGGATCATATGGGAATTCTATTTCTAACTTTTTGCAGAACCACCATACTGTTTTCTGTAGGGGTTGCACCATCTTGCATTCCCATCAGCCATGCACAAGGGTACCACTTTCTTTGCATCCTCGCCAACACTTGTCATTTTGTTTTCTTGACAGTAGCCATCTTAATGTAGCTATTATCATAGGTGGTACCTCATTGTGGTGAGCTGGTACCTCATTGTGGTCTATGCCACATTTTTGAGTGCTTGCTGGGTATGTGTGATTGCACTAGTGCTTGCTTATAGAGACAATAAAACCCAGTTTCTGCCATGAGAGAGGAAACTCACAGTCCATTGGAGGAGATGGGCATCTAAATGGAAAATTATAATACAGCTTATCAAGTACTGTGCTAGAGACAGGTCTTAAGAGCAGAAAGTGGATGCAATCAAGGAAGACTTCCTGGTCTTCAGTCCCACCTCCAGGAAGTCGTCCTTGATTGTACCCGCTCTATGCTCTCTTAAGACGTGTCTCTGAGTAGCAGTTGAGCTCCTACTCAACTTCTCGTTTTCCGGCTCCTCCTACCAAGTTAAGCATACTCATTAGAAGGAACCAGAAAGTGAGAAGTTAAATCTGAAGTCCAAGTGGTTGGTGGGTATTGGTTAGAGCAATATTTTTAGAATAGAACAATGTGCTTGACCAACATGGAGAAACCCTGTCTACTAAAAATACAAAATTAGCTGGGCATGGTGGTGCAAGCCTGTAATCCCAGCTACTCAGGAGGCTGAGGCAGGAGAATCGCTTTAACCCCGGGAGGTGGAGGTTGCAGTGAGCCGAGATCACACCACTGCACTCCAGCCTGGGCAACAAGAGTGAAACTCCATTCAAAACAAAAAAAGAACAATGCTTATGATTGAAGCATTTTTTTTTTCTTTTCATCTGTGCATTTCTCTGGCTCTGGGAGATTGTAAAGGTTACCTAATTGGGTTGCTTAGGTCACAGTTTCTGGTTATCAGAAAGAGACCACACTGAGATCTCTGGGAGAAAAGGGGCACAGCAGGTGGGTAGGTGGGACGTGCCTCATTGAGCCTGATTCAGGGGTCACGTGTTCTCCATTTCGTCTAACTCAGGGAGGGCTGAAGGCTCTGGATCAGAGGGGAGTTTGTTGCATGGGGACAGTTGTCTGTAAGGCCCAGTGACAAAGTGGCAAACAGAAGCAAGGAAACCAAATATATAAAGACCTGCTATTTAGGAATGGCACTATTCTCGTCGTGGTGACTCACATGTGTCAAGCCTTGAAGGATATTTGCAGAGGAAGAAAGAAGCATTGGATTGCAGCTTGGAGGGAGCAGCTCCTGGCTGTCAGTGCTGGGACCAGGGGAGCATGTGATCTCACCCGTGTTGCCAAGGGTCATCCCACACCCAGACTGTTCGGTTTCCATTCTTATTCTTTGGCATTGCCTTTTATAGAACTGCTTTCAAAAGAGCCATTGAGGCTGATGTCACAGGATCACTATGTGTTTCTCAGGAATGGGGAGGGAATGAATAGAATTTTTCTAAACATTCTGTACCAAACTCACTGCTCTCCCTCTGCTCGTTTTTGGACTTATATCTTCAGCATCCTCTCCTCATTAGGCTCCTCTGGAACTTGTGTGTCCCCCTGATTGATTGAGACCCCCTCTGTATCCCCAGAACCTTGGAGTTTCAGGCACTTAACAGGAGATAAATAAACATAGGTGCAATGAGAAAAGAAATGTGACGGGTGTTGGAGAAGACAAGACAGCAAGTGCTCTGGCCTCTGCTTTGGAAGTGCCTTTCATTTCTCTTTACTTTTTTTACATGGAGTCTCACTCTGTCGCCAGGCTGGAGTGCCATGGCACGATCTTGGCTCACTGCAATCTCTGCCTCCTGGGTTCTTGTGCCTCAGCCTCCCGAGTAGCTGGGATTACAGGCGTGCACTGCCATGCCTGGCTAATTTTTGTATTTTTAGTAGAGATGGGGTTTCACCATGTTGGCCAGGCTGGTCTCGAACTCCTGACCTCAGGTGAGCTACCTACCTTGGCCTCCCAAAGTGTTGGGATTGCAGGTGTGAGCCACTGTGCCTAGCTCACTTCTTCTTACTCTCTATCCACCACTTCTCCTAGCTCAAGTCCTTTTGCCTTTGACTTGGTCAGCTGACATCACCCTCTGCCTGGTCTTTTTTCCCTTCTGCATCATTTTTCTGACCCTTGTCAGAATCACCTTTATGCTCTGCCATTGCATCCAGACTTGATGATTTCTTTTCCCTTTCCTACTCAAAGCCTTTCATGGTTCACTGTGACTCAGTGAATAAATCCATGACCTTTGCACTCTAATTCCTGTCTGTCTTTCCAGGCTTGCCATCCTGCCCTCCCTCCCGTCTCATTTCCTGCTAAATTTGCTTCTTCCTTAAGCGAGTTGAGGCACATGGTTTCCCTTCTGCTGGGAAGGTGTTTCTACCCCTCTGAGACCACATCCAAATGTTAGCTCCTTGAGAAAGCCATGGATACTCCCTGCGAAGACCGAGGAGAGAAAACTATGCCTTCATCTGGCTTCACGTAATTTTTGTCTAGAACTTCATTGTGTCATTTACCCCAAAAGTGTCCCCCAAGATATCCTTTTATATATATTTACTTACTTATTAATTTCAAAAATTATTTGAGATCATATACACATTACATACTAGAGGAATATTCCTATGAATATAGAATGTTATATTATAATGATAATAAGAGTTATGTTAAGGAATTCCCATGATAAATGGTAGAGGGAGAGTGGGGATGAAGGTGGGTCATGTAAATACAAATTCCACACGCGGTGATGTTCAGCACATTTGCTGGAAATGTTTGGAATACTTTTTTCTAAACTTGGACTTGTGCTTTCTACCAGCCAACACTAAGAGAGAAATATTTTGATATGGTTTGGCTGTGTCCCTACCCAAATCTCATCTTGAATTCCCACATGCTGTGGGAGTGACCTGGTGGGAGGTAATTGAATCATGTGGGTGGGTCTTTCCCGTGCTGTTCTCATGATGCTGAATAAGTCTCACGAGATCTGATGATTTTATATGGGGGAGATTCACTGCACAAGCTCTCTCTTTGTCTCCTGCCTTCCATATAAGTCTTGACTTGCTCCTCCTTGCCTTACGTGTCCATGTAACATGTGACTTGTTCCTCCTTGCCTTCCACCATGATTGCCAGGCCTCGCCAGTCATGTGGAACTGTGAGTCCATTACATCTCTTTCTTTTGTAAATTGTCCAGTCTTAGGTATGTCTTTATCAGCAGCATGAAAACAGAAGAATACATTTATCATACGCGTGGTTCACGATGTCTCTGGGATAAAACGAATCAGAAGCAGAACGACTCTTCCAGGGGCTGAGACCCTAAAGAAATTTCCCTTACCTTGTCATAAAGTATTCCCTAAATTGTATCACTATGTGTTCAATGGCATTGTCTTTGTAAATAAAACTTTGCATTCCATGTGCCTATTTGCATCTGTTTGCAAATAGAAGAACACTTAGCAGTGTCTGAGATCATGAAGACATTTAGTATTAGGTTGGTGCAAAAGCAATTGTTTTTTGCATTGAAAGTAATGGCAAAAACTGCAATTACTTTTGCACCAAGCTAGTATTTACCTAAGGATTCTAGTGGCCTGGGGTCCCAGACTCCTTCAAACAGTTCAACTGTGCTACATGTATGTTTCTCTTTCCAATTCATTGTACCCCTTCCTTCATAGCTAATCCAAACATTGTGTCCTAACCTCAGCATCCCAAGCAGGGTAGATAGAAAAGGGCAGTCCTTTTTTTTTTTTTTTTTTTTTTTTTTTTTTGATATGGGGTCTTGCTCTGTCACCCAGGCTGGAGTGCAGTGGTGTGATCTCAGCTCACTGCAACCTCCACCTCCCTGGTTCAAGCAATACCCCTGCCTCAGCCTCCTGAGTAGCTGGGATTACAAGGCATGCCACCATGCCTGGCTAATTTTTTGCATTTTTAGTAGAGACGGGGTTTCACCATGTTGGCCAGGCTGGTCTCGAACTCTTGATCTCGTGATCTGCCCACGTTGTTCGGCCTCCCAAAGTGCTGGGCTTATAGGTATGAGCCACCGTGCCCAGCCAGGGTGATCCTTTTTAACAGTGAAGATCAATCTTTCCAGAATCTTTTCAGAAGACTTCCCTTTCTGTTGGTCCTACCAGCATCATCCAGGTACATCTAGCAGCAAGAGGACAGGAGAAGAGGCTCTGGGCAGCCATCATTCATTCTGGGCTGGATGGAATGCCATGTGATGTTCTGCTGGTATAGAAGAGAGTGGGAGAAGAGGAGGAAGGGCTCTCAGGAAGACAGCTGGGAGTGACTACCATGGTAGTCCTCTATCACAACACCAGTATAGTAAATCCTGCTTTGCAGGAGGTAACACACCAGTGAGCGGCTAGCCGCTGATGAGATTTATTCCCAAAATAACTTTCAAATCTGAAGAGGAATGGCTGCTCTGTATTTCATTTCGGCATGTCTCCATGGATATTATTTTTCTTTCCACTGACTTTATTTATAACCTGAGCCACAGGAAGCTGGAAGGAGAAGCTCCTTGACAATATCTGGAGTCTGCGCTTTCTATTTGACTAGTTTAACTGTACGTTTTCTCCCTTGGCGAGGTTGGGGTGAGGAACCACTTTCTCTCCTAAAGAAGGGCCTGATGAGGGTGCGTGGTTCCCAAGGTGTGCGGTGTAGGTCAGGGAGGAATAGCATGCTCTAGGCTTGGCAAGCCGACTCATTTGGCTCAGGCCTTCTGGTTAAGCCATCCCGGAATGAGGCTCAGGGTTGATTCAATCAAATGGGGAAGCATCTTGAATTTGGAGAGAGCCTAAGGGTAAGAAGTGAGCTCAGGGTGCTGTTATTGCAAGACCCTCATCTCTATAAAAAATAAAAAAATAAATTAATGGGTCGTGGTGGTGCCCAAATTCAGGAAGAATTTATTATTTTTTTTTAAATTTATTATTTTGTTTTTTGAGACAGTTTCACTCTTGTTACCCAGGCTGGAGTGCAGTGGTGTGATCTCGGGTCAGCGTAACCTCTGCCTCCTGGGTTCAAGCGATTCTCCTGCCTCAGCCTCCTGAGTAGCTGGGATTACAGGCATGTGCCACTACACCCAGCTAATTTTGAATTTTTAGTAGAGATGAGGTTTCTCCATGTTTGTCAGGCTGGTCTCGAACTCCTAGCCTCAGGTGATCCACCCACCTTGGCCTCCCAAAATGTTGGGATTACAGGCGTGAGCCACCACACCCGGCCAATAATTGTTTTAAAAAACTAAGGCATGAGTCACATTTTTAAAAAAATTTAAAAGCTGAGTGGGATCCTAGTTCATGCTTCTCTCTTCTCCAGAGCACAGGTTGAGCTGAGATACAAGAACATCTGCATTTTATAGACGAGGAAACTGAGAGGCAAGGTGGTCGAGAGCTGAGTCCAGGGTAGGGCAACGTCTTAGTGCAGAGTGCTGGCATGGATGCAGTGGGAGAGCCTTCCCGTGATTTCTTGTAAGTCGAGACAGGCTGGAGAAGGCAGGTGAGTATTCACTTGTTAGGGGTGTGGATGAGTTCACCATGCAGTTGCTCAGGAGTCCCTGTGTGGGAGAAGCTACAACTAAGAAGGACTTTGGTGATTGCTGAGATGCAAGGAACACTAGTCTGGCATATTGCTCATCTTTCCACACTAGCTGTCCCTCCATCTGATTCCGAGGTAGAAGGTAGAATTTGACTCTGGATCAGATTGAAGACTGGCTGAAACAGGGAAGAGGCACCAAAACCGCTTCTCCATAAGACGTGAGCACCATGACAGTTTACCGTTGCCATCGCAACACCAGGTGGTTACTGCCCCTGGCTGAGGCAACACCTTGAAGTGACCTCCTCTTTTCTAGCAATTTCTGAATAACCTATGCCTTAATTTGCATGGAATTAAAAAGTGGGTGTAAGTATGACTGTAGAATTTCCTGTGAGCTGCGCTTCTGGGCAAACTGCCTGGGGTGAGCCCTGCTCTGCCTGGAGCAGGACCTCTGCTCTGCTGTGCACTGCCGCCTCAATAAAAGTTGCAGCAACACCAGCTCATCCCTGACGTTTTTCCCCTGGGCAAAGCCAATAACCCTCCGAGGTGAAGCCCCAATTTTGGGGCTCACCTGCCCTGCATTGCTTCCATCGGCTCCTATCATCCTATCTACTTGCATCAAAACTTTGATGTTAATTTCTGCCCTGATGTCACCACAACTAAAAAACTCTTGAAAATTCAGTACAATTAACTGTGATTGTGGAATAGTGTATTCTGAGTGCCATAACAAAAGACTGTGTGGTTTAAATAACGGAAAGTTTTCTTGCAGATCTAGAGGCTGGAAATCTGAGATGAAGGTACTGGCAGGGTTAGTCTCTCCTAAGGTCATGCTCCTGGGTTTGCAGTTACTGACCCTCCCTCTGACTCCCTCTTCGTACAGTCCTTGCTCTGTGTGCACACATCCCTGGTGACTCTTTCTCTTCTTAGGGGCCACTTAAGGAGTCTCATTTTAACGTAGTCACCTCTTTAAAGATCTTATCTCCAATATGTTTACGTTCTGAGGCACAGGGAGTTAGGAATTCAACATAGGTATTTTGATGGGACAAAATTCAGCCCATAACAGCCTGTAAGTGCTATTAAGAAGACTCAGGGCCAGCATTTTGGGAGGCTAAAGCAGGAGGATCAATTGAAGCCAGGAGTTCAAGACCAGCCTGGGCAACATAGCAAGGCCCCATCGCTAAAATAATAAGAAAATTAGCTGAGCACTGTGATGTGTACCTGTAGTTCCACCTACTTGGAAGGCTGAGGCAGGAGATCACTTGAGACCAGGAGATTGAGGCTGTAGTGAGTTATGATTATGCCACTGCACTCTAGCTTGGGCAACAGAGTGAGACCCTGTATCTCTAAAAAAACATAGCCAACCCCAGAGTCCACCCTATAGAGAAACACACAAGTATTTTTCCACTTGTTGAACTATGATCATCTGTGAATATTATGAATATAAATATTTTGTTCTAAGCCTCTATTGACCTTTCAATTCTCTGAATCATTGCAAAAATTATTCTCAGCAGTCTTTATTTCTACCACCTCAGCAAAATGGTTCTGTCTCCACTCCCTGTCTAGATCTTAAATTCCAGGAAGGCGAGGCTGCATCTTCATACTTTTTCCCTCCAGGTTTCTGAGTGTTGGCAATGACACTCTTTCAGTAAATTGAAATTTGAAAGTGCAAATGAAAAAGAGTAATAGTTGAGGAGCAAATGTTTCTCCTGCAGTGGGCCAGCTGACCACTGCAAGAAAGACACATGGGCAAACAAACAGTGCTTGCTTCTCTTTAGGAAAGAATAATTGTTTAGCATGAAAGAAGCTCTGTGGAAAAACAAATCTATCAGGTGAATATCCTGTAAAGGAGACTTTTCGACCTTAAAAAACGGTGAGCCATAGCTCAGTAAAAGCTCATTAGGGAAAAGAGGGAGGTAGTCTGGGGACAGGGTGTATATTGATTGACTCAGAGGTTCTCTGAGTTTCTCTCTATGAAGGCAATTTGCATAACAATGATTACATATTGGGTTTGAGGCAGTTATTGCTCACTGGAGTCCTTCCAGAGTCACTATTTCGGTGGCTGCGGAGCCCCCTCAGAAACCTGGCTTTAAAAGGAAATTAAATGTGAAGGGTTGAGCTGCTGCACTTGTTAGCCTTGGGAAGGGATTAAAGGGGACGTTTTTGTCATGTGAGATGTCAGGAAAATTCATGAGGGGCTCACTAGGTTGTCTACTTGGAAAAAAAAAACTTCCTCCTAATGGATTTTGAAAAAGATTACTTCATTTGGACTCACCATTAGCCATTCTAGCCAAGGGACAGATGCGAATGTTACCCTTCATCCTTGTAGAGAGCAGTGAATTGTTCTATCTTTACAAAACTCAACGTAACTGAATATATTTTTTATGTGTAATTTATTGCTCTGCAGACAATGGGGTGGAATTTATAGTAGTTAATTCCTCCCCAAAACCAGAATATTGTGTGTGTGTCCATGACACAAAACTGCTTCTAGTTTATTAGGCAATAGTCACCGAATTACGCAAGAGAAATACAACATTTGGAGAACTGTGCAGCCCCCGACACCAAAAAAAAAAAAAAAAAAGTAGAATGAACTTTTAGATAAATGAGGAAGAAAGAGAGAGAGTTAGAACGGGATCATGACTCAACAGAGCAAGAGTTTCAGGCCTCTCAGCGCTACTCAGAGGACCCCAAAAGGCCACTCCAAGCGTGATAGTCATATAATTTGAAGGAGAAACAAGAAAGTCTAGAAAGAGCTCTTTAGATATTTTGGTCCATGTTCTTTTTCTTGTCTTTTCTTTTTTTTGAGACAGAGTCTCACTCTGTTGCCCAGGCTGGAGCGCAGTGGTATAATCTCAGCTCACTGCAACTTCTGCCTCCCAGATTCAAGTGATTCTCCTTCCTCAGCCTCCTGAGTAGCTGGGACTCCCAGGTGTGTGCCACCATGCCCGGCTGAATTTTTGTATTTTCAGTAGAGATGGGGTTTCACCATGTTAGCCGAGATAGTCTGAATTTCCTGACCCCATGATATGCCCGCCTTAAATTCACCCTACTTTGGGAGGCCAAAGCAGAAGGATCACTTGAAGCCTGGAGTTTGCAACCAGCCTAGGCAACATAGTGAGACCCATATCTCTACATGAAATTAAAAACAAATATTAGCCAGGTGTGGTGGTACATGCCTGTAAGTCCCATTACCCTGGAGGCTGAGGTAGGAGGATCACTGGAGCCTGGAGTTCAAGACTGTACCAAGCCACGATTGCACAGACACTGCACTCCAGTACTCACTCCGAGTGGCAGAGTGATGACACCCTGTCTCAAGCAACAACAACATTAAAATTCACTCTAAAAAAGTCGACAGTTCATTAGTGTCTAATTGTAGAATATTTTTATCACCCAAGAAAATTTGTACCCATTGGCAGTCTCTCCTCAATGTACCCTGCCTTTGGCAATCACTAATCTATTATTTTTCTCTGGACTTACCTATTCTGGACACTTCATACATATGGAAGCATACAGTCTATTTGGCTTTTTTTTTCTGCCTTTATTCACCTAGTAGGATGACTTCAAAGTTTATCCATGATGTAGCATCCATCAGTACTTCTCAACTCATATTCCATTGTATGGATACACCACATTTTGTTTATCTGTTCAACAGTTGATGGATGTGTGGGTTGTTTTGACTTTTTGGCTGTGATGGATAAGGCTGCTGTGAATCATTTGTGTACAAGTTTTTGTGTGGACATATGTTTTCATCACTCTTGGGTTTATACCTAGGAGCGGAATTGTTGGATCATATGGGAATTCCATGTTTCACCATCGGAGGAAGTACCAGACTATTTTCTGAAACTGCTGCATCATTTTACATTCCTATCAGCAATGTACAAGAGAGCCCTTAAAACTGGATCCCCTACCATTTGCCAAGTACTGTGATGTCCTCTTGGTGTGCTTTCCATTATATGGGCTTGTGGTCATTATTCCTCCTTTATAGGATCAGAAACAGAGACTCTGAGAGTTTAACACAGTTGGGAAGAGAGAGCAAACGTGCAATTGCTGAGGTTAATGCTATATGATCAAATGTGAGACTGGAACCCTGAGGCAAAATGTTAAGTGCAGCCTCAAGGGCAGATGCAGAGGGCTGTGAAACAGAGTCTATGTTCTTCATAGACTATTTCCACAGACTCTGACCATCAGGGTCACTTTCTCAGAGGGAGGTAAAGATAACTGGCAGACTGGCACGTGGAAAGGTGTGTGTTCATGTCCATCTCCCTTGAGTGAAATATCTCAACTGTTTCTCTTGTTTTCCTGCACATACCTTCAGCCTACAGGTTGAGCTGGGCAGGTCTGTTAACCATGATGAGTGACAGGGCCATATGATTCTCCTTGGAATATGAACACAGGGAAACCAGCTATGTCAAGTAATGCAACAAGCAAGCTTTGGGCAGAGAGGCTGTGTCCAGAGCAGCAGCTGAGGCCTCTGCAGGGTTACCAGCCTTCCCTCTGTGCCTGCAACTGGAAACTGAGCAGGAGCCAAGGGAAGCCAGGAGCCTCACAGGCCACCTGGGGTCCAGAGGGGAGGATACCATGGATCTGACCAGAGGGAGGATGGAACAGGCGGGGCTGGGTCTTGGCTCTGGTCACTCAAGCTGAACAAGATGAGGTGCCACTTGGAAGTCCCCAAGACCAACTATACACAGTATCTTCTCACTCCTGCCTCAGATCATAGAAGCATAGTATTTATCCATAATTTTGTTTTGTTGCTTATCAATTATTTGTTGTTCTTGCAGTTTCTGATTTGGGCTTTGATTATTGTGATATTTGCAGCAGAGAAGGATGTAAACAAATATATCCCAAAGTAAAGGGCTCCTCCAGGACTTCTAAATGAGCACCATGTAGCTTGGGTAGCTCCTGCTGACCTGCTGGAAGGAGGAAAGGCTGATGGTACTACCCATACCTGAATACTGGGGAGGCCTGCTTACCTCACACCTGAAGGGTTTGGTTTTGGCCTGGGCTAACGGGCACACACTGGGGAGAGTGACCCTGGTGCCCGAAAGAAGAGCGATAGAGGGATTGTTTCCTGTAGCTCCTTGGAGATGGAAACTGGCATTTCAGCATTGGAGCTTCTTTTTTTTTTTTTTCTTTGAAACAGAGCCTTGCTCTGTGGCCAGGCTGGAGTGCAGGGGCGCAATCTTGGCTCACTGCAACTTCTGACTCCCTGCTTTCAGTGATTCTCCTGCCTCAGCCTCCTGAGTAGCTGGGATTACAGGCACACACCACCACGCCCAGCTAATTTTTGTATTTTGGTAGAGATGGGTTTCACCATGTTGTCCACAATGGTCTCAATCTCCTGACCTCGTGATCCACCCACCTCAGCCTCCAAAAGTGCTGGGATTACAGGCATGAGCCATCGTGCCCGGCCATGTTGGAGCCTCTTAGGACACACATGTAGGTCATCAAACCTCTAAAGGGTTCCAGATCTTCTCCCATCAAGAACAATACATTCAGGATGTTTTTCAAAGACTATTTCCACAAACTCTGGCCATTGAGGTCACTTTCTCAGAGGTGGAGGATAACTGGCACATGGAAGGATATGTGTTCACATCTTTCTGCCTTGAGTGAAATATCTCAACTGTTTCTCTTGTTCACCTGCACACACCTGCAGCCTCCAGGTTGAGCTGGGAAGGTCTGTTAACCATGGTGAGAGTCAGGGCCCTATGATTCTCCATGGAATATTTACCTCTAGTGTGCCTGTTTCTTTTTCCCATCTGAGAACTCTAACAAGGGAAGAAGCTAAAGTCACATGGAACAGCTAGAGGCAGTGCAGGTGAGTGATGGCATAGTGAAAATTCAGAAACCTGCCTGGGTAGATGATGCTTCGTGCTCTGAGAATTACTGTGATACTGAGCTCTTAGGAAATCAGCTTTGTTGGCATGTGGCATGTTCACAGGAAGAATGGGGACCACTGTCTAGAAGGTGTAAGATGATGCAGACGTTAGCTCTACTTAAAGAACAATGCCTGCTTAGAATCAAAGGCTGGGCATGGTGACTCATGCCTATAATCCCAGCGCTTTTGGAGTCCAAGGGGGGAAGATTGTTTAAGGCCAGGACCCAGATATAGCAGTATAAAGATGTTAGCTTAGGATGTGAGCCCAATGGGGCAGATTGCTGTGGGGGGTCATGGGTGAGTGTGGACCTCTGCACGTGTTTATTCTAAAGCTGGATTCTGAACTGGCCACAAGGTGGAGGGCTGGAGTGACCTTGGATGACCCGACAGTCTGGGTTTCTGTGTATTTGGTCACTTCATATTTATTTGGGGAATTATTTTGGGTCTTTTGAATTTATTAATTTACGAAGAAGTTGGATTTTACCACTTGTACATCTGTTGGGTATATCCTAAGTTAGTATCTTTATATTTATATATCTGCGTCCATTTAGATAAAGAAGAATTTGGTTTCTTCCTTTCTTTCTTCTGTTTTTCTGTGATGCTGTGGTGCCTTGAGTTTTTATTATTCACTATTTTTGGGGGGACAGGGTCTCACTCTGTGGCCCAGGCTGGAGTGCAATGGTGCAATCACAGCTCACTGTAGCCTTGTCCTCCCAGGCTCAATTGATCCTCCCACCTCAGCCTCCCGAGTAGCTAGGACCACAGACTAGTCTTTTTGTATTCTTTGTTAAGATGGGATCTCAACATGTTGCCCAGACTGGTCTCAAACTCTTGACCTTATGTGATCTTCCCACATTGGCCCCCCAAGGTGCTGGGATTAAAGGCATAAGCCACTACTCCCAGCCTTTGAATTTTCAATCAGGCAGTGGGACCTCACATTTTTTCATCTGCATGGGTCGCAGGGAATCAGGGAACCTAGATAATGAAGGCCTTTGGAAATCTACTGATGCTGGAGACACAGTCATGTGATTCTACATTCTTGTTTATGGTCCGTCTGTCACCAGAAAGAAGAGCAACTGAGGCATCCCATATCCATTCCCTGCAGCTCTTTGGAGATGGAAACCAGCATTTCAACCTTGGGACCTCTTAGAATGCTCAAGTTCTATAATTCATGAAACCCCTAAAGGCTCCCAGATTGTCTCCTCCCAAGAATAATAAATTCAGTATGGAGTTGCAGAGAGGAGCATGGATCCCAAGAGCTCCAGGGGTCTTAAGTCCACATCCCCGTTGTATGCGTGTGAGTGGTTTGTGGAAGGGATCTGTCCAGGGCCATCGGGCTGACCAGGGTCGACCAGGACGAAGTAGGCCCAGGGATGTATGTTTCTGTGTTCCTTGATGTTATGCTAATGTCTGAACCACATCCGCAGCTTGCTGAGCTATTTTTGTTTTTTCTTTCTTATTTTTTTCTGCCATGGTAATTGTTTTTCTAGCATGATCACTAGAATAGAAGCAGGTCCACATTCATCTGCCTCTTACAGCAGACTTTTTGGGAAAATTGCCTCTTTCTACTACATTCCGTTCTTTGCCTCTCATTCTCTCTTGAGCCTACCCCAGGTTTTGGTTTGCTCAAATTGGTGCTGTGACCATGACCAATGCATTGGCTTTACCGAATGCAAAGGTCCACTCTTGGAGTCTGCATTTCCAGGGTCTCCTTCTGCATTCTTGTGTTTTCTTTGCTTAGCATTTCTCTTTCTGACTCCTACCAGTTGGTGTGTCCAGGGCTCCATATTCAGACCCCTTTCTGTTTGTGTATTTCCACTGCCCAGGTGTTCTCCTCAAGGAACTTGTCTTTAAACTCCATTTAGACACTGGTGAATCCCAGTTTTATGTCTCCAATTCTGACTTCTTTCCTGAACTCCCATGTACTTGCCAGCTTCATTTGGATGTCTAATAGGCATCTCCAATTTTGTGTGTCCCAACCAAACTCTTCACTCTGTGTTATGTCCCTTCATAACCCAAGTCTTCGTTTTCCCCTTCTCTATCTCCATCAACGGCACCAACGTTCAACATCCTTTGTTACTCAGGCCATAAATGTGTAAATGAGTGATTCTTGAATCCTTTCTTACTCTCACATATCTTTGGGTAAGCCAAGGCTTGGCTGCTCTGGGTTGAGTATAGTGGGGCTTGGTTCTAAGCCACAGATTGGATCTGACTGTTTCATGTGTCTCTCATGCTTCTTGGATCAGTGGGCGTCCCAAAGCATATTGTTATGATGATGTCAGGATGAAGAGGCTAGAAGCAGCAATGCAAGCTCATTTCAAGTCTCTACTGATAAGACATCCCTAGTATTTTGTTGGCTAATGCCAGTCTCATGACCAGGTCAGTGGGGTGGGGAAGTACACTTAGCTCAGCGAATGACCAAGTCCAACATGAGTGGCATGAAGATGAAGAGTATGCATGGGAAGAGGGCAAACAGTATGTATTTGCTCAACAAAAATATAATGTGCCACCTCAGATATTTTTTAAAAAATTGAGATAGTGTCTTGCTTTATCACCCAGCTGGAGTGCAGTGGCACGATCATAGCTCACTTCAACCTCGACCTCCTGGGCTCAAGTAATTCTT
>NW_016107468.1:4420046-4435406 GCF_001604975.1 Cebus imitator
AAAAAAAAAAAACAATTGTAGAGATGGAGTCTTGCTATGTTGCCCAGGCTGGTCTTGAACTCCTGGGCTCAGGCAATCCTCCCGCCTTGACCTCCCAAAGCACTGAGATTATAGGAGTGAGCCACCAGGACCTGCCTCAGATAAGTTCTTAAAGGAAGAAATTTACATCCAAGTAAATAGGATCTTGCCAAGAGGGTCTTTTTATGAAGAATTGGATGTGTGTTTAAAATTGATAGTGCTTCTGAATACCTCTTTTAGAACAGATGTTTTATTCTTTCAGATTCTGTAAATTAATTGGAGATGATGGTGGGATGTGTATTACTGATGATTTTGAGGAGGGGAGGAACGTAGCAACATTTAATAGGGTGATCCATTTTTGTTCTGCCTTCTTCTTCCTTATCCTTCTGATTTCATAATATACCTTCTGTGATATGACCAGAATTGTTGTCACTCAAAATTTCTAATCACTGAGGATGTAACCATGTGATACCAGAAATTTACATGCTTTTGGCAGAATTGATGAAGCTTAGTGTCCTACTCTGTCCCTTCTCTTTAGCCCCTCTGATTAGGAATAAAAATTCTAGAAGGAGTTCTTGGAGCATAAAGGAAAAGAGAATTTTCTCCAAAAGTTGTTGAAACTGAGAGGTGCCCAGCAGACGCAGCACATGGCCTGGTTTTACGGGTCAAGCACACATTTGATGCCAACAAATTTCTTAGGTCTCGGCAGGGAGAGTGCTTCTTCAATTCAGCATATTTCTTAACCTGCTCCTAGATCAGCTTTTTTTTCCTCTTGCGCAGCTTTGTAAGTGCTAGGAGGCTAAGTAACACAATTAACCTTTCATCCACCTGCTCTGAGAAAGTTCTGAAGGTTCTGAAACTCTTTTTTATTTTGTTAGAAATAGTCTTTGCACAGACACTCTTGCGCATATCAGCAGCCAGAGCCCGTTCGAGACAGACATACATGTTTATGGCCTCCTCACACAGGGGGTGTTTGTGGCAATGTTTGTTCGGTGCTGAGAGTGAGAGTCAGGCCTTTAAGATCCTCTCCATCACAGCCGCATGAAATCTGAGAGAGCATTGCCTTAAGGAATGCTTGGGGGCCTGAAATACAGAGACCCAGGTTCTAGATCTAACACTTAGGAACATTCTTCATTGTCTCTGAGCTTCAATTTCCCTCCCTCTTTCCCTTCCTTCTTTCCTTCCTTTCTCTTTTTGAGACAGTGTCTTGCTCTGCCACCCAGGCTGGAATGCAGTGGTGCAGTCTCAGTTCATTGCCACCTCCACCTCCCAGGTCCAAGCAATTCTCCCACCTCAGCCTCTTGTGTAGCTGGGATTACAGGTGTGAACCACCACACCTGGTTAATTTTTGTATTTTTAGTGGAGATGGGGTTTCACCATATTGGCCAGGCTGGTCTTGAACTCCTGACTTCAAGCGATCTGCTGGCCTCAGCCTCCAAAAATGCTGGAATTACAGGCATAAGCCACCACACCCAGCCCCTCCCTCCCTCCCTCTCTCCCTCCTTCCCTTCCTTCCTCCTCTTTGTGTGTGTGTGAGGCAGAGCTTTACTTTGACACCCAGGCTGGAGTGCATTGCCACAATCATGGCTTCCTGCTGCCTCAACCTCCTGGGCTCAAGCAGTTCTCTCAGGTCAGTCTCCTAAGACTAGCTGGGACTACAGGTGTGTGCCATCATGGCTGGCTAATTTTCTTTAGTTATTTTTGTAGAGACAGGTCTCATTATGTTGCCCAGGCTAGTCTCAAACTTCTAGCCTCAAGCAATCCTCCTGCCTCTGCCTCCCAAAGTGCTAGGATTACAGGTGTAAACCACCATGTCCGGCCTCAATTTTCTTATCTGCTGACTGTTGATAAAGCTATTTTGAGGACCAAATTAAATAACCTTTGTAAAGCGATTCCAGGAAGTATAAAGTTCATAATATATGTAAGACATGTCATTTTGAATAAAACTGCAGTTTGAAAATTTATGGACAGTTTGCTCCAAAGGCACTTTAAGCGTCCAACAATAATTCATATCTCTTGGAACTACAAATGCTACATGAACAGTTCAGTTAATGGGCAAAAAGTTACCTCCAGTATGCGAGGCTCTGAGGGAAGCATGGATCTAGAAACCTCTTAGTCCCTGTTCTGTCTTCTAGGACAGAATTTTACAGTGATCACTATGTGTTATAAACCAAGTTGTGTCCACTCTGAAATTCATATTTTGAAGCCCTAAGCCTCAATGTGATGGTATTTGGAGATGAGGCCTTTGGGAGGTAATCAGGTTTATTTGAGGTCATGAAGGCAAAACTCTTACAATGGGATCAGAACCCTTAGAGGAGTGGAAGAGACATGAGCTCTTCCTCTCTCTGTCATGTGAGGATGCAGCAAGAAGGAGGCCCTTTGCAAGCCAGGAAGAGAGTCCTCACCAAGAAACAAATCCGCCGTCACCTTGATCTTGGACTTCCCAGCCCCTAGAACTATGAGACATAAAGGTCTGATGTTTAAGCCTCTCTGTCTATGGCATTTTGTTACAGCACCCCTAGCTGACTGAGACACTGTGGAAAGTATGAAAACATGGTCATATTAAGGTGGCTGAAGGAGTGGGTGTGTTTAGCCAGGAAAAAAGAAGATAAAAGGACAGGTTGATGATATTTCTTGATAATGTCTTGGAATATTTGAAAATTACATGATAATGATATGTCTTAAATCATGTATTGCAATATTTGAAAACTACATGAAAGTGTAATTGTCTGCATGATTGATGTAGAAGAAAAAAATAAGATCATTGGGTAAAGAAACAAAGGGATGCATTTTTGAAATTTTATTTATTTAAACTGTAAACCAGGAATGCAGTGTATCACAAGGAGGTGGACTCTTTGTCCCTGGGAGAATACAGTACAAGCTGGGTGGCCATGTCTCTGGAATTTCTGCACCAAATGGGGTGTGGGGCTAGCTGATCTCTCCTTTCTTCCAAGATTCTAAGTTGGACCACAGGTGTTCTAATTGTCCTTATACTTAGAGAACATTTTACTCCATTCTCTTCCACCAAGCAGCAGCCGATACAGTTGAACCCTTACAACTTAATTTAAGATATTAATAACCTTTGGACATCATGTCAGGGAAGTGCTGAAAATGCAGAAGAGAAAATGTCAAGATCGTCATGATAATTCAGTTGCCAACAGATATCAAGATCATCATGCTGAAATATGAATGAGGGAATCAATGATGATTTGACATGAGTTAATGAAACAGCACTTACCAACTTCTGACATGTTACCAGGAGATTTCCATATCCACACTAGAACATGGTACTTTATTTGGCCAAGTGCAGTTTATAATGGACTCGTTCACTTGTTCACTCACTTTGGTCATTAGCCGTTCAATTGTATGTATGATATTTATGAGGTGTTTGCTATGTGCAAGACACAAAAATGCCTTCCTGTTCACAAGAGGCCACTGCTCATGCAGTGAGCAGTCAAGGGCACATAGACTGTGCTGTCAGAAATGCTGTGGTCGAGATTTTCACCAGCCTCTGACTTTCTGGGTTGGATAGTGTCCAGAAAGGATTTACACGGCTCTGTTGAGTCGCAGGGAAGACTGGCAGTGACCCTGTAGGGCAGCAGCTCTTTAGAAGCATCAGAAGAAGACTGGGGTACCTTAAACAAAGGATGCAGCAGAGGATGAGGCCGGGCAAGGACTCCACTAATAAGCAGCTTTGCATATTACATGAAAACTTTGGGATTATAGGCGGCAGGAAGGCAGTAATGAATTTCAAGCGAGCAGCGTTCAGATCTGCATGTTGGAAACCTCACTCTGAAGATGGTGCTAGGAGTTGCCTGCAGTAACTCAAACAAGCCGTGGCTGGAGCGTGCATCTGGATGGTGGCAGAAGAGATGGAGAGGTGGGAACAGGGCTGGGAGATATTAACAGTTAACACCAAGAGGCCCAGCACAGTGGCTCACGCCTGTAATTCCAGCACTTTGGGAGGCTAAAGTGGGCAGATCACCTAAGCTCAGGAGTTTGACACTAGCCTGAGTAACATGGCATACCCCAGTCTCTACTAAAAATACACATACACAATTAGCTGGGCATGGTGGCAAATGCCTATAATCCCAACTGCTTGGGAGGCTGAGGCAGGAGAATCATTTGGTCCCAGGAGGCAGAGACTTCAGTGAGCTGAGATCATGCCACTGCACTCCAGCCTGGATGACAGAGTCAGACCTTGTCTCAAAAAAAAAAGAAAAAAAAAAGTGAGTTAACACCAAGAGTCATTTGAGTAATTTTAAAAATATCATATATATTAATTTAATGTATATATGAATTAAATATATAGGCGTATATGTATATATGTACACATATACATGTGAATTAAGTGAATTTAAATATATATATACAGCACACATATATTTAGCATAAATTTTGTATACATGTAATAATTAAAGTGCTTATTATAGTGCTTTATGTCTAATAGGCGTTTGTCAATTGAAATAATTATCACCAATAATTGTAGCCAAAATGGCGCTGTCTCTTCTTTTGGCGATATTTCCTAACAAGCTCTTGAGTTCCGTTGATCTTGCCTGTCCTTTCCTGTTCCATTATTTCACCTTCTTAATTATTGGAGTTTGTCAGTGAGTCTTTATAGCTGAAGGACAAGCCCTATTTTTCAGATATTTACCTTTATTATCACACCGGATTCTGAGAGGTGGCTCCCCACCAGCCAGGAGTACAGTGAAGTCGGGCAGGAGTAAACCGGGAATATTGCTCACTATTAAGCCTATGGCTGCAATTTCTGGATTGTCTGTGAGTTTTGTTGACTTCCAGATAATCTAGCATAACGTCGCATCACCCTGAGACGCGCGCCTGCAGGAAGGCTCTGGCTTCTTTGCAGAAACCTCCAAACAAACACCTGCCTAGTGGAAGATAGGCCACAGGACATGCCTGGCTCTTTGGCTTGTGGGGGGTGGTGGGAGGTTCTCCATTCTGGGCTGGGGCTGCTGAGATGATGAGGAGCTTTATGAGTTGACAAGGCATGAAATTGCATTTTGCTGCGGTCACCCTCTGTCCTGGAGTTTGTGTCTCCATTGTGTGTACCACTCTATTTCTGAAAGAATAATGCTGGTTATCTGTAAACCCATAAGTTTCCACTGTAACCCTGGAGAAAATTATGTCCTCATTTGTATGAAGGAAGGTGGGAAGGCAGCTCAGAGTCGATTTACAACCTCGGCTCTTTTGTTTTGCCACCACCATTGAGCCTTCGTAGCTTGCGCTGAACTTAACCACAGACATGGGCAGAGTGATGTGCTCTTGCTGAGTGGTGAGCAACCATGTGGCCCTCAGAGGACGCCTGGGCTCCGTGTGAGAAGGAGCTGCTCCATCATTCACATGAGATGTTGTGCAAAAATTAGTCATTGGCTTCCCTGCACGAGAAGGGAATTTCTAAAATTTCAAAAGTGGAGCTTATTTTTATTTATGTTTGGAAAACTGGATGATTATTTGAGAAAACAGGTATTTTACAGCCTCACCTCCCAACTTGAATTTAAAATTTCCTCCCAGTCTTCATGCCACTTTAATGATTATTGCTTTATTTTCTAGCTTAATATCAAAGAAGGCAACCCTTTTTCTTTCTTTTCTTTTAAAAAACTTTCTAAGTTTTCTAACCTGTGTTTTCTTCTGGGTTGATTTAAGAAGCTTTTGTTGTGTTACAGAAAAAAAAATCCCATTTGAAATTATATTAAACCTGTACATTAAAAAGGCAGTGAATGGGTACAGTGGCTCATGCCTGTAATCCCAGCACTTAGGGAAGCTGAGACGGGGGAATCACTTGAGCCCAGGAGTTTGGGAACTGCTTGGGCAACGTAGGGAGACCTCATCTCTACAAAAGTTAAGAAAATTAGCCATGCATGATAGTGCATGACTACAGTCCCAGTTACTCGGAAGGCTGAAAAAGAAAGATCCCTTGAGCCCAGTAGTTCAAGGTTGCAGTGATCTAAGATCACTCCACTCCACTTCAGCCTGGGTGACAGAGTGAGATACCAACAACAACAACAACAAAAAAGGCAAGGAAGGAAGGAAGGAAGGGAGGGAGGGAGGAAAGCAGGGAAGGAAGGAGGGAAGAAAGGAAGGAAATAGGAAAGAAGGAAGAAAAGAAAAAGAAAGAGAGAGAGAGAGAAGGAAGGAAGGAAAGAAAGAAAAGGAAGAAAGAAAGAATTTCCTAACAATTTCCTAACATTCTAACTTCCAACTCAAAGATATGTTCTTCTCTGCCATTTATATATATCTTATTTTATTACATTTAGTAAAATTTTCAAATGAGTAAATTTAGTAACTTTTTTTGTTTGTTTGTTTTGTTTTTTGAGACGGAGTTTCACTCATGTTACCCAGGCTGGAGTGCAATGGCGCGATCTCGGCTCACCTCAACCTCCGCCTCCTGGGTTCAGGCAATTCTTCTGCCTCAGCCTCCTGAGTAGCTGGGATTACAGGCACGCGCCACCATGCCCAGCTAATTTTTTGTATTTTTGGTAGAGATGGGGTTTCACCATGTTGACCAGGATGGTCTCGATCTCTTGACCTCGTGATCCACCCGCCTCAGCCTCCCAAAGTGCTGGGATTACAGGCTTGAGCCACCGCGCCTGGCCAATTTAGTAACTTTAACCAATCTTCTTATTGGTTAAAGTTATTCCTAGGTATACTGTAATATTTGTTACTTTTAGAAATATATTTATATACATTGTACATTCTAGTTGGTTCTTGCTGAACTGAAAAGCACTGTTAATATGAGATGTCTACTTGCTCCAACCTGGGCATCCTCACTGTGTGACAGCTGTATCTCCTGACTCATTTTCTTATCACCCTAGAAACACTTACTTCACTGACACTGTCTCAAAGGTCACCAGTGCCTTTCATTGCCACACCAAATGGCTCTTTTCAGGCTTGATTTTTCTGTGACATTCATGGGTAGAGATTCCCTTCTTTGTTACTATAAATAGACTACGATATTTAATATATTCAACACCTCTTCTCCTATTAGAAGTGTTCCTTATGGATCTTTAATTTGCTTTCTTAAAGTGAAACATTCAGTTTGTAATAGACGGCCCCAAGTTGGTTCTCCAGATTTACCCTCTATTCATCCATCTACCTACCTGATAACCTCCATGTGTCAGGCACTGGAGGTGACCACATCTCTGCCATTAAGAAGGGCACCTAAACATAGGACCACAGGAGAAGTCTTCCAATCGTGATAGGTAGTATATTAGTCCCTTGTCACGCTGCTGATAAAGACATTCTGAAGACTGAGTAATTTATAAAGAAAAAGAGGCTTAATGGATTCACAGTTCCACATGGCTGGGGAAGCCTCACAATCATGGCAGAAGGCGAAAGGCACATCTTACATGGTGGCAGACAAGACAGAATTGGAGCCAACCGAAAAGGGGAAACCCCTTATAAAACTGTCAGCTCTTGTGAGACTTATTCACTACCATGAGAACAGTATGGGAGAAACCACCTTCATGATTCAATTATCTCCCATGGGATCTCTCCCACAACATGTGGGAATTATGGGAGCTACAATTCAAAATGAGATTTCAGAGGGGACATAGCCAAACCATATCAAGTAGGATGAAATATTTGTGAGGATACAGGTATAGCATCAAGACTTTCCTTTCTGGCTGGAGATAGGTGGCACACTCAGAAAGGGCAGTTAAAGAGAGGTTACCAAAATATTTACAAAGATTGTGAAGAGATAAGGGAAACCAATAAGGAATGACAAGGTTTGGTGAATGACCCCAGGGCTAGCAACAGAGGAGGAAGCAATTGTCACCATAAGGTCTGTAGAGGCAAGAGGAGGAAGTGGTTAATGGAATGCAAGGATAGCTATAATCCTATGAGAGATATGCCTAATAGCAACTGGATTCGAGGATAATGTAGCCTCTATCAAACCCCAGCCCAGTAGGGAAAGAGATGGGAAAATAAGTACGCCTCTCTTTCCATCTGTCAGGAAGTGTCCTTAAGTTGCCTCCTATTGGTTCATCCCAACCTAAAGCCAGGAAGCAGGTGAACGTATAGCTATCCCTATAGGTCTTTCTGCTGGGATATGCAACTGGGAGGAAAAGGATGGAGAGTAGCTCTGGAGAGAAGCATGAAGGATATCTGACATAGTTGCAATAGGATGATGGATCTCAATCTGTCCTTCCTCCCTTTATCTTCAAGTTCTTGCCTAATAGTGCCACTTGGCTTTACTATCACCAGCTATTAGGTGCAAAAGTTATTTCAGTCTTTGCCATTATTTTTAGTGGCAAAAACTGCTATCAGTTTTGCACCGACCTAATAAAATAACTCAGGAGGAAAAGAAGGGAATGATGGATTCTTGCAGGCCTGGTGCCAAGAAGCCACCTTATTCTCTTCCCGCTTTCTCTCTTTGCCCCCTTTGA
The DNA here is from genome assembly GCF_001604975.1 of Cebus imitator. Classification (NCBI taxonomy): domain Eukaryota; kingdom Metazoa; phylum Chordata; class Mammalia; order Primates; family Cebidae; genus Cebus; species Cebus imitator. The sequence goes on from NW_016107468.1 coordinate 4,428,470, forward strand.
CTTTGTGACTTCTTTGCCTGCAAGTTCAGTTTCAGGCTGCAAAGGTTGCAACTGCTTCTGACCAATAAGCAAGGGGCACTTGCAGAAAAGAAGGTTTCCTGGGTACACGAAGTCATCCAACTTGCTCCAGCGTCAACCTGTCCTGGCTAAGTCAAGACCAACTTGAGGTTGGCTGGTGGACTTGAACTTTTATTTATCTTTCCCAACAGTTCCTGGGGCCTGCAAAATAAGCACAGTGTTTTTGTTGTTGTGGGGTTTTTTGTTTTGTTTTGTTTTGTTTTTTTGCTACTTTGTCGAACTTTTGTGGCAGATTAAATTGGGGGGAAAATGGAAGCACATGGACCACAAAATATATAATTCACAGGTGTTACATCACACTGTGAGGAATGATCTTTTTGGAGGCTGTTACTTACGTGAATACCTTTCATCATGGGAGCAATGATGCCACAGAAGGAGAAAGGAAATCTCATCAGGACCATCATTCCCTGTGTCTCCTTGGTGGATACGCATGCATACTTGGTCTTAATTTCTATACCATTTTATTAAAAAAAATTCTTCTGGCCCCTCTGACTGCATTGGAAAGGCTGCCCAGGGCGGTGTGCTTGGTAAACACGGCTGAAATGCATTTTAGCTCTAAGGTGAAATTTAATGACTTGGATTGGAAGCTATCTATTTAGACTGAACAAAAGACATGCTGTATCATCAAGTGAAGAAAAAGACAAGCCAAGCAAACCACACAGATCAAGTCAGAGGAAGAATCAGAAGTTTTTCTATGGGAGCTGCCAAGTTAAGTCAAAGGTCAAGAATTCTGTCCCATTCTGATAGAGTCTTTTGCCTTGACCCTTTGGGGACTGTGTGGCTTATGAGGAGAAGTTAGCAAGTACTGGGGAAGGGAAGTGGAAAATCCATTTGGCCAGGTGTGGTGGTTCACACCTGTAATCCCAGCATTTTGGGAGGCCAGGGTGAGAGGATCACTTGAGGCCAGGAGTCTGAGACCAGCCTGGGCAACACAGCAAGACCCCATCTCTACAAAATTTTTTAAAACAAATTAGCTAGGTTGGTGTCATGCACCTGCAATTCCAGGTATTTGGGAGGCTGAGGCAGAAGGATTGCTTGAACCCAGGAGTTCAAAGCTGCAGTGAGTGTGCCCTGATCACACCACTGCACTCTACCCAAGGTGACAGAGTGAGGCTATCCCTTAAAAGAAAAAGTTCCTACGTTCCTACATTCTCAGACTCAGTATCCTCATTTATTTTATTTTATTTTATTTGAGATGGATACATGCTCTGTAGCCCAGGCTGGAGTGCAATGGCCCAATCTCAGCTCACTGCAACCTCCGCTTCCCAGGTCCCAGTTCAAGCGATTCTCCTGCCTCAGCCTCCTGAGTAGCTGGCATTACAGGCATGCGCCACCACACGCAGCTAATTTTTGTATTTTTAGTAGAGATGGGGTTTCACCATGTTGGCCAGACTGGTCTTGAACTCCTGACCTCATGATCCACCTGCCTTGGCCTCCCAAAGTGCTGGGATTACAGGCATGAGCCACTGCGCTCAGCCAGTGTCCTCATTTGTGAAACAGAGGTTGTAATAATACCTTCCCCCTGAGCTGGTCAGGAGGTTAGAGGAAACAACGGTAGAATAAATGTGAAACATTTAGCTGAGTGCCCACCACACAGTGGTACCCAATAAATGGTCGCTGTCATTACTGTTGTTCCTGGGGTCAGCCTTTGTGCTGTTATCGGCCATGCTTCAGAGCTTGTTACTTTCCTTCTTTATGTGTCACTTCTAGATGAAAAGCTGAACTCAAGGGACCCAGGGCTGCAGATGGACTTTTGTGGGCTGAGACACTTTTGCCTAGATGGGCTCCTTCCTCCATATAAAATTTTAAAAATTAGATTTTATGACTGTGTTTCCATTATTGTCTTGAGTACTCTTTGAAGAGCTTGTAATCTTCAATGGCAATTCTCTGACCTCTGGATACCATGTAAATTTAGACAAACGCATGTGTAGTCTCAAGTCCTGGGTTGGGATGTTTTCACCCCGACTCTGAGCACACTCAGAGGCCATCTTCTTGTTTGTCTCATTATGCTGTTCCTTGGATTTGCAAAAAAAAAAAAAAAAAAAAATTCCAGTCTTTCAGGAGCCTAAAACTTTTGCAGATATTTCAGTTTCAATGATATTTCTCAAGAGAACCCCAAATCTCATATCCTGTGCACGCTTGAGCTCTGAAACTGCAGCAACCCATCCTATCCCTCTCTCTGAGGGCAGAAATAGACTCAACTCTGATTTTAACTTACCTCTAGGAGTTTCCCTTTCATTCTTGCAAGATCAGATATATATTTTAAATATTTTAAAATTGTTTTATTGAGCATTTCAGGGATTTTGCTAGAAATTTTTTATGTTGGGTAGCCTTTCCTCTTGCTGTGAATAGAATTGTCTATCCTAAGTGTTTTTTTCTTAACAACTGTATTGAGGGTTTTTGTTGTTGTTGTTGAGACAAAGTCTTGCTTTGTTGCCAGGCTGGAGTGCAGTGACACAATCTCGGCTCACTGCAACCTCCGCCTCCTGGGTTCAAACAATTCTCCTGCCTCAGCCTCCTGAGTAGCTGGGATTACAGGTGCGTGCCACCACCCTGGGCTAATTTTTGTATTTTTAGTAGAGATGGGGTTTCACAATGTTGGCCAGGCTGGTCTCAAATTCCTGACCTCAAGCAGCAAGTGATCTGGCCACCTCGGCCGCTTCAAGTGCTGGGATTATAGGCGTGAAACACCGCGCCCAGCCATATTGAGATATTTTACAGAGCTCATATCATTCATCTATTTAAAAGTGTACAGTTTAGTGGTTATTTAGTATCTCCACAAATTTGTGCACCCATCACCATGATCTAATGCTGTAACATTCCCATCACTCCAGGAAGAGTCCCTATCCATATTAACAGTCACTCTCCATTTTCTCCCCAAGTCCCCCCTTCCCTAAGCAACCACGGATCTACATTCAGGTTCTACAGATTCAACTTTTCTGTATATTTCACATAAATAGAATCACTACATGGTCTTTTGTGACTAGTTTCATTTACTTGGCATAACATTTTCAAGTCAAGGTTCACTCACGTCATAGCTTGGCTCACTACTTCATTCTTTTATATTGCCCAATATCCCATTGGTCAATATAATATGCTATATTTTGTTTTTATATACTATATTTTGGGAGATACTGTATTTTGTTTTTCCATTCATCAGTTGATGGACATTTTAACTAATAAGAATAATGCAGCTGTGGACATTTGTGTACAAGTTTTTGTGGGGATGAATGTTTCCATTTTTCTTGGGTTTATACCTAGGAGTGGAATTGCTGGGTCATATGGTTACTATATTTAGCATTTTTTGTTTTTGAGACAATGTCGCTCTGTCACCCAGGCTGGAGTGCAGTGGCGGGATCTTCGCTCACCGCAATCTCTGTCTCCTGGGTTCTAGCGATTCTCCTGCCTCAGTCTCTCGAATAGTTGGGATTACAGGTGCCCACCACCACACCTGGCTAATTTTTGTATTTTTAGTAGAGACGGAGTTTCACTATATTGGCCAGGCTGGTCTCCAACTCCTGACCTCAGGTGATCCACCTACCTTGGCCTCCCAAAGTGCTGGGATTGCAGGTGTGAGCCACTGCGCCCAGCCTATATTTAGCATTTTGAAGAAAAACCCAACTGTTTTCCAAAGTGGCGGCACCACTGTACATTCCCACTAGTAATGCTGCATCACAAGTGATTTTAAAACCAAGCACAGGTATTTGTACTCAACACATGAAGAGTCCTTGTAGAGTTCTGAGGACAGTTCAGGGGATGCCATTGGAATACTTGTTACACATTGGTGTGGATCAGATTCAAGATGAGGGAGCAGATAGAAAGTGCTGGAGTACCCTAATTCTCCCCTGATAAGGTCTCTATGGAGATGATGGCTGCAAGAAAAGATGGAAGCGCGTATTGGACGGAGGAAATGATTCTCAGGCAGAAAAATGATGCTCATCTGACATTGACTGAGGTGCTCACTCAACCTTTGCTTTCGATCTTGATATTACAGAAAATAAATTTCTGTTTCCAGAGCAGCAGGAGAGAGAATACAAGCTTTGCCACTAGGTGATGGGGAACTATCTCACGACTGGAGCAGATTTCTTGGCTCTTAACTTGCTTAGGGGATGTCTTCTTGGAAAGTGTGGATCCTTCTGGGTGCCTCGGGCTGCCCAGACTGTGAAAGCCAAGAGCCAAGGAGCCTGGTCTGTCTTCTTTCTGTCAGTGGCAGCAATGAAATGCTGGATATTGGTTATTCATCATTTAAATGGATCAAGTGGTTGTGTGTGTGTGTGTGTGTGTGTGTGTGTGTGTGTGTGTGTCTGTATGTGCTGAGTAGCTGGAACATTTGAAATGGCAGAAGGCCATGAGGATCCTTAACAACGAAAGTTTTCTAGTTAAGTAGTAAAGCCTCCCATAACTCCAGGATTTAAAAATTGCCCATCAAGCTGTTTATCCTCTAATGGAAATAATAGGTTTAAAGCCGCCACCATCCTGGGAGTTTGCGTTGCTCAGTGAGGCTTGTTGCAGAGGCCTCCAACTCTGCTTGGCACGGTTATCACCCTTGTGAGTTTTTTTCTTTTCCTCTGTGATTTATTCTCAGACATTTTGTATTTCCTGTTGCCATTTAGATAAAATTTAAATAAAACCATTAGAGAAAGAGCTGTGTCAGAATGTTGGACCCTTTAAACTCAGGGTGAAAATCAATCTGTATGTCGCTTTCTGTTCAAATGAAGCAAAAGCACCTGCAGTTTGGCAGTGATCTGTGACTTGGGTCTTTATTCTACTCCCTCTTGCTGTAGTTCCTCCTAGCAACAGGGAAACAGGCATGAATAATGACCCCGGTTCTGTCTCATGTCCTGTGTCCTCTCTGGTCCCCATTTCTCCCAGTTTAGATGGTCTCTCCCTCTTACAGACCCCAATCTCACCCCAGTTCCCAAAAGGAGAGAGAGGATTGCTTTGTTTTTGAGACAGAGTCTTGCTCTGTTGCCCAGGCTGGAGTGCAGTGGTGCGATCTCGGCTCACTGCAACCTCCATCTGCCGGGTTCAAGAGATTCTCCTGCCTCAGCCTCCCAAGTAGCTGGGGACTACAGGCGTGCACCACGACGCCCAGCTAATTTTTGTATTTTTTGGCCAAGACGGAGGGAGAGGATTGTAATTGGTAACCAGACTTTAACCCTGTAACTCTCTGTGGCCTTGACCTTCCTCTCAATAGAAATGTTTTCGCGGCCTATACCTGAGTTGGATAAATTGAGGACATCATTTTTTTTTTTTTTGACCAGTAATGTTAAAATGTCTATTGAAGCTATAGTGGAGATTGAGTGATACATCCTCTTATGGCAGTTTTCTAATAATTCTTTTTTTCTCCCGCTTTTTCTAGGCTTATCAAAATCCCTTGGGCTCATCGAAGGTTATGGTGGGCGGGGCAAAGGGGGCCTTCCGGCTACTCTTTCCCCCGCTGAGGAAGAGAAGGCCAAGGGGCCCCATGAGAAATATGGCTACAATTCCTACCTTAGTGAAAAAATTTCACTGGACCGTTCCATTCCGGATTATCGTCCCACCAAGTAAGTTCGGGTTCAGTCATTCGGGGAGAGTGACCGGTGGTAAGAGTGGGTGTAGACCCGAAGTCTGTGATATTTTCCATTGTTATTTGTAGCTCTTAGGGGAGTTTTTATTTTCATTTCCTCATCAATAAATAAACTTAGTACTCCTGTTGCTTATGAAAGATTAGCTAAACAAAAAAGTTGTTGTAAAAGTGTTCCAGAAACATATAGAAAGGGCCTCATTACAAAAAGCTTTATGTTGTACTTTATTTATTATTATTCTTTCAATGTTTATTTTATGGTCAGGGGAACATGTAGATTTGTGATATAGGTGAATTGCATGCCACAGGGGTTCGGTGTACAGATGATTTCATCACCCAAATAATAAGCATAGTACCTGATAGGTAGTTTCTTGATTCTCACCCTCCTCCCTCCCTCCACCTTCAAGTAGGCCCCATGTCTATCGTTCCCCTCTTTGCGTCCATGCGTACTCTGCGTTCAGCTCCCACCTATAAGTGAGGACTGTGGTATTTGGTTTTCTGTTCCTGAGTTCGTTTGCTTAGGATAATGGCCTCTAATTCCATCCATGTTGCTGCAAAGGACATGATGGTATTCTTTTTTATGGCTGCATAGTATTCCACAGTGTATATGTGCCACATTTTCTTTATCTGGTCTACTGTTGATGGGCATTTAGGTTGATTCCATTTCTTTGCTATGGTGAATAGTGCTGTAATGAACATACCTGTCCATGTGTCTTTATGGCAGAACAGTTTATATTCCTTTCGGTACGTGCCCAGTAATGGGATTCCTGGGTCAAATGGTTTTGCTTTGAGCTCTTTGAAGTATCACCAAACTGCTTTCTACAATGGCTGAACTAATTTACATTCTCATGAGCAGTGTATAACCGTTCCCTTTTCTCTGCAACCTCTCCAGCATCTGTCATTTCTTTTGACTTTTTAGTAATAGCCTTTATGATTGGTTGAAATGGTATCTCATTATGGTTTTGATTTGCATTTTTCTAAAAAAACTCACCATAAACTCATCAATTGGGGACAGCAGCTATTGAAGTTTTAGTATGCTGTCTTTGACTCTGTTTTCTATGCAGATTAGGAGTGGATGATATATCACTTATTTAACACTAAATCGTGAGTGTTTTCTGATGTTATTAATAATGATCTGTTTCTATTCTTGGAAATTTAGGTTATTTTCAATTTTTCATTATTATATATAAGATTCTATTGAGTATTATTTCAGTCATATCTTTATATTTGGTATTTATATTTTATTTGATATTTATTTTCTGAATCTACGCTTCTTTTTTTTTTTTTTTTTTT
>NW_016107468.1:4435600-4588000 GCF_001604975.1 Cebus imitator
GGATTATAGGCACGTGCCACCACGCCTAGCTAATTTTGTATTTTTACTAGAAACAGGGTTTCTCCATGTTGGTCAGGCTGGTCTCCACCCACCCCGTCCTCCCAAAGTGCTGGGATTACAGGCGTGACCCATGACTGAATCCACACTTCCAAAGGTGTATAGTAGAGGGATATTTTTGGAGATTTTTGATATCTATTGTAATATTTTCCTCCAGAAAATCTATCGTAATTCTACTCTTATTAGAATTTTACTAGACCCTTCCAATACTGGGTACTAGCATGTAAAAAATGCCAAACTGATAGGTTATTGTGTCAACTTGCACTTTTTTTGTATGAAATTCTTGCCTTTTGAAAAGCTTGGGGCTGAGTACAGTGACTCATATCTATAATCCTAGCACTTTGGGAAGATCACTAGAGCCCAGGAGTTGATCAGCCTGGGCAACATGGCAAAGCATTGTGTCTACAAAAACCATAAGTTAGCCAGGTGTGGTGGTGCTTTCCTATAGTCCCAGTTCCTCCGGAGGCTGAGGGTCAGCTGAGCCTAGGGGGTTGAGGCTGCAGTAAGCTACAATGGTGCCACTGCATTCCAGCCTGGGCAAGAGAGTGAGACACTGTCTAGAAACTATTTGTGTGCATTTTGGTTGGATCATGAGAGGTCTTTGTTCTGTGCTCTCAGATTTAAGAATTACTTATTTCCTGCTTATAGAATAGACAAAAGAGGCTGGACATAGTGTCAAGATGCTGGAGAGAAAACTCCTATGTTTTCTCTCCACCTTGGCTTCTCAAACCGATTCTCCATTTTCTATTAGATTTGTGTCGCCTCTCTTTTTCTATTTAGAGTGGTCCTTGCTTGAAGTAGATTATTTATTTGTCAAATGAATTTTTTTACAAATCAGTAAAGTGTCTCAGTTACTGAGAAAAATAGATTCAAGATAAAGAAAATTATCTTAAATGGATTTAAATTTGCAGCATTAGCTGAGAAACCTGTCAAGTGTCTCTCTCTACCAAATAAGCATATATTCATTTAGAACCACTAGAAACATACCTCACCCCTGCTGGAAGCTATTTCGTGTCCCTGGACTTTTGCTCTCCGAAACATCTGTCTGTTTTTATTTGCTGATGCTCTCTGATTAGCCTTTCTTATTCGGACATTGGCAAATAAACATGGCCCTGTTTTTTTGTACTTCTATGAGAATGAAAATGCCTCCAAAACGAGGTTACTAGAAATGAGCCGGTTGAACAAGTATTATCATGTGCCAGATGGTTTTCTCCACACTAGAGCTAGATCATTTGATGAAGCACAGTCCTTGCCTACTTACTTCTTGTCTGAGGGGAAGACAGATATACAAGCAGGTCAGTATAGCACAAGGTATGTGCTGGCTAGACACTCATGCAAGATGTGCAGGGCAGGTCTGAGAAAAATTTTTGTTTGAGATAATGCCTGAAGGATCATTAAGGGATAGAAAATTGAAGACTAGGGGGCCAGATGTGGTGGCTCGTGCCTGTAATCCCAGCACTTTGGGAGGCTGAAGCGGACAGATCACCTGAGGTCAGGAGTTTGAGACCAGCGTGGCCAATGTGGTGAAATTCTGTCTCTACTAAAAAATACAAAAACAGTAGCTGGGCATGGTGGCATGTGCCTGTGGTCCCAGCTACTTGGAAGGCTGAGACAGGAGAGTTGCTTGAAACTGGCAGGTGGAGGTTTGTAGTGAGCTGAGATCATGCCCCTGCACTCTAGCCTGGGTGACAGAGCGAGACTCTGTCTCAAAAAAGAAAAAAAAAAAAAGGAAAATTGAAATTAGGAGAGGGATAAGGGTGGACCAGGCAGGAGAACAGAAGAAGTGCACTTGGTTGAGGGGGGTGGGTATAAGGAACAGTAATGTGGCATACACAGGGAGGAACCCATACCCCGATATTGCTGTGTGGTATAGCATGATGGCTTGAACATACCATTTATATGTCAACCTTCCTGAAACCTTATTAAAATGATAGGAAAGGAATAGAGAGAAAAAAGCAAGTCAGGTGATGATCAGGGAAGAGACGTGTACAAAATTTTGGAAGATGGAAACAGGATGGGCTAATGGTAACTGACAGAGTAAGTGGGGTGAAGCTGAGACCCAACCTCCCACATGAGGTGGGTGGGGGTGGTGAGAGCAGAAGAATGCAGTGTAGCCAGGAGCCCCAGAGACTCAGGAATTGGAGGGAACAGGCATTTCTGATGGCTGGAGGGGGATTTGAGCAGAAGGGATGCAGTTAGCAGGTATGTCCCTAGATCCTTTCTTCAACTGTGCACAGCCAGCGACTGCCCTTTTTCATCTGGCGCAATATGGGAGGTTTACTCCCTGGAGAAGATGAACTGTGGTTCATAGAGGTGACCTTGGACAGAGGATATCAAGGCCGCATATGAAATGGAGTGACTTTCCAGCTCCATTACCCCTCTCTTACTCCTATAAGCAAGAGTTTGAAGAATCTACTTAGAGAAAATTATTCAGCCTAAGGAAAGGGCTGATAGATCTGACAGCTGGGGGTACCCCCAAAATGACTGGGTTCTGCTCGTTAACTATTAGTATAGCATGCCTGTTGTAAGGCTTCATCCTTTTATGTAAGGCAATCCTACTGTAAAATAAGAAAAGAAAGGCAGGATCACTTGACATCTCATCAGAGTCTTTGTTATAACAGATGTTAACAACAACAACAGAAAATGGTAAACAGAAACAACAAACTTTAAAACTATAATGAATGACTTAGGAGGTCATAGAATGTTTTGTTTTCTTATAAACCAAGAGTAAATAGATACATTAAGATACTAGTCATAAGGCCAGGTGTGGTGGCTCATGCCTATATTCCCAGCACTTTGAGAGGCCAAGGTGGGTGGATCCTTTGAGGTCAGGAGTTTGAGACCAGCCTGGCCAACATGGTGAAACTCTGTCTCTACTAAAAATACAAAAACATTGATGGGCATGGTGGCGCATGCCTGTAATCCCAGCTACTTGGGAGGCTGAGGCAGGAGAATCGCTTGAACTGGGGAGACAGAGGTTGCAGTGAGCTCAGATTGAGCCATTGTACTCCAGCCTGGGCAACAGAGTACCACTCTGCCTCAAAAAGAAAAAAAAAAATCACAAAATAAAAAACAAAATTTAAAAGTTAAAAGTTAGTTAGACCTGTAGTCCTAGCTACTCAGGAGGCTGTGGTAGGAGGATCACTTGAGCCTAGGAGTTAGAATCCAGCTTGGGCAACATAGCAAGACCCTATCTCTAATGAAACAAAAATTAAATAGAAATAAATAATTCAATAAAAAGTTGGAAGACAGCACTGAGAAATGTTTTAAAATACAGAAAAAAAAAGAAATGAAAAGTAGGAGAGGAAAGATCAAAAGAAATTAGATCAGTCCAGTAGGCTCAACATCCACTAATGAGAAAATCAGAACAGAGAGAAGAAAGTCATCAAACAAATGAGGCAAGAAAACTTCCCAGAACCGTAGGATGTGAGCTTTCAGATTAGAAGATCCACCCAGTTCTTACATAATTTATGAAAAGAAAAAAGCTAGACTCACATCAAGAAATGTAAATGTAAAATTTCAAAACAACTTGGATGAAGAAAAAGTCCTAAAAGCTTTCCGAGAGTAAATGCAGATGACATATAGTTGGCATTAGATTTCTCTGTAGAAGCATTAAAAACTAGAAGACAATGGAAGAATGCTTAAATAATTTTGAGAGAAAAAAATAATGTTCAATTTAGAATTCTTACAGTCATCTATAGAATACTTTGGGCCAAGAGCAAATGCAAAGTAAACCCATTGCATAAATAGGTTCTTAACAATTTTACCTTCTTGGAATCTGTTTTGAGGAAGCTGCTCAAGCACATGCTCCAGCAAAACAAAGGAGTGAAGTAAGGAAGATGTTGAAGAGATGCTCCAGGATAACATTCTAGGGTGACAGCCATGTAGCAGGCCAAGAGATCAATTATTCCCACATCTTTAGAGATAAACCTCCTAGAACCTCCTGTGGATGCAGGAGGATGCAGGGCTCCAGGAGGTATGTCTCTAAAGGAGGTGTGAAGGGACAAAAATGTGTGATTGTGTAGTGTTTTTGACTGCATTTTTTCTTCACTCCTCTTTCAAACAGTTTGGGACTGTTTACTGATTGTATTAGGCCATTGTGTTACTGTAAAGGAATACCTGAGACTGGATAATTTATAAATAAAAGAGGTTTAATTAGCTCACTTTTCTGCAGGCTGTCCAGGAAGCATGGTGCTTGGCATCTGCTTGGCTTCTGATGAGGTCTCAGGAAGCTTACAATCATGGCTAAAGCCAAAGGGTGAGCCAGCCTATCACATGGCAATAGGGGAAGCAAAAGAGAAAGAGAGTGGGAGATGCTACACACTTTAAACAACCAGATCTCATGTGAACTTACTCATTATCAAGAGGATGGCACTAAGCCATTTATGGGGATCCACCCCATGATCCAGATGCCTCCCATTAGGCCCTACCTCCCACACTGGGAATTACATTTCAACATGAGATTTGGTTGAGACACAGATCCCAACCATATTACTGATAGGCACAAAACAGCTTGTGAAAAAGCAAAGCAATAACTACAGAAAAAACAAAAGCTCTCCAATAAACAAACTGTACTTCCATATGCTCTGTAGCTCAGCTCTGAACAATATATTTTAGTCATATAAATATAAATATTGCATATTGATTTAAACACAAAGTATGGTATAATTATTGAAAGAAGGAGGAGGTGAAATGTGTATGTGAGGTGTGGGTAATGTAAGAAAACGAAATCTACATCTTCAATAAAAGGAAATCAATTGAAAATGTCTAAAATTACACATCAAGAAATAGTAACATAATCATTGTTATTTAGCAACATGGAGATTAAAGAAGTTGAAGGAGACCATATGTTTTAAGAAAATTTCAATTAAACAATAAATATAAACCAGTATGAAAAAAATGCAAAACTTGTGGGATGAAAATACAGTAGAAGAACAAGCTGGAGAACTAGCTTGAATGATGTGATCACATTTGTTTTTTAGATTATCCTGACCACTAAGTGTTGGGTAAATTTGAAGGTGAATTTTGAGATGAATTTGAGGGCTTGCCCATAGGCCATAAGCAGTAACCAAAGGGACAGTCGTAAATTCTGAGCTCCACAGCAAAAGTAACCAAATTAACCTCTCTTAATTGCAAATTAATCCCCGCCATCAAAGGGTTGCAAGGCCTTTGCCTGTAGAAGCAGCTCCTCTGCAGAGCAGTTTCCTTCCTCCAGAGAATCATCCCCCAATGAGTAGGATCCTTTTTGTTAAGCCCCAAACAGCTCTCACAAGTTTTCGAGAAGCTTTAAGTAGGCTAATTTCACTGCAATTTTAAACAGAACCTCAAGTTGCTTTAATTTTTGCTGTTTTATTGCTATATTACACTTGAGGAAATTGTTTTTCTTATAAATATGAATGAATGTTTAGGTAGCAGTGAGATTAACCATTTGTTTGTCACATTCCAGGCAAACGAATTCCAAAATGCTGTTTTCCATTTTATTTTTACTCCGTGATTTTTTTTTCTTCCACTGGACAGATATTTTAAACTTGTATGAACCCGAAACTGTCAGTCTTTCCATTTTCATTTCTTCCCTACTTTAAAGTGTAAAAAGATATTATTCTGCAGAATACTTATAAATATTCTATTCTGTTTTGTGTTGCTTTTCTATGACTCTTTTATATTTCATCCTTCCATCCTTCTAGCGTTTATTTTGGAATATGGTTTAAGTTTGTATCTTTCGTTTCAAAGATCTGTCCCTGTTTTTAGAAAACAGCTTTTTCAAAATAATCTTATAAATAACCATTCTCTTTCTCTTATTTAGAGGTGCTAAATATGTTACATTTTATGCTTTTTGTATATATGTAGGCTTATTTTCTCTGTGGTGTTCTTTTGTCTGTATTTATTTTTTCTTCTTTTTCTTTTCCTTTCTTGGTTATGTAGAAATCACTAAAAATGGTTGTTTAACTAAAGTCGCCAATCTGCCAGGCACTGGGCCAACAGTTTAGACAAGAGCAAGGCATCTTGGCCCCAGAGGACTTCAAAGAGAATAGGAGAGGCTAGTGGCTATTTATAGTCCTTTTGGTCACTTTTAGAGGGCCTTAGGAAGTAAGATAAAGGCATGAGCCATTCTGGGAAAGGCAGAAGGTGACCTTGATCTTATTGGCAAGCCGGAGTTTTCCCTCTAAAGAGGAGGCAGGACATTTGAGAGAGAGAACAGCAAGTGCAGTGATAAGTAGCTCAGTTTGTGAAAAAGCAAAGCAACTGTTAACTACAGGAAAAAAAACCCAAAAGCCCTTAAAGAAAGGAATTGCAATTCTGCATACTCTGTGGCTCAGGGGAAAGTTCTTGGATTTTGGGATTAGGGAAATGGAAAACTTTTGGCTAGAGAGTAGTTTCCAGAGTGAATTGTGTAAGAAAAATGTGGAGTAGAAGGAGAAAGCCAGGCTGGGAAGTGCCTCATGTTCCAACTCTGGGTGAGAACTTACATATTTTCAGTAGATGCCAATAAAGGATTAGAGGCAAGATGGTATTATTATTATTTCTTTCTTTCTTTCTTTCTTTTTTTTAACAATAATGATAACTGTGGCAGAAATGTGGAGGATGGAATGGAGAAATGGAGGCTGGTAACTGGATGGCTAAATACAAGTCATGGTTACCAGCATTTATTGAGTGCCAACACTGTGCTAGATATTGCCAAAGAGAGAAGAGGGGTGCTTTTAATAGTACAGTGAGCACTTTATTATTATGATGCTTTTATTTTTATTTTATTTGATTTTATTTTTGAGACAGAGTCTCTGTCTCCAGGCACCAGGCTGGAGTACAGTGGCACAATCTTGGCTCACTTATGCTACTTTTATATAGTTGCTTTTCTGTAACAAACTAAGGCCCAAGCAGGGATAAGATGAAAGAAATGGATTCAAGAAAATCCTAGAGAGAATTAGCAGAACGAGGCAAATAATCAGATATAGATGAAGTGGGTGTGTTAGCTTGGGAGTTGGAGTGGAAGTGATCTCATTATCCGGAAGAGAGAATCCTGCAGGGGTTCATGTTTTGTAAGGAAAGTAGCAGCTCTGCTTGTCCAGGGGTCCCCGTAGTTTTGGTTTTCTTGAGTAACCACAGGACATGAATCTGTCCTGCTTTATTCATGATTTGGCTGTGTGTTTGTAAGAAGATAACTCTTGGTGACACCAGAAGCTGGGCAAGGCTTTCTAAGCCCCCACTTTTTTTTTTTTCTGAGATATACCATTCTATATCACATTGTGGCATAGTAATTATCTGCTTTTCCAATTATCTCCTACTATGAGGGAGGGACCACAGAAATCTGTCTGTGCTTATTAAAGCCACTGCTGAGATCCCTGCACCGATTTTATGATATGCTTTCTCCTCTCAAACCATGTAGGTAATTTATGAGCAGTTTCTACAGCTGTTATCTTCAATTTCTCCTTTGGCCTTTTGCTTATAAATCCAGATGTCAGGTTTCTTTGGAATTCATTTTGCTTCACTCAGAAAGTCTCCTCTTTCCTTCATCACAGCAAATCCTAACCCATTTTATCCCAAACATGTCTGCTTTGGATGCGGATGGGATGATGCCCCAGTGAACCATCCTCATGTCATGCCCAGTGAACAAATGCATGCTGTGATCTGGAGGTCAGGAATCATGTCTGGGCTGACCGTGGATATCTGAGAAGCATCCAGCTCCTGTGGGTATTTTAGGTTGCGTCTGTGTGCATGTGACTCATATGAGTATGCGTGTCCTGGCCTTATAATGAATGAGTGGAGCGAATCTACTCATGGCTCAATATGCAACTCAAGTTTCCCTCCGCTGTGAAATGGACACATCTGATTATAAAAGGACGCATCTGATGGAGTCTTTTTTATATGAATCATTCCTCTAACAATAGGTACCCTGTGTCTCACAGATCGGTTTTTATATAGAGTGAAAGTGCCTTAAAAAGAGTCAAGAGTCCAGTGAGGTGTGGGGGCTCATGCCTGTAATCGCAACACTTTGGGAGGCTGAGGCAAGAAGATCTCTTGAGGTCAGGAGTTTGAGACCAGCCTGGGTGACACAGCAAGACCTGTCCCTACTAAAAATTAAAAAAAATAATAATAAGCTGGATATTGTAGCGTGTGCCTGTAATCCCAGCTACTGGAGAGGTTGAAGTGGGGGAATTGCTTGAGCCCAGGAGTCCAAGGATACAGTCAGCTATGATCGTGCCACTGCACTCCATCTTGGATAACAGAAATGTGTATGTACACATGAGTGTGAGTGCATATGTGTGTAAATATATTTATATATTATACTTACATATTATATATATTATCTTTTAAAGGGTCAAAAATTCTATGTTAAGCTTTCTTTTTCACAAACCCACGTGGGCACTCAGAGTAGCTTTCCAATGAATAATAATAATAAATAGCTGTATGCTTAGAAGTGTCCCTGAGTTACTAACCACAATAATTTTTCCCTTTTATTGACTACCTTTTATGTTTTTGTCACTGTACAGCATGTTTTATTGATATCATTTAAATTTAACTGCTCTCTGAAGTAACTGTTCCCATCCGTTATTTTATAAATGAGACAAGCTGGCTGTGGAGAGGTTAAGCAGCTTACCTGAGGTCACACAGCTAATAAGTGCCGGGACGTGGATTCAAACCCAGCTCTGCGTATGTCTTCAAAGTCTGTGGATGTCTCCACATCAAGTGCCTAACCCATGTCTGCAGAATGGAACCTTCAGTTCTATGCTGGGGTTGCCAGAAGGAAAAGAAATTCTGAGTCGAACAGAAAGTAGGCAGTCTATTGGGGGAGTCTGTGTGTCGGGGCGTGGGGGTGGGTATGTGCGTGAGTTTGCTTCTTTAGTTTTCTTCTCTTGATACTTTTTAACTCTTGCAAAGCTACCAAAATTCCAAAGGAGTTTTATGTTGAATTTGAGCAGCTGTTGCCTGTGATGGCGCTAGTATGTAGCATAATACAGTTGAAACCCTCTTTAAGGCATCCAGCATTAAAAAAAAATAAAACATGGAAGGAAACATTGTATAATTTTGGGGGGTTAGGAAAGATCTTACCATGGAGTTTATACTGAGGAGGAACTTTATTTGCTAAAGCTGGTCTTCACCCAGCAATGGGACAGAAGAGTGGAATATGGAAATTGGGTGCCATTTCCTCTAGTGTGTGAGGGTGATACGATTCCTGCAATATTTATGAGTGAATATTCCTCTCACTTTTGTGGATTCCCTAGATCTGAAGGAGATATCTGGGCCACGTAAAAACCTTCATGAGAAAGCTATACATAAAGGTTAAAAGCCTAGATTCAGAAATCGAAATTCCAATCTCAGCTTTGTCTCTTTCTAGCTGTGTGACCTTGGACAAGTTGCTTAACCTCTCTGTGCCTCAGTTTTCCCATAGGTAAAGTGGTTATGTAATCATATCTACTTTATAGTATTAGTGTGGGGACTAAATTTTTCACATGAAATGTATAGAAATGTATATCTATACATTTTATGCAATAATATACATTTCAGGTACAAGCCATCATACCTGGCCATACCCCTTATCTTTAAAACACTTTGAATTAAATGACAGAATCTTCGGGAAAATATCTACTGAAAAGTGTTATGATACCTTTAGCCTTGCACTAACATGAAAACCTTAAATCTAGGGCAATAGGCATTCCCTTGTTCCTAAGCCAACACAGAAATAGGTACTTTTATATACTTACAATACACTATGGCTTAGGCATTAGTCTAAGCCTTTCTCATGTAGTCATTAATATTTGATCAGCAAGTGTGAGTGTATTAGTCCATTCTCATGCTGCTAATAAAGACATACCCAAGACTGGGTAATTTATAAAGGAAAGAGGTTTAATTGACTCACAGATTAGCATGGCTGAGGATGCTTCAGGAAACTTACAATTATGGTGGAAGGGGAAGCAAACACATTATTCTCCACATGGCAGCAGGAAGGAGAAGTGACAAGCAAAAGGGGGAAAGTCCCCTTACAAAGCCATCAGATCTTGTGAGAACTCACCCACTATCATGAGAACAGCATGAGGGTAAACGCCTCCATGATTAAATTACCTCCCACTGGGTCTCCCCAGGGATACAGCCAAACCATATCAGCAAGCTTCAGTTATTTTTTAAGGAATCTTAATCATATATACTGTTATCCATTTTTTAAAGAGACAGGGCCTCCCTCTGTTGCCCAGGCTAGAGGTCATTGGTATGATCATAGCTCACTACTGTCTCAAACTACTGGCAAGTAATCCTCCTGCCTCAGCCTCCTGAGTAACTGGGACTACAGGTGCACACAATGGCCTAGCTTTTTAAATATTTCATAGAAATTGGATCTCCTTATGTTACCCAGGCTGATCTTGAACTCCTGACCTTAAGTGATCCTCTTGCCTTGTTCTGCCAAAAAGCTGGGGCTACAGGCACAAGCCACCACACCTGGCCATACCCCTTACCTTTAAAACACCCTGGGTTAAATGACAAGATCTTCAGGAAAATGTCTACTGAAAAGTGATATGATGTTTTTGGCCTTGCACTTACATAGAAAACTTAAATCTAGGGCAATGAGCATTTCCTTGTTCCCAAGTCAGCACAGAAATCGAGAGGGTCCAGCTGGAGACAGACGCGAGGGTGATGGTGAGAGCCTGGGGAGGGTATGTTCCTTCATAAGGCCCTTCCTGGGCCTGGATCAGAAGGGGCATCTGTGAATTCCCCACAGCCAACATACTGAGGAAGGCTCGCCCTCACTAAGGATGTTCTGAGGGCCCAGGAGATTTTGTGAAAGCTGGAGGGTTGGGATCAGCTACCTCCTGCCTCTGCTTCCTCCGTATTAGTCAGACCAGAAGAAAAAAAGGTATGTTTTTCCTCTTTCCACAAGTTGATTCTGTCCACATATTGAAGTAATTTTTTTCTTGAAAAGGACTGAATATTAAAAAATACATTTTATACCTGAAATTCTAGCACTTTGGGAGGCCGAGGTGGGCGGATCACTTGAGGTCAGGAGTTCAAGACCAGCCTGGCCAATATGTGAAAACCTGTCTCTACTAAAGATACAAAAATTAACTGGGCATGGTGGTGGGCGCCTGTAATCCCAGCTACTCAGGAGGCTGAGGCAGGAGAATCACTTGAACCTGGGAGAAGATGGCTATAGTGAGCCGAGATCATGCCACTGCACTGCAGCCTGGAACACAGTGAGATTCTGCCTGAAAAAAAAGAAAAGAAAAGAAAAGAAATGGATGCTCTTGAGGCAACTGTGTAAGAAAGAATTACCACTTCTTTTAGAGGCAATGCCAGCCCCAAAGGTTATAAATTGGCAAAGATAATTCAGTCTTTTCTTGGGACTTGAAAGTATTCTCACCTGAAATGCATTTAAAACAAAGTTGCAGTCAAGATTCCCCTGTTTCTTTCTAGAGAGCTTTCTGGACAAGTTTCAATTTCTTTCATGGAGAATTTGAAACCAGTGGATAGAACAGTGTTGACGGTTTCCTATTTAAGCATATGGATCTGTTCTGTCGCCTGTTTACAACCTCCAGGATCACTGAGTCCCAAGTTCACATTCCCCAGATGTAGATGCCACTATGGGACATGGAATTCTCAACTTAGTGGTTTGAATCAAACCAATATTGAGATTTACAGTAGTGGCTGTTCTTGCTTCTGTTGGCCTTTGATAGTTTAATTGAGGATTGTAGAAAGATGAGAAGTACAGGAGGGACTAGCATATCTCATCTAGTATTTAGAAATCCTCACATTGTTACTGGGGACTTGAGAGTTGGTACTTAAAACCTTTGTGTTTCTAGGGGATTATCCTGTCTGCTTAGTCCATTGCCTCCTCACTCCAGCAGTGCAGAGTTAAAACCAACCCGTCCCATACTTGCCTCAAGGCATCTACATGGGCACACATGCACACCCGCACCCTACAAGAAAGCCCAAGCTAGTTTATACAAGCTCACTTTAGGCAGCTTGCCAAATTCCACTCCGATTCGATTCGTTCAGTGGACAGATAGTTATGTGAAATACTTGCAGTACAGCAAACATTTGTTTCTCAGCCCTGAGAATAATCAATAGAGCAAATGCCTTTGCAATCACAACGCCTGTTTATGTGTGGAGTTCTTCCTTATTCTTGGTTTGTGAGTACAGTAAACATTCTCCAAGTGGCAGCAGGAGAGAACCACGGTGCTTTCGTAATAAGGTGAGATTTACAGCCTTGTAAGAGCTGGGGGGTATAAATCAGGCTTCTGGTGGAATGGGTGGAATGGACTAAATTCAGGTATTAATGGGAGAGCCACGTGTGCACTGCAGAGGGAGACAGCCTCATCAGTATTACAGATGGCATGTCCCTTTAGTTAATTTAGAAGAAATTCTGATCAGCCAACAGAGCTTTGAGGATGGATGCAGGGAAAAGAAGACTGTGGCATATGGAGAGAACATATTTGTTCTTGGAAAATCAGTAGAAAATGTTTAATGTCATCATAACCTCATTTGCATAAAAATAGTCACATGCGGTAAACCAAATGAAAGCAAAGGAAGACGTGATGGAACCAATGCTGTTCGGAGTTTCTTTTCATTACGAATAACATAAATAATTCAATTGAATAAATAAATATGAAATTGCTTTAAGTAGATGTAGTGCAAGTGATTATTCCTGGAAAATTCCTTTAATTGTGCGTGCCCTGATGATGAAGCAATGTGATTATGTCTCCGTGGGCAGCACTTTGCTGGACACTTGACCCTTGGCAATAATATTGAGCTCTCTGTAGCTCTCAAGTGTTTCATGAACACAAATGAAGCTTTTAGTTTCACAGTCTTATTCATAAACATGACCTTGAAGTAGTTTAAATAGACTTATCCTGATTGTGATGAATGCAGCCCCACTTTGCACATGGTTGTACTTAGGCAATATTTGATCATCAGAAGTTTGACGAGTCTGGGACTGTGCAGTGCTAGATACATAATTCTAAATAAATATTTGGAACCCTGGAGGCAGAATTTGAGCTGTTGTTTCTGCATCACAAAGTCTGGTCAGGGGAATTCTTGTGTAAGGATGAATTGTGGCATGGATAAAATGATGGAACTTATTTATTAGTTAAAGTGAAAAAAAAAAAAGAAAACTGGAATTTATTTATGATTTCAACAGATGTTTTCTAGGGCTTTGTAGAAAGCCATGGACAGGTACTATGGGAGCTATAACAGATGTATATGACACAGTCCTTGTACTTATTTGATTTTATTTATTTACTCAGTAAATACTCTTCAGTCAGCTCCCACACACCAGGCACTATGTTGGAGTTTGAGATTATAAGGGGAGACAGATGATAAACTGGGAAAAATAAACACAAGATAATGATAGATTGCGATAAATGCTTTGATGTAAATAAACAGGTGGTAACTTACATCTGACCCTTCCTATCTCTGGGTTCTAGCTCTGCAGATTCAACTAACTGAGGATTGAAAATATTAGAAAAAAATAAAAAATAGCAATACAACCATAAAAAATACAAATAAAAACCACTGCAGTATAACAACTATTTACAGGGCATTTGCATTGTATTTCATATTATAAGTAATGTAGAGATTATTTAAAGTATTCAGGAGATGTGAGTAGGTTATGTGCAAATGCTATGCCACTTTATACAAGGGCTTGAGCATCCTGGGATTTTGGTATCCATGAGGGGTTCTGGAACCAATCCCCCTTAGATACTGGGGGACAGCTATAGAGAGGAACTGGAAACGAAGGTGTGCTTTAGAGAAGGTGAATTGAAGAGGCAGAGGTGATGAGGATGAGATGGCAGATCAAAACTCTGGCAGCAGCTGAGTGCAGTGGTTCACGCCTGTAATCCCAGCACTTTGGGATGCCAAGGCTGGTAGATCAGTTGAGGCCAGGAGTTCGAGAGCAGCCTGGCCAACATGACAAAACCTCATCTCTGCTAAAAATACAAAAATTTGCTGGGCATGATGGTGCTGTAGTCCCACCTACTCGGAAAGCTGAGGCACAAGAATTGCTTAAACCCGGGAGGCAGAGGATGCAGTGAGCCAAGATCAAGCCAGTGCATTGAAGCCTGGGCGACAAGAGTGAAACTCCGTCTCATAAATAAATAAATAAATAAAACCTCTAGCAGAAAATCTCTGTGGACAGAAAGAACAGTGCTTAGAAAGCCCCGAGTTTGGATTGGGCTTGATTTAGGAACTGGTAGTAGATACTGGCCAATTGTTTGTGGGTGATGGAAGTCAGATCATGGGAGTCAGATCATATGGGATTGTGGACAATGAATCTGGGATTTATTCCAATGGGAACAAAAGTGATATACTGGGTTGATAGTGTACCCCCAAATTCAAGTCCAACCGGAACCTCAGGTCGCCTTATATGGATAACAGGGTCTTTGCAGATGTAATTAGTTAAAGTGAGGCATACCGGATTAGGTGTACCCTAAATCTCCAAGATGGTTAGTATCTTATAAGAATAGGAGAAATGAATTTCCACACTCACCGGAAGATGGAGGTCCTCTTTCCTTGCCTAATGCAGCCATGCTTATGGTCCCAAGAAGCATCTGAAGTGGGTGACAGCTCCAAAGCATTGGATGCTGGATAAATTGAACGGCGTGTTTGCTCTTTGTCCATCCACTGGTCCTCACAAGTTAAGAGAGTGTCTCCCCCTCATCACTTTCCTAAGAAACAGACTTAAGTATGCCCTGACAGGAGATGAAGTAAAGATTTGCATGCAGCGGTTCATTAAGATCGATGGCAAGGTCCGAACTGATATAACCTACCCTGCTGGTTTCATGGATGTCATCAGCATTGACAAGACGGGAGAGAATTTCCGTCTGATCTGTGACACCAAGGGTCGCTTTGCTGTACATCGTATTACACCTGAGGAGGCCAAGTACAAAGTGTGCAAAGTACGAAAAATCTTTGTGGGCATAAAAGGAATCCCTCATCTGGTGACTCATGATTCTCGCATCATCCGCTACCCTGATCCCCTCATCAAGATGAATGATACCATTCAGATCGATTTGGAGACTGGAAGATCACTGATTTCATCAAGTTTGACACTGGTAACCTGTGTATGGTGACTGGGGGTGCTAACCTGGGAAGAATTGGTGTGATTACCAACAGAGAGAGGCACCCTGGATCTTTCTATGTGGTTCACGTGAAAGATGCCAATGGCAACAGCTTTGCCACTCGACTTTCCAATATTTTTGTTATTGGCAAGGGCAACAAACCATGGATTTCTCTTCCCTGAGGAAAGGGTTTCCGCCTTACCATTGCTAAAGAGAGAGACAGAAGACTGGCAGCCAAACAGAGCAGTGGGTGAAATGGTCCCTGGGTGTTGTTAGATCTTTATGCATAATTAAAAATCATGTGGCATGATTGAAAAAAAAAAAAGAATAGGAGAAACACAGAGACTAAGACAGACACAGAGGAACGGAGGCCAGGTGAAGACAGGCAGAGATTGAAGTGGGGCACCCACAAGCCAAGGACTTCTGGGAATTGCCAGCAATCTCTAAAAACTATTTTTTATTGTTGTATTGCTATTTTTTATTTTCATTTTTTTTCTAGTATTTTCAAGGCAAGGAAGGATTCTACTCTAGAGCCTTCAGAGGGTGCATGCCCTTGATAACCCCTTCATTTGGGACTTCTAACCTCCAGAACCATTAGAGAATCAATTTCTCTTGTTGTAGTACCCCCATTTTGTGGTACTTTGCTACGGCAGCCTAGGGAACAGATATTAAAGGTCATGGTAGCCACTGGGGATTTGATATAGCAAAGTGTCCTGATCTGGTGTATGTTTTTAGAAGGTCATTCTGAACAGTGTTTGAGAATGGATTGCAGAGAGCAGGAGAGATGCAAGGAGTCCAATTTGGAGGATAGTGCCAGTAGGAGATGGTAGTGATTTTACCTAAGGTGTGCATAGTGATATGGTTTGGGCCTGTCCCCACCCAAATCTCATCTTGAATTGTAGCTCCCATAATTCCCATGTGTTGTGGGAGGGACCAGGTAGGAGGTAATTGAATCATGGTGGCGGTTTCCCCCATGCTCTTCTCATGGTAGTGATTAAGTCTCATGAGAGCTGATCATTTTATAAGGGGAAACCCCTTTCACTTGGCTCTCTGACTCTCTCTTGCCGCTGCCATATAAGAAGTGCCTTTCACCTTCTACCGTCACTGTGTGGCCTCCCCACTCACATGGGACTGTGAGTCCATTAAACCTCTTTTACTTTATTCATTACCTAGTGTCAGGTATGTCTTTATCAGCAGCATGAAAATGAACTAATACACATAGTGAGATAGGGAGAAATAGAGATTTATGGTGGAGGTCATCAAGGGAGACTACTAGGTTTTAGGTTGAAACATATGGGTGCATGGTAGTACCATTTATTGAAATGAGGAGACGGAAAAACAGATTTGGGGGGCTATTTAAGAATTCGACTTGGGATTTGTTAAGTTTGATTTGACTTTTAGTCATATAATTGGAGATATCAAATAGATGTTTGAACAATTTATGAATCTGGAGCTCAGAAGAGAGGTAGGGGGTGGGAGATAGACCTTTGAAGGCATCAATGTAGAGGTGAACATCAAAGCTGAGATCACTAAGGAGAGAGAGCTGGAGATGTGGCAACAGCCCTGGAGTGATTGCTGTGGCACTCCAAAATTTAGAGGGTGGATAGAGGAGAGAAATTCAGCAAAGGATGTGGAGAAGGAACAACTATTGAAGCAGGAAGAAATCCAGGAAAATGTAGTGATGTGGAAACCAGAAAAGGAGCATCCTAGAAGGAAGCAGTGGCTACTGGTGATGAGGGATACTGAGATGACAGAATTGTTCAGCAGATTTGGCAACGTGAGGTTCGTTGATGGCCTCAACAAGTATGTTCAACCCTGATTGGGGTTGATTAAGGAGTGAATGGGAAGGAAGAAATGAGAGAGCAAAATGACTACTCTGATGAATTTTACAGTGAAAAGGAGAAGAGGCATGAGTTGTAGCTGAGGGCTCTGGGGGTGGGGGTCAAAGGAGGTGATTATTATTATTATTATTATTCCTTGTAAAATTTCCATTTTGTCATAATATAGGAGTTACAGAGAAGTTGCAAGAATACTACTATATTATCTTTATCCATTTCTTTAAATGTTAACATTTTGCAATATTATATATCTCCACATGTAAATCTATTCTTTTTTCGTAATCTTTGTGTGTGAGTTGCAGACATGATGCCCCTTTGTCTCTGAATACTTCAGCGTGAGCAACCCAAGAACAAGGGCGTTCTCTTACATAACCACAGGACAATATGATAGTATTACTATCCACATTTCACCAGTTGTCTCAATAAGGTCCTTTACAGAAAAAAGAAAGTCCTAGATCATGTATTGCATTCATTTATCATGATGTTTCATTTTCAAACAATCCTTTAGTCTTTCTGTGTCTTTCATGACATTGACATTTTTGAAGACTACAATTCAGTTATTTTGTAAAATACCTCTTAAGTTGTATTTGTCCAATATTTCATCAGAATTAGATTCAGGATGTGCTTTTGTGGCAGGAATACTACAAAAATGATGTTGCATCTTGGTGCATCTTATCAGAACACACCTGAGGAAAAGGAACAGCTAATGAGGAAGGAAGAAATTCAGGAGAATGTAGTGACATGGAAGCCACTCATTACTTTTCTCATTACTGGTGGTGATAGTGTTGATTACTGGGTTAAATGTGGTGTATTAATTTGTTCTGGCATTGCTATAAAGAAATACCTCAGGCTGAGTAATTTATAAGTAAAAGAGGTTTAATTGGTTCATGGTTCCACAGGCTATATAGGAGGCATGATGCTGGCATCTGCTGGGTTTCTGGGGAGACCTCAGGAAACTTAGAATCAGGGTGGAAGATGAAGGGGAAACAAGGTTTCTCACGTGATGGGAGCAGGATCAAGAGAGAGAGAAGGAGGTGCTACACACTTTTAAACAACCAGACCTTATGAGAACTCACTCACAGTACCATGGAGGATGGTGTTAAACCATAAGAAACTGCCCCCATGATCTAATCACCTCCTTTCCTGTCTTTGACAGGACTGCCTCTAATGTTTCTCATTAGGTAAGATGCTCTCTCTATGGCTATGGTATAGTTTATTGTGTTAATAAAGTATCTGTTAGTTTTAATGATCTTGAGGGTTTTTTTTTATTAGGATGAGTATTGCATTTTTCAAACCGATTTCAGTTTTTTCAGTAACTATACAGAAAGTCACAGATTTCTTTCTTCCTATGTCTATAAATATTTTGCGTTATATTAATGGATTTCTTAATATTAAACCAAATTTATATTCCTGGAATAAATTCCACTAGGCTATGGTGTATTATTTTCTTAATGTGATGTTGGATACTGTTCACTAATATTTTATTTACAACTCTGCTTCCCTTAAGGAGTTTAGTTATTAATACGTTATAAAAGGAATTAGGTTTTCAATCCTCTGGAATAATTTATGGAGCATTATGACTATCTGGTTTTTAAGTGTTTGGTAGAAGTCACCTGTGAAACCATCTGGGCCTCATGTTTTATATGGGGGTAGTTTCTTGATGGGTTTTGCATTTTTTTCCTGAGGAAACAGATCTGTTTAAGGTTTCTGTCTCTAATGCTGTCAACCTTGGCAAATTGCCTTTCCCTAGGAAATTATCCATTACATCTAGACTTTCAAATTCATTAGCATAGGAATCTGCAAATGAGTTTTTATTTTTAACAGTTAATTTGTTTCGGTGAATATTTCCCCCTTTGGTCTCTTATTTGTATATCTTGCTTTCTCTTTTTTCTCTTAAGTTAGCTAAAGGTGATCTATTTTGTTAATTATGTTTTAAAAACCAGAATTTTGATTATTCAAGATCTTGTATTTTTCTCTCCTCTAACTTATTGAGTTCTGCTTTTTATATTTATTATTGCTTTCTTTTTATTTTCTTTTGATTTATTTTGTAATTCTTTTTTCTTTCTGAAAGACATTCTAAATTGGAAATGTAATTCAGGTATTTTTATTGCAAAAAGGTTTTAAGGCTTTGAATGTTTTTCTTCTTACTGCTTAAAAGCTTCCCACTGATTCTGATATGTGGTGTTTTCATTATCATTATATTTTAGAAATGCTTTAACTTTGCCACTCAAGATTGGTTTAGTAGGCTTTTAAAATTTGCAGATGGATAACTTTTTAAAAATGTTATTAATAATTTTAAATTTTGTTGCATAGTGATCAGAGTGTTGTTTGTCATATCTTTTTTTTTTTTTTTTTTTTGACAGAGTCTCACTCTGTTTCCCAGGCTGGAGTGCAATGGCATGATCTTGGCCCTGCACCTCTGCCTCCCAGGTTCAAGCAATTCTCATGCATCAGCCGTCCAAGTAGCTGGGATTACAGGCGTCCACCACCACACCCGGCTAACTTTTGTATTTTTGATAGAGACGGGGTTTCTCCATGTTGGCCAGTCTGGTCTCGAAATCCTGACCTCAGGTGATTCACTCGCCTCAGCCTCCCAAAGTCCTGGGATTGCAGGGGTGAGCCATTTTATAGCTCTTCCCCTGAGGTTGAGAAGATGTGTTGCCCATTTTCTGAGAGCAGTGTGTATTCCTATCACATGAGGCATTTTGATTTTCTGCTTTTATTTTCTTCTTGATATAGTTACTTAGTATATACGGAGTCTGCTTCCTTTTATTTTTTTTGAGACATATTCTTCCTCTGTCACCCAGGTTGGAGTGCAGTGGCGCCATCTCAGCTTACTGCTGAGATCTGCAACATCTGCCTCCCAGGTTCAAGCAATTCTCCTGCCTCACCCTCCTGAGCAATTGGAATTACATGTGCCCACCACCGCTCCTGGCTAATTTTTGTATTTTTAGTAGAGACGGGCTTTCACCATGTTGGCTAGACTGGTCTCGAACTCCTGACCTCAGGTGATCCACCCACCTCAGCCTCCCAAAGAGATGAGATTATAGGCGTGCGCCACCACGCCCAGATGATTATCATTTTTCATGATAATCCAATCCTGGGTTGATTTCCATTTATATCGCTGAAACCATATAAGGTTTCAGTCAGATAAAATGTGATCTCTACCATCTCCCCACTTAGTTTCTAGTGCAGAGATAATAGATTGAAGGCTTACATGGATGTGAATACTTACCTACATCAGTGTAGATAACTACATTGAAATCCCTTGTGGCTCTTACTGAAGTACAAATTCCTAGGTTCTACCTTATATAGACTGAATTAAAATCTCTAGGAGTGGGGCTGAGTAATTTGTATTTCAGTTGACACCCGTCCCCACCCCTAGTGTTTCTTATGCCCATGAAGGTTTGAGAGTGACTGGTATGAATAGTAAAAACTGTTAAAGCAAATATAAGAATGACCACTGTTGGCCACAGCACTGCAGACCAGGAATTCTGGGAACTTTGGGTAACTCCTGTAATATTTATGAGCCTCCAGGATGTCATTCAGTTATTTATTTAATCAATAAGAGCTTATTGATATCAATAAGTAGCTAGTCAATAACTTTTATCAGGATTATTTGTTTCTTGACATGGTGGCTACCAGAAAGGAGTTTTCCTTTTTTTTTTAAGGATGCAGTCTCGCTGTATCACCCAGGCTGGAGTGCAGTGGTGCCATCCTGGCTCACAGAAACCTCTGCCTCACGGGTTCAAGTGATTCTCATGCCTCTGCCTCCCAAGTAGCTGGAATTACAGGCACATGCTGCCGCACCCAGCTAATTTTTGTATTTTTTTTAGTAGAGACAGGGTTTTGCCATGTTGGCCAGGCTGGTCTCTAACTCTTAGCCTCAAGTGATCTGCCCACTTCGGCCTCCCAAAGTGCTATGATTACAGGTATGAGCCACCATGCTTGCTGGCTACCAGAAAGTTTTAAAAACATGTGTATCTGTAATTTACATCTTCTTATTAGGAGAGAAGAATAGTGGCAATGTGATACCTGAGATTTCAAAGCATTTCTTGTATCTGTAATTGTATACGGATCAGGCCAATTTGTCATGGCTTGTATATCTGCTGTAATTAAAGTGATGACTGAAGTTCCACATCCATATTCCCCTGAACTTGGAAAATGACTTTTTCATCACAAACTGGTTCTTCCTTCTGGGTTTCTTGCTTCAGTGACTCATCTGAACTGGAAATCACATGTTTTCCTTTTGTATAGTAGTTTTGATAGTGGAGATCACATCTTATCTGAGTTGGTAGTCATAATTTATATCTGGTTGATCAATTGAATGAATTTTTAAACAAATGAGTTCACTAAAAGTCCTTATAAAACAGCTAAGATACCAAATTGTGTTCAGTAAGTTTACTTTAGTACTGTGGAATTCTCATCATATTTGGTTGAATCATGTGAAATTGCTTTATTTGGCCAGAAATAGCAATTTCATACGGTGCAATCTAATACTTCAGTTCTTTGAAACTTGGCCCTGTGTGGTTTAGCTAGTGCCTCCCCAATAAGTAGAATGGTCAGGTAACCGTGCTATGCCTCCCTCTTCATTATAGATAAATTATTTATTTAGCTGCAACTTGTCAGATTTTTAAGAAAGTTTTTCTTAGACATCAGGGCTAAATGAATATTTCACACTTGACTGAAAACCTTACATGGTCTTAGCAATATAAATGGAAATCAACCCGGGATTGGATTATCATTTTTAAAAACCACAGGCTGGGCGTGGTGCTCACACCTGTAATGCCAGCACTTTGGGAGGCTGAGGCAGGCAGATCACTTGAGGCCAGAAGTTCGAGTACAGCCTGACCAACATGGTAAAATGTGTCTCTACTAAATATACAAGAAAATTAGCTGGGTGTGTTGGTTCATGCCTGTAATCTCAGCTACTCAAGAGGCCTAGGTGGGAGAATCACTTGAACCTCGGGAGGCAGAAGTGGCAGTGAGCCGAGATCCTGCCACTGCACTCCATCCTGGGTGACAGAGTGAAACTCTGTCTCAAAAAAATAATAATAATAATAAATAAAAATTAAAAAAAAATAAGAAACCACCATCAACAACATCTGAGTCTTGCATCTTAGCTGTGATCTGGTTGCCTACAGGTTTTATCAGGGTGCCTCTCATGGCAAGTTTTAGCTCCTGAAACCCACTGACACCATTTCTGTTATCTGAGACCACCTTGAAGATTTCTTCCCTTTTGATATTCCTCTGTTCTTTGTCACTAATTCTTGGGAAGTAACCTTCAATTCAGCTCAACAAATACCTATTGCATATTTACTATGTAGTAGACATGGAGGTCAGAGCTTAAGGAATGTGAAAATGCACAAGGCATGCCCCCGACTACAAGGAGTTTTCATCTAGTAGGAGAAGCGGGTGTGCCTGGCTGTAATACTTGCAGAATCAAATAGCTGTGATGTTGTGTTCCCATTGAGTTTTATTTCTATGGCATAGATTGAATGTCTTCAGCTTCAGGTTGCAAATCTGGGTGACTGCAGCACAATATATGTTATAAATAGCATTGCGTCTTGACTGCAAATGAAACTTGGAAAGAGAGAGAGAGAGGGAGGACAGGCAGGAAGATAAAAGGTTGAGCACAATTTGTCTGGGCATTTGTTTATGTGATTGAACTACGGCAGGGGCTTGGTGCTCTTCATACCTGGAAGAGGCAGATTCTTTTCCTGTATGATATTTTTATTTATTTTTATTTTTTGAGATGGAGTCCCTCTCTGTCACCTAGGCTGGAGTACAATGACGTGATCTCAGCCCACTGCAACCTCTGCCTCCAGGGTTCAAGCAATTCTCCTGCCTCAGCCTCCCGAGTAGCTGGGATTACAGGTGTCTATCATCACCATTGGCTAATTTTTTGTATTTTTAGTAGAGATGGGATTTCACCGTGTTGGCCAGGCTGGTCTCGAACTCCTGACCTCAGGTGATCCACCTGCCTTGGCCTCCCAAAGTGCAGGAATTATAGGCTTGAGCCACTGCGCCCGGCTTTGTATGAGATTTTGTCTTTGTGACTAAATCACTTCTTTGTGTACAAACTTAGATTCTGCCCCTGAGCATGTGTGTTCATGCTTAACTGATTCAACGTCTACATTTCCCCAACATATTACACCAAATGTACTTAACAGCAATTAGAATGTTTGCCGCCTGCTGTGTGCAGATCTCCCCAGAAAACAAAACTCTCCTAAATGGCAGTTAAGTAATTCTGAAGATTAAAGCTGGTGATTTGCAGAGTGCTTGGTTCACTGGCTTCCTGCAAATATCAAGATTAACAAAGAAATTCATTGATCCCATTTTGCTTCCCTGATGCCTGTGCGTGGGCCTGAGGGAATGCATCCCACGTGGCTGTGTGATTCAGATGAAGACTTGCTGTTGCGTTTTTTCACGGCCAATATGCTGATTTAGTGGCATTTTTCTCGGCAAAAGTTCCCCAAGAAAACAAATCTGTTTGTGTATATTTTTACAGGAAATGCTCCACCTATTTTGCCCCATTGAGTCATGAAGGAAACATGGCTGATTTGCTACTGTTCAAGGGGCTTCTCAGGTCTTGATTCAAAAACCGTACACTGGTTGTTTGATGTTGGATAAATCTCAGCCACGCTGAACACCGTTTCTCCCAACTCTGAATACAGGGCCCCTGAACAAGTGGCCTTCCATGACTTCTTCCATTTCTTTTTTGAGACAGAGTCTGTCACCCAGGCTGGAGTGCTGTGGCCCGATCTCAGCTCACTGCAACCTCCACCTCCCAGGTTCGAGCAATTCTCCTGCCTCAGCCTCCCAAATAGCTGGGACTACAGACACGCACCACCATGCCTGGCTAATTTTTGTATTTTTAGTAGAGGCGGGGTTTTACCATGTTGACCAGGCTAATCTTGAACTCCTGACCTCAAATAATCCACTCGCCTTGGCCTTCCAAAGTGCCGGGGTTACAGGCGTGAGCTACTGTGCCTGGCCAGAGAAAGCAGCCCTTTCTAATGTGTTAATTTACACAATAACCAATGTTGTTGGAGTGTAGATGATATGCCCTGAATTATACCAGGCACTGGAAAATACAGTGACGATTGAGAAGCAAAGTCCTTACTCTCAGAGCAGAGCAATCTTTTGCAAACACATGTATCTCCTGGTCACTGTAAAGAGACCAGCAGCCAATGCCAGCCGCCAATTTGGTTGCGTTCTCTGGACAGCTCCATCACCCCACTTCCCTTTCATTGAGACCCTGTTGTGCCCCTGATGATCTCCCCAACTTGGAATTTTCCTCCATTCTCTGATTTCCTTATTCTCCGACTTCAAAACCAGCTATCTTTATTTCCTTCCAGCAGTTAAGTAACTTTCCCATAGCTAATATTAAAAGGAAAACCCTAGACAAATAGACAAATTCAATGAAACAGAGTTTAATCGAGCAAAGAAGGATTGGTGAATTGGGCAGCTGTATGGTGGAAAAAGATTTAAAGGCAGCAAAAGGAGAGTGTTGGATGGAAAACAGAAGTGAGGGACAGAAGCAGCTCTTGGTTACAGCTCAGTGTTTGCCTTATTGGAAAAGGGTTTCAATAGTTGGCCACCTTTGACTGGCCAAACTTAGTGATTGGCACAAGAATAGGTGACAGTTTGTTTCCACGTCCAGTTATGTTACTCTTCACTATTTATGGAGAAACTCTGAGGTTTAACTTAAAATATGCAAGGAGGCAGCTAGGACTTTACACACACACACACACACACACACACACACACACACACACACACGTATATATATTGTGTATATATAGGTATGTATATATTTATATAAATACATATATGTATTTATATACTTTTTCCATAAGTTATTGGGGTACAGATGGCATTTGGTTACATTTTAGTGGTGATTTATGGGACCCTGGTGCCCCCATTACCTGAGCAGTATACACTGCACCATATTTGTTGTCTTTTATCCCTTGTCTGCCTCCTTCTCTTCCCCCCAAGTCCCCAAAGTCCATTATATTATTCTTTTTTTTTTTTTGAGATGAAGTCTTGCTCTGTCACCCAGGCTGGAATGTATTGGTGCGATCTCGACTCACTGCAACCCCCACCTCCCAGTTTCAAGCGATTCTCCTGCTTCAGCCTCCTGAGTAGCTGGGACTACAGGCTCCTGCTACCAGGCCTGGCTAATTTTTGTATTTTTAGTAGACGGAGGATTTCACAGTGTTGGCCAGGCTGATCTCGAAATCCTGAGGTCAGGTGATCTGCCCGCCTCAGCCTCCCAAAGTGTTGAGATTACAGGCGTGAGCCACGGCGCCCGGCCCTATTGTATCGTTCTTATTAGACTAAATCTAATTTAACAGTATTTAGTGGTAGTCAAGAGGTCCAAGGTCAGGCCTTGATACAGATATAGCTATCTGCCTTCCTCAGTTCTTGGCATTTAGGACACTGGTGCTCCCACACAGTTTCATCTTTTCCTCCTCTGAGTGTCTGGATGAAATGTTGCTCTCCAGTCCTGGTCTCCACAGGACTTAGTGCCCTCCACCAATATCCCACTGGGCCTAATCCTGCCTCTCTTCCATAAGGTCGTTGTGTGGGGTGGGATTCCAAATACAACATACCATTTTGCCAGATAAATGGCATTCCTGGCAATATTCCTTTGGGCCGGTGAGCAAAGTAGAGCATTTTATGGAGTAGTACGGATGTGTCGCTAAATATTTTTCATTAGAGCCCATTTTCAATGACCCATTCAAGGAATTTTTAAATGCAGGCACAGAGTCACAGAGCAAAATGTCTCAGGGAGAAAAGAGGGAGGTATGTCAGGCCCTCATCTTGAAGAAGCCATGACTTTGCCAACTAGAGCTTAGCATGCTTTCTGCTTATAATCCTGCCTGCTGGCTGAGTGGAGAACAAGATTCTTTTTTTTCTCTGCTTTTTGAGATGGAATCTTGCTCTCTCACCAGGCTGGAGTGCAGTAGTACAATCTTGGCTCACTGTAACCTCCACCTCCACATTCAAGCGATTGTTCTGCCTCATCCTTCTGAGTAGCTAGGACTACAGGTGCACGCCACCATGCCCGGCTAATTTCTGTATTTTTAGTAGAGATGGGTTTCACCATGTTGGCCAGGATGGTCTTGATCTCTTGACCTTGTAATCTGCTCCCTTGGCCTCCCAAAATACTGGGATTACAGGTATAAGCTACCTCGCCCAGCTGAGAACAAGACTCTTTAAAGATGTAGGAATGTAAGATGAGGGGAACTCATTTGCTGGGGCTGAATGCTAAGTGAAAATTTCTCTTTTTTAACCTACTTCTCTTATCTTTTCCTGCATTCCCAGATTTCCAAAAGAAATAGTTTTGCTATTTTTTATTATTTTTATTTTTGTATTTTGAGATGGAGTCTCACTCTTTTGCCCAGGCTGTAGTGCAATGGCGTGATCTCGGCTCATTGCAACCTCTGCCTCCCAGGTTCACATGGTTCTCCTGCCTCAACCTCCTGAGTAGCTGGAATTACAGGCCCGTGCACCATCATGCCCAGCTAAGTTTTGTATTTTTAGTAGATACTGGATTTCACCATGCTGGCCTCACACTCCTGACCTCAAGTGATCCACCTGCCTCAGCCTCCCAAAGGGCTGAGATTATAGGAATAAGCCACCGCACACCGCCAGGGAAACAATAGTTTTAATCCACTACATCCATCACTCCCTCCACAATTCATCATAGTAGACACGATATTGAAATGTACAGATGTCTCCTATGATTTCCTGGAAAATCTAAAAGAGTTTTAAAGTCTTTTTTTTTTTTAAATTAAAGAAAGTACACAAATGGCAGTTGAATATGGTGTTTATGAATTGTCTACATCAGCAGTTCCCAACCTTTGTGGTGCCAGGTACCGGTTCATGGAAGACAATTTTTCTATGAACTGGGGGTGGGGTGGTTTTGGGATGATTCAAGCACATACCATTGATTGTACATATTGTTTCTATTATTATTACATCATAATATATAATGAAATAATTCTACAACTCACCATCACGTAGAATCAGTGGGAGCCCTGAGCTTGTTTTCCTGCAACTAGATGGTCCCATCTGCGGGTGATGGGAGACAGTGACAGATCATCAGGCATTAGAACCTCAAAAGGAGCACACAACCAAGATCCCTCATATGTGCTGTTCACAGTGGGGTTTGCGCTCCTATGAGAAGCTAATGGTGTTGCTGATCTGACAGGAGGCGGAGCCCAGGTGGGAATGTGAGCAGACTGGGAGAGGTGGTGAATACAGAAGCAGCATTGCTCACTCTCCTGATACACACCTCTTGCTGTGTGGCCTGGATTCTAACAGGCCACAAACTGGTGCTGTTCCAAGGCCTGGGGGTTGGGTACCTGTGCTCTAGATGTATACAGAAGAAGAAAAACACCTTTTCAAGCCTCAGCCCCAGATCTCTCTGTTCTCAGCAAAAGTGGCTACTGTTGGCTGCTTTTTGTGTGTCTTTCTGATATTTCCTTGTGAACGAATATGCTGGACATGCCCATTTTTAATCTTGAAAGATTCTGTCAACTTGCTGTCTAAAGGACTTTGCCTATTTATAGGTCAACTAACAGTGCATGTATGCTCTTCTTCACACTTGACTACCCTAGATAAGACAAGTCTTCAGTTTGTTTTGCCAACCTGAAGGCTAAGAAAAATATTTCTTAAAAGTTGTTGGATGCCTTTCTTTGACTACTACACAGGTTGATCATCTTTTCATATGTGTATTCGATGTATTGGTTTCTTCTGTTGATTTCTGAGAGACATTTGTTAATATCACTCAGAGTGATGGAGACTTTTTGTCTTTTACTTCATGGATTTTTAGTACAGTTTGCTTTAACTGTTGGTGAACTGTGTTGTTAGGTAAGTGTTGGAAATAGATGCTCGGTGCCACAAAGAAAAATCAGCACTCAGACAAAGGATCTTTCAGCAATGCAGTTTTTACTTCCTGGACTGCAGGAAGGGTACTCTCACTAGCCATCTTGCCATGAGAGCACAATGAACAAAGGAAAACAGACACATTTATCCCTATGCATTTGGAGTCGTCCTTACCGCTGTGTCCGATCTCCGTTGGCTGGAGCCAGACCTCACAATCTAAACTAAAACCCGATTGGCTAACAACTTAAAACTTTTCTAAACAGGTAAGAGCAATGGAGAGCTGGGACATGCCGGTGAGCACGTCCAGCACAGATAGCTTGGTTAAAGTACAAGGACATAGAATGTATTATGTGCCTGTAAGCATGGCATGTCTCACAGCTACATAGCATAGGGCTTAACAAAGTTATTAGCACACTTATGATTTATTCTTTAACAAGAAAGGAAACTTTAAAAAGGAACTTTTCTACTTCCCACGGTATGGATATTCGTGACTATTTAACTGTCTTAAGCAATACCTTTGATCAATAAAAAAATTCCTCTTTGACCCTGGATTCCTTCATGTCTCTTGTAAAACCACTGCTGTAATCTTATTGATATACTTTTCTTGTCTCTCCTCATCAATACATCTTCCTTGTTGGCTTCTGAGTATCTATGTAAAACATCAATAGGTTCTAGCTGGATGTTAGCACGAGGACAAACTGATAAAGGGTATGGAACCAAAAAACATATGGGTGGAAACCCCAAATCCCAAGTGCTGGCCATGGGTTCACCTTGACATTTGTGCAGAGGAGGTGAGAAGGGGATGGTTTGGACCACTGGAATTTGGACCATACATCATAATGGCAACCAAGAAGGGAGCCCGTTTGGTATAGGCAGAGCTTCTCTTCTGTTTGATGTGTTTGTTGGTGATTTTCAGTTGGGTGCCCCTAAGCTATGTGGTTGTTTGCTGTTAAGGGCTGGTTCCAGGTTATAATGCGGCCCCCTAATGCCTGAAGCCACTGGAAAATTGAGAAATAAGATCTAGTGAGTTGCCTATTTCCTTGACTGGTCTCACTAGCCACTGATGAGTCTACCAGCTCATTTCAAATTTAATTGCAGGGGTCAAATGCTCTCTTCCATTTAGGGCTCTTCCTATCAGATCAGATGCCTTGTTCATAGTTTTGATAATTTAGACTGAAAGACACCATTTTCTGCCAACAATGCTGTCAGCTGCCATAGAACAAGCTGCCGTTGCTAATTTGGTAAGTATATGTTGTCAAGGAAGTACCTCTTACTTCTTACTGGTGGTCTTTATTCAGAATAAGGAAGAGGGGGCTTGTGAGAGAGCCACACAGAGAACTAAGCAGGTCACCAGCCGGAGCATTGGACCCTAGGTGAGGACTTGGACTCTCTGAGCCAGTCTTGACTGCCAACGGAAGATGTCTCCACACATTCCTAATGGCTTGGGGCCAAAAGGAAGAGGTGGAATCTCTGGGGCAGTGGGAGGAGCCGAAGAACAGACATGGGGAGGAAGAGAACTGTGATCTGGGAAGAGAGTGTGCACACTGCATCTTTGTTGGACTGGAAGGGACACAATGCTGCTCTTTGACTGGGACACAGAAACTGTAGTATCACTTCTCTGGTCTAAAACCCTTGCCGCTGGGACTTCCCATGACCGGAGGATCAAGTCTGAATTTTATAAGCTGGCTTCAGAACACCTGGTCTAGTGTTATCTTCTTTTCCTCGCCCCAGTCCCTTCCTGAAACACCTATTTCTGTTTCTTGATGATACATTTGGTGGTACATTACACATTTTCTCTCCTCTGGTTTTTTTTTTTTTTTTAGAGTTTCACTCTTGTTTGCCCAGGCTGGAGTGCAATGGTGCGATCTTGGCTCACCGCAACCTCTGACTCCTGGATTCAAGTGATTCTCCTGCCTCAGCCTCTGGAATAGCTGGGATTTACGGGTGTGTGCCACCATCCCCGTCTAATTTTGTATTTTTAGTAGAGTTGGGGTTTCTCCATGTTGGTCCGGCTGGTCTTGAACTCCTGACCTCAGGTGATCCGCCCGCCTGTGCCTCCCAAAGTGCTGGGATTACAGGTGTGAGCCACCACGCCCGGCCTCTTCTCTGTTTTTACACATGCTATTCATTTTTTTCCTGGAGAGTTTTCTCTTCCTGCTGTCTCCCCCTTTGCAGGCCCTCACCTGGAAATTACTTACTCATGCTTCATGACCCAGCTCAAATTTTATCTCCTCTGTGAAACCTTCCCTGGGCCCCACTGATCTCCTTGAAGGCAGAAATATGCTCCCAGAGCAGGCTGAACAATCATCTCTTGTGACATTTATCCTTCCATGTCATAATTATGATTTACATATATATTTTTTTCTTACGGAGCGGTGAGCTTTTCCAGAATAACAGTGAGGTTTTAGAAATTTCTCTATCTTCAACACTTTGCTGTCCCATAATTGATGCTCAGTGTTTGCAAATGTCACAGTTAAGCTAATGTTTCTGCATGATATAGACAGACTTGTTCTTTGGCATGTTAAGAATGAAGAAACAGATTTTTAAATGGATACAAGATCCATATTAAAATCAAAGGCCAGGCATGGCCTTCCATCAGTGATAAGCACTGAGGCATATCTGTACCACTTAGTTTCCTGGGGATTTTTCTCTCCTGGCGTTTGCCAGTGGGACAAAATAAGAATTAGAATTAAATAAAGTCACCATCTTCAGCAAGAGATGAGTTTCTTCTCCAGTGATCTGATGTGGCATTTTCAACCAGGAATAAGAGATATCCTGGGAGGGAAATCAGTATTTCTACAATTATAGGCTCTTCAATAAGTCCCTAGAATCCTAGAACTATGTGCTCTGGACAACCTACTTTTGGTGCATATGACCAGAATGTCTTTTCTCTGTTTTATTTATTAATGTATTTAACACATACTTATTGAGTATCTGGGATGAGCTCAACCTATGTTCAGTAGATATATCAGCCAAAGAGATGTGGTCCCTGACCTCATGGAACCTGTAGGCTAAGGATGAAAAGGGTAAGTGTCAGGAACAAAGGCTGTGGAGAGATTTATTGTTGCTACCCTGAGTTCCCGCCTCATGTACCCACCACCGTTTCTGTAGCTTCCTCAATAGCCCAGAACGTGAGGAGTTAAGGTGGCAGTCCCCAAGTTTGTCGGAGATGTTCCCTGTGGGGTTTTGGAAGGGAAGGCACTGCTAGTTGGAGGAAGGTTGAAAAGAATGAAAACTATGTGCCAAGCATGGTGGCTCATGCCTATAATCCCAGCACTTTGGGAGGCAGAGGTGGGCGGATCACCTGAAGTCAAGAGTTTGAGACCAGCCAGGCCAACATGGAGAAACCCCGTCTCTACTAAAAATACAAACAGTTAGCCAGGCGTGGTGGTGCATGCCTGTCATCCCAGCTCATCAGGAGGCTGCGGCACAAGAATCACTCAAACGCAGAAGTGCAAGTTGCAGTGAGCTGAGATCCCGCCACTGCACTCTAGCCTGGGTGACACAGTGAGGCTTTGTGTCAAAAAAAAAAGAAAGAATGAAAACTGTGTGTTATTGACCTATGTCAGAGTGATGGTCCAGATGGCAGGGAGAATTCTACGGGATGTTAAAAAACCAGTGGAAATGGGATTGAAAATGTTCTTTTCATGCCATTCTGTCCTGGGGTGGAAGCGCTGTCTAGAGGGAGCAATTGGCCATGTAAGTTATTAGGCTGCTTTACAAGTGGGTGTTAGTGGATGAGACTTATTGTCAGGCATGCTCAGTGGGAGAGTTCAGCTTCTTCATAAAACACCCAGCCCCAGCTCCCATTCTGGGTGGCGTTGTCATCATTGTAAACAGCAGCTCTGTAACCTTAAGAAATTGGCATACAGCTGGAGCTAACTCAATTTCCAAACATTCCAAACAAGATTTGTTTGTTTAAGTCTCTCAGGCTTTTTCAGAGCTACCTGTTCACCAACAGAGGAAAGTCTACAAGTGGAGTGACTGATTTTATGTTTACTTTATTTTATTTTGTTACTTTTTGAGACAGGGGCTGGAGAGCAGTGGCAGCATTGTGGTTCACTGCAGCCTCGAACTCCTGGGCTCAAGAGATCCTCTTGCTTCAGCCTCCTGTGTAGCTGGGACTACAGGTGTGTGCCACCCATGGCTGGCTAATTTTTAAAAATTTTATTTATTTATTTTGAGACAGAGTTTCAATCTGTCACCTAGGCTGGAGTGCATTTGTGTGATCTCGGCTCACTGCAACCTCTGCCTCCTGGGTTTAAGTGACTCTTGTGCCTGAGCATCCTGAATTGCTGGGATTACACGCTCTGCTAATTTGTGTATTTTCAGTAGAGATGGGGTTTTGCTATGTTGGCCAGGCTGCTCTTGAACTCCTGGTCTCAAGTGATCCACCTATCTCAGCCTCCCAAAGTGCTGGGATGACAGGCCTGAACCACTGCACCTGGCCCCTATTTTTATTTTTTGTAGAGAAAGGGTCTCTCTGTTGCCCAGGCTGGTCGCAAACATCTGGACTTCAATGATCCTCCTGCCTCAGCCTCCCAAAGTGCTGAGATTACAGGCATGAGCCACTGTGCCTGGTGTGACTTTATGTTTATTATACAAGCATATCATGGAATTGCTCCTGGGTAGAGACAGAAGTTGGAGGTTCACTTTAGTGGCATTTGTATTTGTTGTCAAGGATGAATAATGTGAGGTCAAGTTGGCTCCTTCTTCCCCACAGCTGATGTGAAAATGTAGAATAGTTGTGATTTCAGTTTTGATTCAGATCTATTTCTGACTGTGGCATCAGAGGGCAATTGTAGGGTGACAGGGTGTGCCTCTTATGCATGCCCCTTCATGTCATGCCCATGTGAAAATCTCAGGCTTACTCAAGCTTTGCAGTTCCCTTTAATTTTGCAATATGATTCTGCCATCTATGGATTTATCTAAATTAATGTGCTTTTCTGTGGTACACTGCTTATGATAAAAAAAAAATGAGAACAGAAAAAGTATAAAGAAGCAACAAAAATGATTTATAATTTCACCACCCAGAAGCAAAATAACATTTCATTGTTTTATTTTGAAGGTCTTTTATTAGTCATGAAGTTCTACCTGTTTTCATAAGTTTGTTAGTCATTTGTCTCTTTTGTTATATGAATTATGCATTCATGTTTTGTGTTTATTTATCTAATTGTGCTCTTTGAGTTTGCATTATTTGAATAGTGTAAGATCTTTTACTCTTTGTCATTGCTATAAATGATTTGTTTGCAATTTGCCATTGTCTTTTAATTTTATTTTGATGATCAGAGGTTTTCAGCTGTTATTAAACTATTACTTTTAAACTTGAAAATTCTTCATCCAGTTTTTTTCTTTTTTTTTTTGAGATGGAGTCTCGCTCTGTCACCCAGGCTGGAGTACAGGGCGTGGTCTTGGCTCACTGCAACCTCCATCTCCCAGGTTGAAGCGATTCTCCTGCCTCAGCTGCCCAAGTAGCTGGGATTACAGGTACCCGCCACCACGCCAGCTACTTTTTGTATTTTTAGTAAAGATGGAGTTTTACCATGTTGGCCAGGCTGGTCTCGAACTCCTGACCTCGTGATCCACCCATCTTGGCCTCCCAAAATGCTGAGATTACAGGCGTGAACCACCGTGCCCGGCCAATGTCCAGAATTTGTATGAATATTCACTTACATTTTTACTTTACTTTCTCTAGATTTATAAATCCAAATTTAATGGTTTTATCTATCTACAATTGATTTTGATGTGTGTTAGGAAGGGAGACGTGCACTATTTTACCCCATGGAGAGAGGAAAGGACCCCAACACCATTTACTGACTGATTCTCTCCTTGCCTTTGGTTTGCGGTACCTTCTAGGCATTTATTCTCTAAGAGCAGGTCGGTTTGTGGCCTCTTGCTTCTGTGGCACTTACCAGTTGGCTTCTTCTAGACCCATTCTGAGTAAATTATATTAGCCTTAGAATTAGAGTTATTGGCCAGGCGCAGTGGCTCAAGCCTGTAATCCCAGCACGTTGGGAGGCCGAGGCGGGTGGATCATGAGGTCAAGAGATCGAGACCATCCTGGTCAACATGGTGAAACCCCGTCTCTACTAAAAATACAAAAAATTAGCTGGGCATGGCGGCGCGTGCCTGTAATCCCAGCTACTCAGGAGGCTGAGGCAGGAGAATTGCCTGAACCCAGGAGGCGGAGGTTGCGGTGAGCCGAGATCGCGCCATTGCACTCCAGCCTGGGTAACATGAGTGAAACTCCGTCTCTAAAAAAAAAAAAAAAAAAAAAAAAAAAAAAGAATTAGAGTTATTATCGTGTGTATGACAGCGTCTCACTCTGTCACCCAGGCTGGAGTGCAGTGGTGCCATCATAACACGCTGCCATTTTGAATTTCTAGGCTCAAGTGATCTTCCAGCTGCAGCCTCCTAATTAGCTAAGACTGCAAGCACACATCACCGTGCCTACCTAATTCTTTTCTTTTTTAAATTTTTTTTTGAGATGGAGGCTTGCTCTGTAACCCAGGCTGCAGTGCAGTGGTGCAGTCTTGGCTCACTGCAACCTCCACCTCCTGGCCTCAAGCAATTCTCCTGCCTCAGCCTCCTGAGTAGCTAGGGTTACAGGAATCCACCACCACACCCACCTTATAGCTGTATTTTTAGTAGAGATGGAGTTTCACCATGTTGGACAGGCTGGTTTCAAACCCTTGACCTCAAATGATCCATCCACCTCGGTCTCCCAAAGTGCTGGGATTAAAGGCGTGAGCCCCCGCACTCAGCCTGTTTTATTTCATTTTTGAGGTAGAGTCTTGCTTTGTCACCCAGTGGTAACATCACAGCCTTCTGCAACCTCCTCCTCCCGGGCTCAAGTGATCCTTCCACCTCAGCCTCCCAAGTAGCTGGGACTACAGGCATGTGCCACCACACCTGGCTAATTTTTTTTAAAAAAATGTGTACAGATGCGGTTTCACCATGTTGCCCAAGCTGATCTCCATCCTCTGGCCTCAAGTGCTCCTCTCGCCTCTGCTTCTCTAAGTGCTGAAATTATAGATGTGAGCCACTGCACCCGGCCATAATTATATTAGCTTTATATTGGATTTAATATCGTAAACAGATAAGTGGCACACAATGATGCTTTGGTCATCTGTGGCCTACATATACAATGGTGAAAAGCTGAAAAATAGTTCCCAGGTAGCATATAAGAAAGGGATCCTCAAGCCAGCTCCCCGAAGGGCTTAGCTCTTGTCACTTTAAGGAAACTGAGGACCAAAAAGGAGTCATCCATAGGCATATAGAGGTGAGGAGCTTTTAGCGTCTGCACAGTTTGATAACATGCTTCTTCATGCATTGTATGTCTCATTAGCATGTGAAACCTCCAGTATCATAATGAGATTATAATGAGGAAAAACTCAGCGAAAGGTCAGTGCTTGGAGCCCACCTTGTCTTGCGCTGACTGGATTTGGTTAGGTTCTTTTCGGAAATGCCGGAGTCTCACTTCGGTAGCCTTAGAAGACGGCCATGCTCTTAGCAGGAATGCTACGGTCCCTCTGTAACAGCCTGGGAGAAGGAACTCAACGAGAGAAACGATCAGGTTCTTTCTTTTTTTTTTCGAGATGGAGTCTCACTCTGTCGCCCAGGCTGGAGTGCAGTGTCTCCATCTCGGCTCACCACAATCTCCACCTCCTGAGCTCAAGCGATTCTTTTGCCTCAGCCTCCCAAGTAGCTGGGATTACAGACGTATACCACCACGCCCAGGTAATTTTTTGTATTTTTAGTAGAGATGGGGTTTCACCATGTTGGACAGGCTGGTCGCAAACTCCTGACCTCATGATCTGCCCACCTCAGCCTCTCAAAGTGCTGGGATTACAGGCGTGATCACTGCACCCGGCCAGATTTTTTATAGTTGGGAATTCTGCTTGGTCAGTTAAATTAGGAGGGGCCTACATTCTGCTGTGTGACCCGGGTTAGCTGGTGAAGGGAGACAGGGGTGTAGGGAGGGGAACACGTGAGGGGTCTTGGTGACCATGCCTCGGGTCTGCCAGGACCCAGCCTCTATACTAGGGGTCCCCAACCCCTGGGCAGCCGACTGGTTTGGGTCTGTGGCCTGTGGCCTGTTAGGAACTGGGCCACATGGCAGGAGGTGAGTGACGGGTGAGCCAGCAAAGCTTCACCTGTATTTACAGCTGCTTATCATCACTGGCACGACCACCTGAGCTCTGCCTCCTGTCAAATCAGCAGCAGCATTAAATTCTCATAGGAGTATTGTGAACTGTGCATGCGAGGGAGCTATTTCATATACTGCACACTCCTTATGAGAATCTAATACCTAATGATCTGAGTTGGAACAGTTTCATCCTTAAGTCATATCCCCATCTGGGCACAGTGGCTCACCGTGCCCTGTAATCCCAGCACTTCGGGAGGCTGAGGCGGGCGGATCACAAGGTCAGGAGTTCAAGACCAGCCTGGCCAATGTGGTGAAACCCCGTCTCTGCTAAAAATACAAAAATTAGCTGGGCATGGTGGCGTGTGCACTAGTCCCAGCTGCTTGGGAGGTTGAGGCAGGAGAATCGCTTGAACCTGGGAGGTAGAGGTTGCAGTGAGCAGAGATTGCACCACTGCACTCCAGCCTGGGTGACAGAGTGAGACTGTCTAAAACAAAACAAAAAACAACAACAGAAAAAACACATCGCCCCCACCCTACCCTACACCTCTGGTTTATAGAAAAATTCTCTCCCATGAAACCAGTTCCTGATGGCAAAAAGGTTAGGGACCACTGCTGTACCCTGTCTGCCAGTGATAAAATCTTCTAACCAGGCATTTCTCAAAACATATCATATCGTTAAGCACCACAGGACTGTGCGTCTCTGGGTTTCCTTATACCCTTTTCTTTTCTGCAGTTTTATTTATCGTTACCTATTTATTCTTTCAGGTGCAATGTTGAAATCATTTGTCAAGTGCTAAAATTGTTTCCATAGAAATACTTACAAAGGTAACATTTGTAGTATTTTTTAAATTATAAAGGTAATGGGCATTTGGTGTGGAAAATTGGAGACTACAGTGAAATATAAAGGAGTAAACAGAAGTAATAAAAAATTCCTCCACTCACACCCTCCTCGATGAATAATTCTTTCTTTTCAGAGGCAGGAGCTTTGGAGTCAGGTGGCTCTAGATTTAAAGTTTTACTCTGCATACCACTCTCTTGGCTTTGTGAAAGCGACTCTGAGTCTCAATTTTATCATCTGAAAAATGGGGATTCTGACATGACTGGCTTATTGTGAGACAGAATGAGATGATGTATAACTGTACACTTCCCAGCACAGCGGCTGGTATGGCGGGGCTCACCCTTGCACATATGTCCAATCGGAGCTGCTTTTCTG
Source organism: Cebus imitator (assembly GCF_001604975.1). Classification (NCBI taxonomy): domain Eukaryota; kingdom Metazoa; phylum Chordata; class Mammalia; order Primates; family Cebidae; genus Cebus; species Cebus imitator. The sequence continues at coordinate 4,472,798 of NW_016107468.1, forward strand.
ATCCTTGTGTTTTGGGACCAGTGGGCTAGCCCAGTCTTCTCATTGTGACGGTATGAGAATGTTCCTCGTGAGGCCCACTCTTGGAGCTGGGATGTAGCTCTTCACCTGGTCAAAGCAAACCACATGGCCAAGCCCAGATCCGGGGGTAGAGTAAATAGACTTTGCCTCTTTAGTGGGAAAAACTTCAAAGTCACACTGCAAAGGATATGGAGACACGGAAGGTGAAGGATTGGGCTATGAATGCATTTTGCCACACAGTAGAAACAGGATCTGCCAATCTCCCTGGCAGTTCAGGATGGAAGCAGGCATTTTAGGGTTGACTGAGATAAGATCAGGTGAGGACTAAGCTGGGCCTGGAGAAGCTGCATTTGTCCTGTCCTCCAGGAAATTGTTTGTTTGTTTATTTGTTTGTTTTTTGAGACAGAGTCTTGCTCTGTTGCCCAGGTTGGAGTGCAGTGGCACAATCTTGGCTCTCTGCAACCTCGGTCTCCTGGGTTCAAGAGATTCTCATGCCTCAGCCTCCCAAGTAGCTGTGATTAATGCCCGGATAATTTTTGTATTTTTAGTAGACATGGGATTTCTCCATGTTGGCCAGGCTGGTCTGAAACTCCTAACCTCAAGTGCTGGGATTACAGGTGTGAGCCACCGCACCTGGCTGGAAGATTTTATAAGTGGAGATAATAATAAAAGTAAAACAAGGACATAGGGATGGTACAGATGTGGGAAGTGTCAGGAAAAACTTTGCAGGGTCGATTTGGGCAGAACAGTAAAAGGAAAACCAGCTCACCTGGTAATACATTTCTCATTGGTCTGCCAAAGCCACGCCTGGCTAATTTTCTTTTTGAGGCAGAGTTATACTCTGTCACCCAGGCTGGAGTGCAGTGGCACAGTCTTGGCTCACTGCAACCTCTGCTTCCTGCGTTCAAGTGATTCTCATGCCTCAGCCTCCTGAGTAGCTGGGATTACAAGCGCATACCACCATGCATGGAGGCTTACGCCTGTAATCCCAGCATTTGGGAGGCCGAGGTGGGTGGATCACTTGAGGCCAGGAGTTCATGACCAGCCTGACCAACATGATAAAATCCCATCTCTATTCAAAGTAACAAACCTTCAGGACCAGTTTGGAGCTCTGTAAAGGATTGAAGAGGTTGGAGGGTGAAATACTGCATGAGAGCAAAGTGTTTTATGGTCTTCAGAGACAGGGTCTTGCTCTGTCACCCAGGCTGGAGTGCAGTGGTGCAATCCACCTCCCTGCACCTTCGACCTCCTGGGCTCAAGTGATCCTCTCACCTCAGCCTTCCAGCTAAGACTACAGGCATTTGTCACCATGCCTGTCTAATTTTAAAACTATTTTTAGAAATGGGGTCTTGCTACATTGCCCAGGCTGGTCTCAAACTCTTGGCCTCAAGTGATCCTGCCTGGGTCTTCCAAAGCTCTGGGATTACAGGCATAAGCCACTGCCCCCAGACTATGGCTTTTGATTTCTATGAAGAGTCCTACTGGGCCGGGTGTGGTGGCTAATGCCTGTAAGCCCAGCACTTGGGAGGCCAAGGCGGGCAGATCACTTGAGGTCAAGATTTTACTACCAGCCTGACCAAAATGGTGAAACCCCATCTCTACTCAAAATACAAAATAAGCCAGGAATAGTGGAGTGCAATTGTAATCCCAGCTACTCGGCAGGCTGAGGCAAGAGAATCACTTGCACCTGGGAGGCAGAGGTTACAGTGAGCCAAGAATGTGCCACTGCACTGCAGCCTGGGCGACAGAGTGAGACTCCTTAAAAAAAAAAAAAAAAAAAAGAATCCTACTGGCCAAATATTGGATCTGCTGGTCCTTGGCATAAAGCTTTGCATTATTTCTAATTTGCATTATTTCCTGATGTATTTTCATCCCTCTTGCAGCGGTCAGGGCTGTCCCCTCTGGTTCTACACGTATCATAGAAAGGTTATAGGATAAATACCAGGTATGAATAACGTAGGCAGTGTTTCCTGTACATTCATGGAAGGATTTTTTTTTAGCTCTGGCCTGAAACTGTCTGCATTAATTTACCCTTAATTGTTTTTAGAAATTCTATTCCTGAGCCATTGCTTAATAAAACTCTAGGGTTTTTTTTTTTTTTTTTTTTTTTGCTTTAGTTGAATTCCTCAAGATAATAAGCTGTACTATACCCAGACAGATTCATTTACTGAACTGAGAATCTGAAGGATGCCTTCCTTCTGCTCCTGTGTGTGTGTTTCTGTGTATGTGTGTGTGTATATGTGTGTGTCTTTTCTTCCCTTTTAGAGAAAGTAGTGCTGTACAAAGCAGGGAACTGAGGGTGAAAGAAGAAAATCCTTCTGGGTGCAGTGGCTCATGCCTATAATCCCAGCAGTTTGGGAGGCCCAGGTAAGTGGGTTGATTGAGGCCAGGAGTTTGAGACCAGCCTGGGCAACTTAGCAATGCCCCATCTCTGAAAAAAATTAAAATGAGTTGGGCATGGTGCCATGCCAGTAATCCCAGTACTTTGGGAGGCTGAGGCGGGTGTATCACTTGAGGTCGGGAGTTCGAGACCAGGCTGGCCAACATGGTGAAACCCCCTCTCTACTAAAAATACAAAAATTAGCTGGTTGTGGTTATACACACCTGTAATCTCAGCTACTCGGGAGGCTGAGGCAGGAGAATCACTTGAGGCCAGGAGATGGAGGCTGCAGTAAGCCAAGATTGTGCCACTGCTTTCCAGCCTGGGCAACAGAGCAAGACTCTATATCAAAAAAAAAAAAAAAAGAAAAAGAAAAAGAAAAGAAAAGAAAAACTCTTTCTGATGATAGAGAGTTAGTTTGTTTGCCCATGACAAGGCCTCTTACCATACCTTGAAACTGGCATATCTTGCCAAGGAAAGCTGAGCCCCACAGATTTTTGGCTAAAGGCAATTACCTTGTCCTTGGAAAAGCAACTCTTTATGACTCAAAGAAAAATTCGTGTTTCCCAGGTAGCCATGGAGCCAGTAGGTGATCAGCCCAAGAATAAAAATTGTCTTTGGAGAATATTACAAAACAAATATTAATGGGAGCCAGGCTGGCAAGAAGACATAAAGCTGTATTGAGCCTAAAGTGCTTGGCAACAGAAGCTGCGCCAGTCACTGGTGTGACCATGGTGTTGGGGGGACTCAGGCTGACTGTTCTCTGGCTGTGTGCGCTGAGTTCATCTCTTCCTTCCCTGCTTCTGTGGGAAGCTGATAAAAGGTAGAATTCTCTCCCCGCCAAAAAAAATCAATGTGCAGGCACCACAGTGACATGGTTTGGGTCTGTGTCCCCACCCAAATCTCACCTCGAATTGTCATCCCCATGTGTCTGAAGAGGAACCTTTAATCTCCACGTGTTGAGGGAGGGAGGTGATTGGATCATGGGGGTGGTTTTCCCCATGCTGTTCCATGACAGTGAGTGAGCTCTCAGGAGATCGGATGGTTTTGTAAGTGTTTGGAAGTTCTTCCTTCCTTCTCTCTTCTGCCACCTCATGAAGAAGGTGCTTGCTTCCCTGTTGCCCTCTGCCATGATTATGAGTTTCATGAGGCCTTCCCAGCCATGTGGAACTGTGAGCCCATTAAACCTCTTTCTTTTGCGTGTATCTATTTATTTATTTATTTATTTTTGACATGTAGGTTTTCTCTGTTGCCCAGGCTGCAGTGCAGTGATGCGATGTCGGCTCACCACAACCTCCACTGGGTTCAAATGATTCTCCTGCTCAGTCTCCTGAGTAGCTAAGATTACAGGAATCACCATGCCTGGCCAATTTTGTGTTGTTAGTAGAGACGGGGCTTCTCCTTGTTGGTCAGGCTGGTCTTGAACTTCCGACCTCAGGTGATCTGCCTGCCTCGGCTTCCCAAAGTGCTGGGATTCCAGTCGTGAGCCACCTCGCCCGGCCTACCTCTTTCCTTTATAAATTACACAGTCTCGAGTATAGCATGTGAAAACAGACTCATACAGTATCTTGCATTCAGTTTCTGGGAGTTTTGCAGGTGCCCCCTAGACCATGAGACTTCTCATGCTTTATAGCAGGCTAAATCTTGATGTGTGAACATTGTGCCAATATGACTAATAGGCAGGGCACACTTGGATTCAAATGCTAGAGTAGGCAGTTTGTCCAGGAGACTGCTCTGTGTGGGAACTGAGCTAATGAGGTGTGCTGTTGCTTCCTGGAAGAACTGCAGAGCTCAACTGGAGGAAATTAAACCACTCAGCAAAGTGTGTATTTTTCCTAATAATGAGAGCCCCAGAAGTGGGGGCCTCGCACCTCTCACTGATTCCAGCCCACATCTCGTTTTGCAAGGTTTGCTGTTGCCAAAAATGATACCGCTCTTTCCTGAGATTATAGGGAAGGCTTGATGAGGAGGGAAGCAAAAAGGGAAAACTGGGCTGGTTAATGCAGTTGACCCAAGCAGCTTTCAGAGTTTGAGCCCTGATTAGTAAATCAAGGGAGACAGAAGTGCGGTTGTGTTTGGGATGGTGTCTTTTAAGTGTTGAGGTGCCATCACTGATACTTTAATTGAGGTAGGAAATAAGTGATGCCTTTGATCATAAGAGGAGCAGAGGGAATAAATAGGAAAGGGATTTTCATTTGTTCATTCAGTAACCATTTATCTGCCAAGCATTGTGCTGAGCTCTGGGGGAACAGAAAAAAATAAGACCAGGCACTGTGGCTCATGCCTGTAATCCCGGTGCTTTGGGAGGTATAGGAGGAAGGACTGCTTGAGGCCAGGAGTTTGAGACCAGCCTGGGCAACATAGTGAGATCCAATCTCTACAAAAAACAACAAAAAAATCAGCCAGGGGTGGTGGTATATGCCTGTATGTATATGTCCCAGCTCCTTGGGAGGCTGAGACAGGAGGATTGCTTGAGCCCAGGAGGCTGAGGCTGCAGTAAGCTATGATTGTGCCACGGCGCTGCAGCCTTGGCAACAAAGCAAGACCTTATCTATAAAAAAGGAGAAAAAAAAGAAAGAAGGATACTGTAGCTACTGAATGCCTGCGCTCTTGGGGTGGGAATGACCAGAGTGAAGAGTGCCGTGATGGCAGCCTGCAGAGGGACAGAAAATAACAGGAGAAGTGCCTGGTACCTGGCTGGACTCTGGGAAGGTGGGGGCTGGACACCAGAGGACGTGCCTAGCAGGAAGAAGGTAGTGTTGGGCAGAAAGAACATTTGTGTGGCTTGAGAGACAGCATTCTCAGTTCTAGGAAATAACAAATAATTATAGATTCATAGTGGCTGGAGAATGGGCAGGGAGAGGCGATGAGGTTGGAGAGATGGATTGGGCTCAACTTGGGTGCCAAGCAGAGGAATTTAAACCTAATTCTGAAAGGTTAGAATTAGGAGAGGCCAAGAGATCCTTTAAGTAGAGGAGTGATGTGATCACATGTGTACTTCAGAGAGGTTACTCTGGTAGCAGTAGGGTAGGTGGGATGGAGTTGGGGGCAAGGGACCAGGTAGGTGGCTTTTGTTGTCATTCAGGAGGTAACGATGAGGACTGGAACTAAGCTGGTGGAAATGGAGGAGAAGAGACAAATGTCAAACAGAGATCCTGCAGATGGCAGAATCTGCAGGATTTGGTGGTGACCGATTGGCATGTTGAGGGGTCATGACTTGAATTTGACTCCTGACACCACAGGGTGGTGCCCTTCAGCAAAGACAGGGTGATACAAAGAGAGCAGGTTTCAGTTTCTGCACGCTGAATTGGGGGTAGTTATGAGCTCTCCATGTGGAGATTTGCAGGTGGGAGCTGAAGTTTCAGTGAAGGCCCAGGCTAGAGATGCAGGTTTGGGAGTTGCTGGGTCCTCAGAGCTATATAGACTTGCATGAGGTCACCCCGGACCAGTTTATGAAGAGAGAACTGCAAGGGCAAAAGAAGGAGCTTGAGGATTGGGGGCATTTAAAGGAAAGGGTAATCTGTGCAGCAAAACCAGTAGCCAGGGAAGGTCCCACAGGAGAAAAAGCGCAGGTAGGAATGGGGGAGGAATATTGAGTGTCCGGGACCAGAGAGGAAAGAGCGATTATATAGGGGGGAGGGATGGAGGTGTTGCATCCTGCAGAAAGGATCATCAGTTATGGTGAGGTTGGAAGGCTCCCTCCATTCTAGCCACATAGAGTAGCTGTCACTGGAAACTTTAACAAGAACAGTTTTAGCAGAATAGTGTGCACAGGAGCCAAACGATGGGTGCAGTGAGGAATGAATGAGAAGTAAAGAAGGGAGACAGGAAGGGGAGGAAACATGGTAGTTAGGGCAATTGAGGCTGTGGAAAAGGAGACTATTTACTTATTTATTATCATTGCTTTTTGTTTTTTGTTTGTTTGTTTTTTTGAGACAGGGTCTTTTTCGGTTGACCAGGCTGGAGTGCAGTGATGTAATCATAGCTCACAGCATCCTTAACCTCCTGTGCTCCAGTGATCCTCCTGCCTCAGCCTCCTGAGTAGCCGGCACCACACCCAGATAATTTTTAAAATATTTTCGTAGAGATGGGATCTCGCTTTGTCACCCAGGCTGGTCTCGAACTCCAGGCCTCAAGTGATCCTCCTGCTTCACCCTCCCAAAACTCTGGGATTACAGGCATGAGGCACTGCACCAACTCAATGTTTTACTTAAATGGGAGAGAGTTGAGTAGAAAAGATGGGTGGAGGGAGAGCAAAGAGGCAAGAAGGAGTGACGGACAAGGCAAGGCTCCGAAGTAGGAGGAGGCTGGGATCCACAGTAAGGATGCAGGGGCAGCCTTGAGCTCCTGGACTCAGCTTCCATCAAGAGAGGAGGGGGAGACAAAGAATGGCTTGAGAGGTAGGTCAGCTTGCAGGACGAAAGTGCCTCTCTTATTTCCAGTCCGCGGGAACCACCCAGAGAGCTTGATAAGTGGGAGATTACTGGGCTCTACCTCCAGGGATTCTGATTCCCTGGGTCTGGAAGAAGCCTGGGGATTTTATTTTATTTTATTTTATTTTTTAAGGGCAGGGTCTCGCTCTGTCACCCAGGCTGGAGTGCAGAGGCATGATATTGACTCACTGCAATCTCTGCCTCCCGGGCTCAAGGGATCCTCCCACTCCAGCCTCCTGAGTAGCTGGGACTACAGGCATGTGCCAATATGCCCAGCTAACTTTTATATTTATTGGTAGAGACAGGATTTCACCAGGTTGGCTAGGCTGGGCTAGGCATCTCTAATGCCTGACCTCATGTGATCCATCTGCCTCAGCCTCTCAAAGTGCTGGGATTCCAGGCATGAGCCACTACGCCTGGCCTGGTCCCAGGGATTTTTATGTCTAACAAGTTCCCAGATAATGCTGTTGTAGATGCTACAGACCTGTGGAACACATGTGGAAATTTGGGCTCATGGCATTGATTTCTCTGTGGAGTAGGAGGTACAATTCCTTGCGGAGAGGGAGATTGCCCCAAGGAACTTGGCAAAAGGTAGAGGACAGTGAAAGGGAATGAAATCCATGTTTCTAACCTAGAACAGGAAGAAGCTTGCAGAGCAGACCAGGTGCAGTGACTCACACCTGTAATCCCAGCACTTTGGGAGGCAGAGGCAGGCGGATCACCTGAGGTCAGGAGTTGGAGACCAGCTTGGCTAACATGATGAAACCCATCTCTACTAAAAATATAAAAATTAGCTGGGTGTGGTGGTGCATGCCTGTAATCCCAGCTAATCAGGAGCCTGAGGCAGGAGAATCGCTTGAACCTGGGAGGCGGAGGCTGCAGTGAGCTGATATCAAGCTGTGGCATGCCAGCCTGGATGACAAGAGCAAGAATTTGTCTCAAAAAAGAAAAGAAAAGAAAAGATAAAACCTGCAGAGCAAAGACTGGAGCCCTTGGAGGTGTCTCCTTTGCAGCTCATGAATGTGAGACTTGGTCCTGCATCCTGCAGTGTCAGCTGTGTGAGAAAAGGAGCGGAGAAGCAGGTGGGGGTGCCATCTAGAGCTGGGATCCTTCAGCACTTGTGGGAAAGACAGGCAGAGGGACAGGAGAACTGGGGGTTGGCAACAGGCAGAGCCTGTTAGAAGGAAGTACGGAGATTCCAGCTGGACTGGATGAACATGAAACGAGGGAAGGGCTAATCGATTCAAAACAAAACAAAACAAAAACATCCAGGCGCGGTGGCTCACACCTGTAATCCCAGCACTTTAGGAGGCCGAGGCGGGAGGTTCACCTGAGGTCAGGAGTTTGAGGCCAGCCTGGCCAAGATGGTGAAACCTCACATCTACTAAAAATACAAAAAATAGCTGGGCATGGTGCAGAGGCCTGTAATCCCAGCTACTCAAAAGGCTGAGGCAGGAGAATTGCCGGAACCCAGGAGGTGGAGGTTGCAGTGAGCCGAGATTGCGCCATTGCACTGCAGCCTGGATGATATAAGTGAAACGTGGTCTCAGAAAACAAACAAACAAGTGGCGTGGGGCCTGCCTGGATGGCTAAGAGTAGGGGTTTTGTGACCGTGAGGCTGGAGTACTGGGGTGAAGGGAGATTATGACTATGGAAGTCAAAGGTGGTCCAAGTGCAGCCATTCTGGGTGTCAGTGTGGTCCAGGTCAGGCTGTGGGGGTTTAAGACCCACTGCGGTAACCGAATAGGTGGTCCTGCCGGGCCTCCCTGGGTGTGGGTCAGAGGCTCTTGAGGTGGTGACGGGAGGAACGATTGCAATGACAAGGTTCTGATGAGGTGTGACACTGCAATCCGGTGTCATCTTCTTTTTCAAACCAAAGGGCAGTGCATTCACTCGGGTTTCCTAGAGAAAGAGAAGGAATTGGGCAGGGGCGCGATGGGGAGGTAGAGAGAGAAAATGAATATCTTTGTTTTTCCAAGTTTTTATTGTGTTAAAGCATACATAACATAAAATTTACTGTCTTAACCATTTTTAAGTGACTCGCTGTCATTAAGCACATTCACCTTGTCACATAACTGTCACCACCACCCATCTCCAGAGCATTTTCATTGTCTGAAACAAAAACACTCTCCCCGATAACAAAAACACTTTCCCCGATAACAAAAACTTCCCATTCTCCCCTTCCCTGTCCCTTATAACCTCTTTACTTTCTGTCCATGAATTTGACCATTCTAGTTACTCCTGTAGGTAGAATCATGCAGGATTTGTGTTTTGTGATTAGCTTATTTCACCTAGTAATCCCCGAAGTTTATCCGTGTGGTAGTATATTGCAGAATTTCCTTCCCTTTTAAAGCTGGATAATATTCTGTTTTATATATACGGTCATCCCTTGGTATCTGAAAGAGATTGGCTCCAGATCCCCCTTAATACCAAAATCCCTGGATGCTCAAGGAAGTCCCTGACATAAAGTGGCATCAGATTTGTACATAAACTATGCACATCCTCACATATACTTTAAATCATCTCCAGTTTACCTATAATACCTAATGCAGTGTAAATGTCATGTCAATAATTGTATCATTAATAAATGATTTTGTATCACTATTATCATTATTGAGACTCGTCTTGCTCTGTCACCCAGAGTGGAATGCAGTGTTGCAGTCACAGCTCACTGTAACCCTGAACTCCTGGGCTCAAGCAATCCTCCCACCTCAGGCTCCTGAGTAGCTGAGACTACAGGCATGGGCCACCATGCCTGGCTAATTTTTACTTTTAGAGATGGGAGTCTCACTATGTTCCCCAGGGCGGTCTTGAACTCCTGGCCTCTAGTAAGCTTCCCACCTTGGCCTCCCAAATAGGGCTACAGGTGTGAGTTGCTATGTTTGGCTCTGTGTTATTTTTTATCTTTATTTTGGGAATATTCTTTCTCTGTGGTTGGTTGAATATGAAAACATAGAACCTGTGGATTAGGAAGACTGGCTGCATATACCACATTTTGTTTATACATCCATCTGTTGATGAACACCTGGATTGCTTCCACCATTTAGCTGCGAATAATGCTCTATGAACATGAGTGTACAAGTATCTCTTCAAGGCTCGGCTTCAATTCTTCTGGATATATACCCAGAAGTGGAATTGCTACTCATACAGTAATTCTATTGTTAATGGACCACCATCCCGTTTTCCACAGCGGCCATAACATCCTACCCTCCCACCAATAGTGTACAAAGGTTTCAATTTCTCATCCTCTTCAACACTTGTTATTTTCAGGGTTTTTTGTTTTTGTTTTTGTTTTTACAGTAGTCATTTTAATGGATGTAGGAAAAAAGAATAAACAAAAGGTTCCTCTTCAAAGCTTTCCTCTTAGTTCATTATGAATAAGTAATAGCTTCTTCAAAGGTTAATTTACTTTAAAGCTTTTGCTAATAATCTTAAAGTAGCTGTTAGTCATAATAAAGAAATGTGCATCCCGTGTTCTTAGTTCTTACACTTTAACCTAGATATTTGACCTGACAAGTCTTAGGTCAAAGCTTATTCCCTTTCCTGATTTGAAAATGTTATCACTTCTCTAAGCATCCCTCAAGTTACCTCCTGCTTTCTTTTTTCTCCTCTGCCTTTACTTCTTTAGAAAATTTACCAGTTTTTAGTCAATCGGGTCAAGCATAGAATGTGAGGTCAGTTCCGGCCAATGGAAACTGGACACAGCAGTAGGGTGATTGCGTCAGGTTATGAAAGTTATAAATGTCCCTGTCTCCTTTGTTCAGGTGTGCATGCATAGCAAGACTGCCAGTGAGTAGCACCCTTCCTGCAGGAAGTAAACCAGCCGTGCTGAGTGATCCATTGTCTCGGTGTGGATTTTCCCCGACATTATAAACCCTGGTTCTCTCTCTCTCTCTCTCTCTCTCTCTCTCTCTCTCTCTCTTTCTTTCTTTCTTTTTTTTGAGATGGAGTATCACTGTCGCCCAGACTGGAGTGCAGTGGTGCAATCTTGGCTCACTGCGACCTCTGTCTCCTGGGTCAAAAGATTCAACAGAAAGAGACTCTGTCTCCAGAAAAAAAAAAACAGAAGAAGAAAAGAAAAAAAGAAATTGGTCCAGACCTTAAATTTGCTTTTTAGCTACCAATCTTCTTTCAGATAAAGGATTGTTCATTGCTCACTGACTAGTTATTGAAAGGACATTTATGGTTTTCGAAGTCCAGGTTCAAGTTGGTGTTGCTAGAGGAGCACACAGCAACCCCCAGGTATGGATTTTGAGGGTTTTTTGTTTTACCACGCCACCACACCCAGCGAATTTTTGTATTTTTAGTAGAGTCGGGGTTTCACCATGTTAGCCAGACTGGTCTTGAACTCCTAACCTCAAGTGATTTGCCCACCTTGGCTTCCCAAAGTGCTGAGATTACAGGGGTGAGCCACCATACCTGGCCAGGACCCAGGTTTCTAACCTCACCCAGCTAAGCACGATCTGGGCTCACTGCAACCTTCACCTCCTGGGTTCAAGCGATTCTCCTGCCTCAGCCTCTGAGTAGCTGGAACTACAGGCATGCGCCACCACACCCGGCTAATTTTTGTATTTTTAATAGAGATGGGGTTTTGCCATGTTGGCCAGGCTGATCTCAAACTCCTGACCTCAAGTGATCCATCCTCCTCAGCCTCCCATCTCCCAATGCCTGGCTTTTGTAGACTAGGAGGGCAACAGAGAGGCAGAAAATGTGTCTGGGGAGAACCAGGGACTTTGTCAGGATTACCCTAGGCGTCAGTCTAGCTTCCTGCCCCTGGCTTTGGCTCAACATCTGAAGTAGTCTGAGGGGGCAGGTGGTCCCGGTGTGGGTTGTGGCTTTTTCCCAGACCGAGGTAATATACCTAGAGCCAGAAACTTGGCGCCTGCTTCGGGCTAAGGATGCACCTGGTCCCCAGGGACAGGCAACTGCCCACCTTACCTGGTGTTGGAAACATGCTCAGTGCTGCAAAGAAAAATGAGCACTGAGACAAAGGATTTTTTTAGCAACACAATTTTTGCTTCCTGGACAGCAGGAAGGGTATTCTCACTAGCCATCTTGCTATGAGAGTACAATGAACAAAAGAAAACAGACACATTTATCCCTTAAGCATTTGGGGTCTTCTTACTGCTGTGTCTGTTCTCCGCTGGCTAGAGCCAGACCTCACAATCTAAACTGAAACCCGATTGGCTAACAACTTAAAACTTTTCTAAACAGATAAAAGCAGTGGAGAGCTGGGACATGCCTGTGAGCACGTGCAGCACAGATAGCTTGGTTAAAGTACAAGGACATAGAATGTATTATGTGCCTGTAAGCATGGCATGTCTAACAGCTACACAGGATAGGGCTTAACAAAGTTATTACCACACTTATTCTTTAACAAGAAAGCAAACATTAAAAAGGAACTTTCCTGCTTCCCACAGCTGCTCCATTTCCCATTTCCCCAGGGGGAGTTGCCTGCCCTAGCCAAGAGGCTTGACTTAAACCACATCCTTGATTGCAGCATAACCCCATTGCCTGTGGGTGGAGAAGTTGGTGCTAGGACTGTACAATCTGGCCTCATTTCTTTTCAGTTTCAAAATCCAAAAGCTGTTAAAAGCAAAGCATCAGAGAAATCAGCCCCAGGAAGACATGCACAGAGTCAGTGGGTACGTACTGATGTACTGTGTGCCTCTGACAGCGTGTGTCAGAGGTATTTGAACCAGAGAGACTCCATCTTGAATATGGCTGAGTAAAATAAGGCTGAGACCTACTGGGCTGCTTTCCCAGAGGTTTAAGGCATTCTTAGTCACGGATGAGACAGGAGGTCAGTGCAAGGTACAGGTCACAAAGACCTTGCTGATAAAAGAATGAGGTAAAGAAGGTGGTAAAGAAGCCAGCCAAAACCCACCAAAACCAAGATGGCGATGAAAGTGACCTCTGGTCGTCCTCACGGCTCATTATATGCTGATTATAATGCATTAGTATGCTAAGAGACACTCCCACTAGTGCGATGACAGTTTACAAATGCCATGGCAACGTCAGGAAGTTACCCTATATGGTCTATAAAAGGGAGGAACTCTCAGTTCCGGGAATTGCCCAACCTTTTTCCCGAAAAGTCATGAATAATCCACCTCTATTTAGCAGATGATCAAGAAATAACCATAAAATTGGGCAACCAGCAGCCCTGTGAGGTGCTCTGCCTATGGAATAGCCATTCCTTCTTTATTCCTTTACTTTCTCAGTAAACTTGTTTTCATTTCATTCTATGGACATGCCCCAAGTTCGTTCTTGCGCGAGGCCAGGAACCCTCTCTTGGGGTCTGGATCAGGACTGCTTTCTGGTAACACACACGTGTACAGCTGGTGAGAATGAGCTGAGATGGGACAGCTGCCACACTGTCAGGCACAGGATGGCTGCTGACCTCTAGTTGAGGGGCCTCTGAGGGACCCTCTGGAGGGAGTGCTTTTGTCTTGTGGACTACCACGCAGTCAATGAGCTGATTCCTGCCAACTGCCCGTGAACCCGTCAATAATCACTGTAATCTCTCTAGCAGCCCCCAGAATAGATTTACAGCAGCATGGTGAAAACGAGGCTGCTTGATCAATGCATCCCTGGACGAGCTCCTCCAGGAGACACAAACACATATTGTAACAAAACTTTATTTTCTTCTGAAAATTGCCTACATGATTAATACGGCCCGACATGGCCCAAGCTGCTCGGCATAAGAAACAGCCGTATTTCTTGCTCCCTCTTCAGCTCTGCTCCTCTCTCTCTCTGTGGCTTCATCTGTTTTCTTTATTCTGCTCCCTATCCTGTTGTGCTATATATCGTACCATCTCCCACAAGGAGAAGGATGCATTAAAGTGCGCATACCTCGGGACCCCATTACACTGTTTCTCTTTGCTGTTTTACTTCCTGGACTGTAGGAAGGGTACTCTCACTAGCCATCTTGCCATGAGTGTACAACGAACAAAGGAAAACACACAAATTTATCCCTTATGCATTTGGGGTCATTCTTACTGCTGTGTCTGATCTCCTTTGGCTGGAGCCAGACCTCACAATCTAAACTAAAACCCCAATTGGCTAACAACTTAAAACTTTCTAAACAGGTAAAAGCCGTGAGAGCTGGGGCATGCCTGTGAGCACATATGGCTTAGGTGTAAGCATAAAATCAGATTCCCCAGTGCTGCCTGGACAGACTCTTGGTGCACCTGTGACTGATAAAAGCAGAACGCGTTCCCTGGGTACTAAATCATCTCATATATCACCTGGAGCCTCGGAGAAGGCAAAGCTCCATGCTCTGGAGTCCAGCCTGGATGAGAGGAATTCCTCCCTTTAATCTCTGCGCTCGGGCATGTGAGGGACTGCTGGCTCTTCTGAGGGAGGGATATCAGCAGGTCATCCTGTCTCCTGTTTCCAGGGAGATTCTAGGACTGCCTGCAGAAGAGCTGGTGTGCCTTAGGCTGCACACTCCTGCAGGTACAGGGTCCTTTTCCTTTACTATGTTTATTGGCATCGGTGTTTTATTCCCTCTCCTAGAATGTTAGCTCTGTGACAGCAGGAACCTCTAGTGTGATATAATACAGAATTCTTAGTGGGCTCACTAGATGTCTTTATTTGGGTTCCCCCAGACACACAACCTGAAGCCAAGGTTTGAGTGTAAGTAGTTTATTTTGGAGGTGAAGACAGCATCACTCAGGGAGTGGGGAGTGAGACTAGGAGGGAAAGGCACCCCCTCCAAAGGGTGCGTTATGAAGACTGCACCTGTGGGTGGTGAGGGCTTAATCCTGCTAGGGGAATTTACATTTAACTTGCTCTAGAGCTGAGGGAGCTGGGTTATTTGTATTAGGTCGATGCAGTTACTTTTGAACCAACCAAATACATCAATTCCTGGCGTTCTTTTTTTTTTTGGAAGCAGTGTCACATTATGTTACTCAGTCTGGAGTGCAGTAGCATTATCATAGCTCATGGCAGCCTCAACCTTCCGGACTCCAGCGATCGTCCCACCTCAGCTTCCTGAGTAGCTGGGGACACAGACATGCACCACTGCACCTGGCTGATTTTAAAATTTTTTGTAGATACAGAATCTTGCTATGTTGCCCAGACTGGTCTTAAACTCCTGCCCTCAAGCGCTGCTCCCACGTCGGCCTCCCAAACTGCTGAAATTACAGGCGTGAGCCACAGCACCCTGTCCCCAGTGGTCTCTAGTTGAGAGATTTAGGGGGTGGAGTAATCACTTAGGCATCTGCAAAGAAGGTTTCAGGCAAGGAAGTGCAGGGGCTGGAGTCAGAAGTTGTGCAGGTGCACCCTGAAGCTCAGGGCACAGGGAGGTGACAGGTAGATACAGGGAGACGTGCCTGGGACTGATGCTGAGCCTTTTCTGTTGGGTGATGAATTTTGGGGAAGTGGGTTTGGATCTGTTAATGCTCTCCTCCTCATGGTTCATTCTCAATTCTTAGCCAAGGAAAAGCCCAGAGGAAACCGGTGATTCACGCCTCAGAAGGACTGGATGAAGATCTGGCTGAAATCTTCATTGTATCCAGCTGAGGTGCATGAGCTTTTATCCCTCCTCTGACTCTGTTTCCAATCTCTCCTTCCTCAGGTGTAAGGAGCTCAAGTACTCCAAGGACCTGCCCCAGATATCCATCATCTTCATCTTCGTGAACGAGGCCCTGTCTGTGATTCTGCGGTCGGTGCACAGTGCCGTCAATCACACGCCCACACACCTGCTGAAGGAAATCATTCTGGTGGATGACAACAGTGATGAAGGTACAGGGGTGGCTGACCTGTGCACGGCACATGATGACAGCAGGGGGAAATTCCAGCGTGAGCCCAGGCACCTGTGCCTCCTGGTCCCCGGAGCGTATCTGGGGAATGGAGTGCAGTGGCCTGATCATAGCTTATGGCAGCCATGATCTCTTGGGCTCAGGTGATCTTCCCACCTCAGCCTCCTGAGTAGCTGAGAATACAGCCACGCACCACTGCACCTGGCTAATTTTAAAATTAGCTATGTTACCCAGGCTGGTCTTAAACTCCTGGCCTCAAGCGATGTTCCAGTGTCAGCCTCCCAAACTGCTCAAATTACAGGCATGAGCCATGGCACCCTGTCCCCAGTCGCAGGGGGTGGAGTGATCGCTTAGGCATCCTCAAAGGTTTCAGGCAAGGAAGTGCAGGGGCTGGAGTTGGAAGTTGTGCAGGTGCGCCCTGAAGCTCAGAGCGCAGGGAGGTGTTGCAGGTAGATGCAGGTACACAGATGACTGGGACTGATGCTGAGCCTTTACTGTTGGTGGTGAATTGTCTTCCACAGAACTGCTCCCTCATGCCAAAAAGGTTGAGGACCGCTGTGTTTTGGAGGAATACATCTAGGCACACCCTGGCCTGTTACTCTTTGAATCCTGTAGGGCAGGGGTCCCCAACCCAGGGCCATGGGTCAGTAGCCGTCTGTGGCCTGTTAGGAACTGGCCTGCACAGCAGGAGGTGAGTGGCAGGAGAATGGGGAAGCTTCCTGTGTATTTATATCCGCTCCCCTTTGCTCCATTACTGCCTGAGCTCCCCCTCCTGTCTAATCAGCAGCAGCATTAGCTTCTCGTGGGAGCATGAACCCTGTTGTGAACTATGCAGGCACGCAATCTAGGTTGTACCCCCCTTTTTTGAGGCGGAGTCTCACTCTGTCACCTAGTCTGGAGTGCAGTGATGCCATCTCAGCTCACTGCTGTCTCTGCCTCTCAGGTTCAAGTGATTTTCCTGCCTCAGCTTCCCGAGTAGCTGGGACCCCAGGCACACACCAACATGACAGGCTAATTTTTGTATTTTTAGTAGAGACAGGGTTTTGCCGTGTTGGCCAGGCTGGTCTCAAATGCCTGACCTCAGGTGATCCGCCCTCCTCGGCCTCCCAGAGTGCTGGGATTACAAGCGTGAGCCACCGTGCCTGGCTGATTGTACCCTTTCTATGAGAATCAAATGTCTGATGATCTGAGGTGGAACAGTTTCATCCTGAAACCATCTCCCCCGATCCCCAAGTTCCATGGAAAAATTGTCTTCCACAAAACCGCTCCCTGGTGCCACAAAGGTTGAGGACCGTTGTTCTAGGGTGCGTAAGAATCAGCAACTGCCCATGGATTGAGATGAATTTCCCACTTCGCATGACCTAAGGTGGATGGCAGTGAAGGGCTGCATTCCTCCTTCACTCCCCAGCGCACCCCCATCTACAACAAGCAAATATTGTATGTCAATTGCAAAACTCCTGGGAGGTCCGTGGAGATATTTAATAGTTGGACAAAGGTGTGGCGTCCAGGGCAATGGGGTTGGGTGTTGCTAATGGTGCCTTGGTGTTGATTCCCAGCCTGCAAAATTCACCTTGCTCACTGCAGGGAGTGACCCCCACAAGCTTATGAGATAAAAGAAAACCAGCTACAGTGAGGGCCTGAAGGCCAAGAAAGCTTATCTTCTAAGCAACGACAGGATTAGGAGTAGGCTAAACCCCTTCCTTTCATCATGCTGAGTGGAGAAGGATTACCCTGGAAGCCCCTCCGGTGTCAAGAAGATGGTGAGGAGGCGGCAATGTCACGGATCCTGTTTAAAACCTGATTATCTTCAGGAGCACAGGAATGAGCCTCTCCTATTTAATCAGCCTGGGAGCTGATGTCCCTGCCCCTTCTGAACTGGCCGACTCTTCTGAAGGGCTTGGGTGCACTTGGGCCCAGCGGCATGCCTTCTCTGGGACCTCTGGCTTATAGAGATGGGTCATTTGGTGGATTTTTCACATCTCTAGTTTTATTTCCTTAACTTTGGCCATTATTCATCTACAGATTCTTCTAAACCTGACAATGATTGTCTCCTTGTGAGCAGGAAGCTCTTTCAGTTCCTGGAAGCCTCTAAGTAGTGCAGCAAAGTCTCTTTTCTTGACATGCCCACATCTCCCTTCTCTGTGGCCTTTCTCTACACCTACCACAGATGTCTTGCTCCACCAGTCCTCCCATTCCCCCCTGCAGGGACTCCCTCTATGGTTTCCCCAGGCCAGAAATCTCTGCTCTTGAACTCCCTGTTCCTGCTGCCCCCTTGATCAGCTTTCTAAGTCAGTCCCACCTGTTTCCCAGCTGTGTGCAGCAGAGCACTTCCTCAGAGAAGCCTCCTCTGACCTCTGAGCAGTGAAGATTGTGAAGGGAAGGCATCCCAAAAAGAGTGCTGCTGTGGGTGACAGAGCTTAATCCCACTGGGGAAACTCCAGAAGCCATTGTACACCCAGACCTCAGAGTTAACTTGCTCCAAGTGTGAGGGAGCTGGGGTATTTATACACCTTTAGGATAATGAAGCCCTCGTTCTGTGCCATCTCAGCACCTTGCTACCAACTGTCACTCATTAGCATGCAATGTGTCTGTGTTCTGCCCAGTGGACTCTCTCAACTGGGTGAGACATAGTTTCCCAGGGCCTGGCTGGTGGTCGAAACTCAATAAGTCTTGCAACAAGGGAGTGCATGATGGAGCCAGGTAGGGCTAAGTAAAGGGCAGGTGTGAGCTACTGGCAAAATGTCTGGAGGTGGCCTGGGGCTAGAACACCCAGAGAAGAGCATGAACTGCAGATCGGGCTGGTTTGGGGTGAAGACTTGCTGCCATTGGTGCCCCCTCTCCTGAGGAAGTCTAGGTAGAGCCCAGCCGAGGAGGAGGAAGGGAAGGTTAAGGCAACCTCAGTCATAACTCCAGCTCCTTGACTGCAGGGACCTCCAGTGCAGGGTTAGACACTTAGTGGGTTCAGTAGGTGTATTAGTCTGTTTGCTGTTGCTATAAAGGAATTCCTGAGGCTGGATGATTGATTGATTGATTTTGAGAGAGGATCTCACTCTGTCATCCAGGCTGGAGTGCAGTGGTGCAATCATGGCTTGTTGTAACCTCTATCTCCTGGGCTCAGGTGATCTTCCTGCCTCAGCCTCCTGAGATGCTGGGACCACAGGCATGTGCCATCATGCCCAGCTAATAATTTATATTTTTTATGTAGAGATAGAGTTTTGCCATGTTTCCTAGGTTAGTCTAAAACTCCTGGGCTCAAAGGGTCCTCCTGCCTCAGCCTCCCAATGTGCTGGGATTACAAGTGTGTCACTGTGCCTGGCCTTGGGTGATTTATTTAAAAAGGAGGCTTTATTTGTCTCACAGTTCTGCAGAATATACACGAACCATGGCGCCAGCATCTGCTTGGTTTCCGGTAAGGGCTTAGGAAGCTTTCAGTCATGGTAGAAAGGAAGGAGAGCAGGTGAGTGTTACATGGTGAGAGAGGGAACAGGAGAAGGGGGAGGCCCCAGACTCTGTGAGAACTTACTCTTTACCATGAAGGAGGCACCAAGCCATTCACGAGGGATCCACCCTATGACCCAAACACCACCCACCACGCGTCACCTCCAACACTGGGGGTCACACTTCAACATGAGGTTTGGTGGGGACAAATATTCAAGCCATATTAGTAGATATCTTGAAGTAGATGTGTTTATTCACATCAGGAGTGCAAGGAGTTTATTTGGGAGGTGAAGAGAGCACCAGTAGGGGACTGGGGAAGTAAGACTGTGAAGGGGAAGCATCCCTAGAAGATTGGTACTATGGGTGACAGAGCTTAATTTCACTGGGGAAACTCCAAGAGCCAGTGTAAACTCAGACCTCAGAGTTCACGTGCTCCAAGGGTAAGGAAGCTGGGGTATTTATACACCTTTAGCCTCAGATGCTTTAGTGTAAGAACCCCCTGGAACCCCACCCTAGAGGAAGTTCTGCTTCAGGAGGCTTGGGGTAGGGCTGGAAATTTGCATTTCTTATAAGCTCCCATTTGATGCTGCTGTAGCTGGTATGGGGAACTCACTTTTGAGAACCACTGGGTTAAGCAACCACGCCTTGAGCCCTCTCTGTGAGTCCCATTTTAATGGTTCACATTTCAGGTCTACGTGAAGATGTTCAGTGAGTAAGGAAATTGGGAGGAGGAAGTATTTGGTTCAGCCAGATCATAAATCAATATCCATTCATCTTCCTCCACCTCTCCCACATGCCTAGGGAACCTGGAGTTGATATTAACACCGTCTCCCTCTTTTCAGTTCCTGATTCCGTTCTCTGTGTTTTCCCCAGGCCAGAAATCTCTTCTCTTGAACTAGAAGAGGAATCTAATATTTTTCATTTCATTGAGATGTTCTTTGTAACTGGTATTATCGAGTTTTGTAAATGTTCTACATCTCTTTAAAAAGACCCCCACACACTGTAATCATGGAATTGAATTCCTGCGAGACATCAATTTTGTGTATTCCGGTAGGCTATGAGTTTTTTTTTTTTTTTTTTTTTAAGTCTTTCTGATAATGTTATTTTAAAATCTCCTTTTGTAAAGACTCTTCCTTCCTGTGTTCCTAATATTTGTTTTCTGGTATCTTGTCAGTTTCTTTGGTAACTATAGATTTGTATCTGCATGGCTTCATTAATAGCGATGGTTGTTACCATTATGTAATGCTCTCTTTATCTTAAAAGCATATCCTTCTTTTGTCCTGAATTTAGTTCTTCTTACTATAATATTGTTGTTCTTGCTTGCCAGCTCATGTTTGATTAAAACATTTTTTTCCAGCTTCACAATTGTTTCCTGATCTTAAAAGTAATGCGTGCTCTTTGTTGCAAAAATTCGAATGTATCAAAAAGCAAATATAATTGGAAAAAGTAAATACCGAAGAGACTAACCAGAGGCAACTGCTCATTCGCCCATATCCTCACCCTCTTTAATGCATATTTTGCGGAGTTAAGATCCATTGTATAAACAAGTTAATGTTCTGCTTTTCCCCCCTGAAGTGTAAGGCATAATCAGTGCCCTTTTTTATTAAAAGAGCTCTGCAAACATCATTTGAATGAGGGCAGATTGGTGTAATCTCAAACTCCACTGAGGTCTGGTCAAGATGGGCTCAGGGAATGGAGAGTGCAAAGCCAGGGACTGTGGAGAAGCAGACAAGGTATTTTATTTTCATTTTGTCATTTGTTTACTCACTTTGAATACTGAGATTGGCCTATGTTAAGCTCCAGTAAGATGCAATTCTTTGTACTCTGTACATCCAACTGAAATCAACGTTTGCCAGAAATCACTGCTAACCAAGTCCAGTGGGCACCCTGCTGCCCAGATCTTTTGGCACCATCTGACGTTGTCAAGCAGCCTCCTTGATGGAGTGTCGCTCCTCCTGGGGCCCTGACACTACTCTGGTTCCCCTTTAATCTCCTTTTTGCAGCCGTTCTTCTCTTCCTTGGTTTCTTAGTCCATTTGTTTTGTCTACAAAGAGCACTGGAGGCTAGGTAATTTATAATAGAAAGTTATTTATTTCACTCACGGTTCTGCAGACTGTACAAGCAAGGTGCCAGCATCTGCTTCTGGTGAGGGTTTCAGGAGCTTCCACTCATGGTAGAAGAGGAAGGGGAGCCAGTGAAGTCACATGATGAGAGATGAGTGGAGAGACAGGGGAGGAGGTGCCAGGTTCTTTTTAACAATCCGATTTCACAGGAACTAAGAGTCAGAACTCACTGAATCCTGTAAAAATGGCACCAAGCCTTTCAGGAGGGATCCACCACCATGACCCAAACACCACCCACCAGGCCCCACCTTCAATATTGGGGATCACATTTCAACATGAGATTTAGAGGGGATAAACCTTATCACTTGGCCGCCTCCTCCTCCTCCTTCTTTTTTTTTTTTTTTAGACAAAATCTGGCTCTGTCACCCAGGCTTGAGTGCAGTGGCACAATCTCGGCTTACTGCAACCTCCGCCTCCCAGGTTCAAGCTATTCTCCTGCCTCAGCCTCCTGAGTAGCTGGGACTACAGGTGCACACTGCCACGCCTGACTAATTTTTGTATTTTTAGTAGAGTCGGGGTTTCACCATATTGGCCAGGCTGGTCTCGAACCCCTGACCTCGTGATCCACCCTCCTCGGCCTCCCAAAGTGGTGGGATTACAGGTGTGAGCCACCGCACCCGGACTCCTCTCCCTTCTTAAATTGGAATCACTCATGATTCTTAGTATCAGGACACACTGGACAGTTTCCTCCATAGTGTATGTTCTGACAGTTCCCCATTGGAATTGTCCAATGGGATCTACACTCAAGCCCAGAACAATTCATCCTCTTCCCTGAGCTTCAAATCTGCAAGGCCTCTGTCTCCCAGATGTTCACTCTGGGTTTTTGAAACTGTAGCTCAGTCGGTCCAATGATGAACTTGCATTGTTTGCCTTGAACTTTGTTTGGGGGATTGGAATGGGGAAATTCATGCTCACAGAGTTATCACAGTCATAATTCTTAACACACTCCATCATTGATTAATACATGGCCATTCTTTATTTTTCCTCACTTTTGATTGAGATGTAATTCACAATATAATAGACCGGGCATGGTGGCTCACACCTGTAATCCCAGCACTTTGGGAGGATGAGGTGGGCAGATCACCTGAGGTTGGGAGTTCGAGACCAGCCTGGCCAATATGGTGAAACCCCATCTCTACTAAAAATACAAAAATTATCCGGGTATGGTAGTGCACACCTGTTATCTCAGCTACTCGGGAGGCTGAGGCAGGAGAATCACTTGAACCTGGGAGGCGGAGGTTGCAGTGACCTGAGGTCATGCCATTACACGCCAGCCTGAGCATCGGTATGAGGCCATCTCCAAAACAAACAAACAAATCAAAACAAAAAATAAAGTATACAATTCAGCAATTTTTAGTATATTCAAATTATTTGCACCTATCACCTCTACCTAATTCCAGAACATTGTCCTCACCTGCAAAATAAACACTGAACCTGGGAGTAGTTTCTCCCAATTCTCCCCTGACCCCATTCCTTGTCAAATATTAATACATTTCTGTCACGATATATTCGCCTATTCTGGACATTTGATAATAAATGAAATCTACAACATGTGGCCTTTTGCTGGCTTCTTTCATTTAACATTTTCAAGGTTCATCCATATTGTGGCATATATAAACATTTCATTCTTTTTATGATGGAATAATATTCTGGGTATAGATATAGCACATTTGATTTATATCTGTTTGTTGGTTGATGGACATCTGGGTTGTTTCTGCTTTGGGGCTATTAGGAATAATAGGGCTATGAACATTCATGTATACGTTTTTGTTTGGACATGTTTTCAATTTTCTTGGGTACATACTTAGGAGTAGAATTGCTGGGTTATATGGTACTTCTATGGTTAACTCTTGGAGAAACTGTCAAATTGTTTTCCATAGCCAGACTGTTTTCCACATCCCCTGCACATTTTATATGATCACCATTAATATATGATGGTTCCAGTTTCTCCACATGCTTGAGAATACTTGTTATTCATTTTTATTATGGCCAATCTTGTGGGTATAAGATGGAATCTTGTAGTTTTGATTTGCATTTACCTAATGACTGATTACTTTGAGCATCTTTTCGTGTGCTTATTTTTCATTAATCTATCTTCTTTGAAGAAACATCTATTCAAGTACTTTGCCTATTTTAAAATAGATTATTTGACTTTTTAAATTATTGACTTGTAATTATTTTTTATACCGTAAACTCATCTTTATCAAATACTCTGCAAATATTTTTTTGCAAATATTTTCTCTCATTCTGTGGGTTGTCTTTTCACGTTCTTGATGATGTCCTTGGATGAAAAAAAGTTTTAAATTTTGATAAAGTCCAGTTCGTCTATTTTTCCTTTGGGTGCTTGAGCTTTTGGTGTCATATCTAAGAACCTGTTGCCTAATCCAAGATCACAAAGAACTGGACCTACGTTTTTTTCTGAGTTTTGCATTCCTAGCACTTCCATTTAGGTTTATATCCATTCTTTGTGAGCTAATTTTTGTATATAGTTTGAGGTAGGGATCCAAATTCTTTCTATTTCTGTTTTTTACATATATAGTTATCCCATGATCATTTGTTCAAGAGACCATTTTGTTTCCTCATTGAATGGTTATGACACTCTTGTCTAAAATCAGCTGACTGTAAATATGAAGAATTATTTTGGGACTCTCAATCCTATTTCTTTGATTTATGTGTCTACGCTTATGTCAGGACCACACTGTCTTAATAACTTTTTCTTTGTAGTAAATTTTAAAAGTGGAAAGTGTGAGACCTCCCACCTTGTACTTTTTTCAAGATTGTTATGTCTGTTCTGGGTCCCTTGCATTTACATATTAATTTGAAGACCAGCTCGAACAGTTATCTGAGAAATAGCTGTTAGAATTTTGTTAGGGATTGTATTGAATCTATAAACCAATTTGGAGAGTATTGTCGTCTTGATAATATTAATACCTCTAATCCATGAACATAGATATCTTTTTATTTATTTAGGCCTCTAATCTCTTTCAATAATATTTTATAGTTTTCAGTGTACACATTTTGCACTTCTTTGGTTGAATGTATTCCTTAATGTTTTATTGTTTTTAATGCCATTATAAATTGAATTATTTTCTTAAATTAATTTTTGGGTCCTTTATTGCTATTGTATTGTAGAAATACAACTTATTTTTGTATATTCATCTTGTATCCTTTAACTTTACTGAACTTGACTATTAGCTCCTATACTTTTTTTGTTGATTCTGCAGTGCTTTCTATATAGAATATCATGTCATCTTCAAATAATAATAATTTTACTTCTTCCAATTTGAATACTTTTTATTTTTCTTGCTTAATTACCTCCTCTATTTATTTTTAAAAATACATATATTAATAAATATCTCTTCTTCAACCATGTGAAGAATGAGAACATTCACCCATGTACCTTCCTAAGGGTTTACAAAAGCCTCTTCTGGAGAAGACAGCCAAGTCATGAATGAGCTCAGGAAACATGGGGCTCGCCATAGTGGTCTATTGTGTGGACCAGGTACTGGACTGATAGAATGGGCTTCTCTGTATTTTCTACTTCTAAACTTATCAAGACCTACTGCCTACCCTCAGGAGTAGGTCAAAGCAGAACATGTCTGAGGGATATGAGATATGATACAATGAATGTCTTCTGCTGATCTAGGCAGCAGGCAGAAAGTCTGTAGTCAGAACAACCAATTATAGATAAGAATGGGGACCATACTCATTCAGGCAATCTACCCTCAGCTCACCTCATTTTAAGTGTTAGAAATGACAGTTCTCAGTGCATCCGTCTGAAGTCACACTGCCCTGCCATGGGGGTGGGCCTCTGTTGTTGTCACCTTGGATCTCCCTTCACCATCTTGCAGATTCTCTGACCCTCTTCTATGCTGTCCCCTGTGTTTTTCTCTTGGTTTATGTGCTTATTTTTGTGAAATGCAACAACTGGAAGCTTCTTAAGAGAGACTGCAAGGAAGAGAAAATCTTTTGAGCGCACTCATACCTCTAAAGATGACCTTTGGTGAATGATGGTCTCGCTGAGTTAAATGTCACTTTCTTTCAGAATTTTTATGGTTTTGCTCCATTATTGTCTGTGTCTTTGTTTGTTGTTGTTATTGTTTGTTTTTTGTTTTGTTTTTTGGAAGAACCAAAGGCATTCTGATTCTTGATCTTTTGTATGTTTTGTTTCTTTTTTTCCTTTCTGGAAGCCTGTAGAATCTTTATCTTGTCACCATAGTTTTAAATTTCACTTGATGAACCTTGATACGGGTCAGTTTCCATTGATTGGATGGGGCATTTAGTGACTTCAATCTGGAATCTATTGTCTATCCAGTTTTGGACATTTCTTGGAATTTTAATTGACAATTCCTCATCATTTTTTCCTGTTCTCACTTTCAGCATCTTTCATTTTTCTAGTTTGGGGCCTCCTAAATTGAACCTCTAATTTTCTTATTTTTCTCTGCTATCTTATCTTTCTCTATCTGATATTTTTACTGTGCTTTCTTTATTCTCACTTCAGATTTTTTATTCTTCCCATCTATCCATCTTTTTCTATTTCTGCTATCATAGTTGTACTTCCAAGTGATCATCTTTGTTCTCTGAAAGTTCCTTTTATAACATATTGCCCTTTTTTATTGGAAACAATATGTTTTCTTATCCCTGGAGGATGTTAATAATATTTTTTGTTTTAAGTTTTTTTCCCCTATATAGTCTGTTTCTACAACTTACATTTTTCTCATTGATGTTTAGTTTCTATCTTCCCTGTTGGAGGCTTTCCTTAGATATCTGGTGAGTCTTTTCTGTTTATGGTTATCTCTTAAATAGTGATTAGACGGCCAGCGGCTGGGCAGAGGGGGGAATGGGGAGTTACTGCTTAATGGGTATGGGATTCGTTTGAGAAGATGAAATAAGTTCTGGAAGTAGGTGATGGTTACACAATAATGTGTATGTACCCAATGTCACTGTATACTTAAAATGGTTAAAATAGTATATATCATGTTATGTCCATTTTATACAATTTTTAAAAAGATGGTTAGACATTGTGCACTTGAGTTGGACTTACTGGATTTGACAGTAGTGATCCATGTGGGGTGAAACAAGAAGTGGGAGTGGGGCCGGGCATAGTGGCTCATGCCTGTAAGCCCAGCTCTTTCGTAGTCCCAGGCAGAGGCAGGAGGATCATTTGAGGTCAAGCATTTGAGACCAACCTGGCCAACATGATGAAACCTCATCTCCACTAAAAATACAAAAAATTTTCTGGAGGGGTGGCACATGCCTGTAATCCCAATTACGAGGGAGGCTGAGGCAGGAGAATAGCTTGAGCCCGGAAGGTGATGTTTGCAGTGAGCTAAGATCACACCACTGCACTCCATCCTGGGGGACAGAGTAAGACTCCATCTCAAAAAAAGTAAAGAAGTGGGAGTGGGGATCTAGTGACCAGTTTCTTTTCAAATGGCCTTCATGCTGGTCTTCCTGATTTTAGTCTATCCATTTTACCCCCAGTTCCAAAGGCACCTGGTGCTGCCGGTTCCATTGCCTCTTGAGCATCCTCTGGTACATATCGAGTTGGTTTCCCAGTTTCCGGCACTGTTAGCTTGGGGTCATATGTCACACATCTGTCACTTGGTTAACCCTCTGAATCTGCGTTCTAGCTTCCTCAGTGTCGTGGCTGTTGTCTTGCATTTTCTCTGGCTCTGGAAGGTTTATGGGTTTTGTTGTTTGTTTATTTTAGAAATCCTCTTACTTTCGGTTTTTAGTAAATTTTGAGTAGTGGTCTCTGATTCATGAATTAAATTCATCATCTTATCCTAAAAGTTTTAGATTCACCTTTGAGAATGTTTAATGTAAATTGATAAACTGTCTTCCAGATATGCAGTACTGTCTCATGGAGAGTGTATGAAAGGGTCTTTTTCTCTGTATTCTCACCAACACTGAATCTTATTAATCTTTGCCATCTTTTTTGTTCTGATGCAGGGGAAACAGCATTTCATTTTTAAATCTGCATTTAAAAATATATTGATGATGAACACTTTTTCATATGCTTAACTATATATTTTTTAGAGATTTTCCTATTGATGAGTCCTTATTCCTTTTTTATTTCTTTGTCTTGTTGATTTACAAGAACCTTTTATTTTATTTTACTTTACGTTCTGGGGTACATGTGCAGAACATGCAGGTTTGTTACATAGATATACACATGCCATGGTGGTTTGCTGCACCTATCAACCCATCATCTAGGTTTAAAGCTCTGCATGTATTAGGTATTTGTCTTAATGCTCTCCTTCCCCTTCATCTCACCCCCAACAGGCCTTGGTATGTGATGTGTTCTCATTGTTCAACTCCCCCTTATGAGTCAGAACATGGAGTGTTTGGTTTTCTATTCCTGTGTTAGTTTGCTGGGAGTGATGGTTAGCAGCTTCATTCATGTCCTTGGGAAGGATATGAACTCATTCTCTTTTTTATGGCTACATAGTATTCTCTGGTATAGATCAAGAACTTTTTATATATTAAACAAACTTCCACATCATTTTGCAGGCATTTCTCTCAATTTGTGCTTCTCACTTTAACTTATTCATAGTCTTTTTTTGGTAAGTATAAATTTTACATCATGTAGTCAAAACTATCAATCTTTTCTTTTTGATACCAAGGTCTTAAGAATGCGATTCTTTATTCCTAGACTATACAAATATTAACATCTATTTTTGTGGGTGTTTATTCTTAAAATAAATTCCAGACAGAGGAAATATTTTGTATAAAGTTAAGAATTTTTAACATAGAGACTCTGTCCCAAAATATGGTTATCTCAGTTTAATAGTCCTCCAACCACCAATCTGAAATTCACTGTTTTCATCTGCTAAATTATTTAATATTTGGGAACACTGAGGCTGAATCACATGATGACTGATTGGTTATAAAGAGGAGGCAGGAGTCAAAGAGGACCCCCAGAGTCCCTGCTCAGGTGACAAGATGGGTACTGTGTTCTCATTGTTCAGTTCTCCCTTATTAGTGAGAACACGCAGTGCTTGGTTTTCTATTTCTATGTTATTTGCTGAGAGTGATGCCTCGTTAAGAATGGGATATGATAAGAATTAAGAGTCACAGGTTTGGGAAGGGTATGGACTTCACTTTTGGGTTACGTCAAGTTCCAACGTCCTATGGAAATTTACTGTGCCTTTAAAACTTAGGTGAGGTGTAACTTTAGCCATCAAATTTTCCTTAAACTACTATGAGAAGCTTCTTTGTTTCTATAATTAGGGTTCTCAATACTCTTTTCTTTTTCTTCTTTTGTTTCCGGAGATGGAGTATTGCTCTGTTGCCTGAGCTGGAGTGCAGTGGTGCCATCTCGGCAACCTCCACCTCTCAGGTTCAAGTGATTCTCCTGCCTTGGCACCCCCCGAGTAGCTGGAATTACAGGCGCCTACCACTGCGCCTGGCTAATTTTTGTATTTCTAGTAGAGACGGGGTTTCACCATGTTGTCCAGGCTGGTCTCAAACTCCCAACTTCAGGTGATCTGCCCACCTTGCCCTCGCTGGTATTGCACATGTGAGTCACCGTGCCTAGCCCTCAATACTCTTTTATATGTCTTTTCAATACTTTACTTGTTTTTATTGCATTTTAGGTTTTGGGTACATGTGAAGAACATGCAAGATTGTTGCATAGGTACACGCATGGCAGTGTGATTTGCTGCCTTCCTCCAAATCACCTATATCTGTCATTTCTCCCCATGTTATCTCTCCCCAACTCCCCACCCCCCGCTGTCCCTCCCCTATTTCCCCCCAACTTACCTTGTTATCTTCTTTGTTCTAAAGCAGGGGTCCTCAACCACTAGGCTGTAAACTGGTTTATGGCCTGTTAGGGATGAAACTGCACAGCAGGAGGTGAGAGGCCCGTGAAGGAGTAAAGCTTCATCTGTATTTACAGCTGCTACCCACACTCACGTTACCACCTGAGCTCTGCCTTCCATCAGATCAGCGGTGGCATTAGAGTCTCACAGAAGCGTGAACCCTACTATGAACTGCGCATGCGCGGGATCTAGGCTGTGCACTCCCTATGAGAATCTAATGCTTATGAACTTCCACAGTGTCCCAACACCCCCAGATGGGACTGTCTAGTTGTAGGAAGAGCTCAGGGCTCCCACTGATTCTACATGATGGTGAGTGGGCAGATCACGAGGTCAGGAGGTTGAGACCATCCTGGCTCACACGGTGAAACCCCGTCTCTACTGAAAATACAAAAGATGAGCCGGGCATGGTGGCGAGCACCTATAATCTCAGCTGCTTAGGAGGAGAATCACTTGAACCTGGGAGGCGGAGGTTGCAGTGAGCTTAGATTGTGCCATTGTACTCCAGCCCGGGGGACAGAGTGAGACACTGTCTCAAAAAAGAAAAAGTAAAAGGAAGTAAAGTGCACAAAAACTGTAATGCTCTTGAAAAATCCTGAAACCATCACTCCGCTCTGTCCATGGAAAAATTGTCTTCCACAAAAGTTG
Source organism: Cebus imitator (assembly GCF_001604975.1). Taxonomy (NCBI): domain Eukaryota; kingdom Metazoa; phylum Chordata; class Mammalia; order Primates; family Cebidae; genus Cebus; species Cebus imitator. Next base: position 4,502,426 of record NW_016107468.1, read on the forward strand.
GTTCCCGGTACCAAAAAGGTTGGGGACCGCAGTTCTAAAGCAATTGCATGGAGAAGAAAGAGAGGAATGAAATCCCAGCCCAGATTTTAGCTATGTGGCCTTGGCCAAGGCATTTAACTTTCCTGACCTTGTGTAAGTTGGGGTAATAGTAGCTTTCGTGCAGAGTTTTCATTGTGAGGTTTAGAGGTAATACTTGCAAAGCACATAGTCCAAGTCCTAACAATATCATAAAGGGTACCGTTGAGTGTGCTCATGACATTATTTGGTTTGCTAGCTCCAGTCTATTCATCAGTGTTCAACTTGCATGTCATCCATGCTGGGAAACCATACTGAATTGTATTCATTTATCTGCCTGCCTCTAAATGGTAAAACACTTGATGGTAAAACTGATCACTTGCTCTGTGCTATAGGGTCTAGCACACAGCTAAATTATAGTAATTGCTGAATAAGCTAATTTCAGTTGCACATGTGCAGAGATTTTTTTTTTCCGACTTCTGGCATTGTTCTGGATGTTTTTGCACGTCACATTGCGCATATTTTGGCTTGAATGCTATAGTTAATGTTGGTTTAGGTGTCAGAAATTGTCTATCTCCCACCACAATCGTTTGAGTTTCTTGATGATTTGGGCAGTTGTACATTTTGTCACTAATACTTCCCTGTACGACAAGCATAACTGATCAACATCTTGTCTTGGTTGGTTGTATTCAAAGGTTGAGAGCGAGATGGCTCAGGTTAGAAAACTTTTTGGAGCAGAAGGTTATACCCTCTGGACCTCCAAAAGGGATTTTGGAGAACAAGTCACACTGGCATTGTTTGCTTTTATTCTGGATTTATAATGCAGAGATGGGAGAAGTCTTGTGTTTCCAAGAGATAACATTCTTCCTGTGTTGCTGAGGCTCTGAGTGAAGTAGCCGAGAGACAACTTCTTATCATGCAGCTCCATGCTTGCCCATGCTCTCTTTATTTGAACATTACCTGCCTTCCCTGCTGCCTGTAAAGAGGCTTCCTAATCAGAAATAATACTTGTTTTTGCCCCCAAACAGATCACAGCAGTGTGACAGCATTTGCTGTGTGGGTTTGTAATCCTAAGTAGGTTGTGCATTTACATTTCTCTTTGTGTTTTCTTAGGCCCCAAGGAAGAAGGAATGAGCAAAGTGTGTATCTTTACACAAGCGATAGTGTGAGAACCCTAGCTAAAGCTTCAGCAACTAACTGGCTTTTAAAAAACAAGAACAACCACAAAACCTTTTTAGTTTGAACTAATTATAGGTTCACAGAAAGTTGCAAAGAGGTACAGGAAATTCCACATAGCCTTTGCTCAGTTTCTCCTGGTCGTAACATCTTGCAAAACTCTAGGATACTGTCACAACCCAGACATTGGCTTTGCTACATTGGCTGTTTAGCCCAGATGATTGTGAAGTGTGGGAATAGCAGGTGGTTTGGTATTAGCAGAGCTGCTGTTCAGCCAGAATGTTCCACAGTGCCATTCCAGTCCACGTCTGCTCTGATGTTATATAGTTCGATAGTCTCCGTTAGCTAAAAGAACCATGTTAGATTTGCAGAACTTTAGGATGCTAATAAGAGCTGCTATTTACAGAAGATTCATATGCTACATTAACAACGTGGACATTTGCTGTGAGCAGGCATGAGCATTTCATTTGTGCATAGGATTTACACTGCCTTTGACCTTGGGAACTTCAGGGTCCTGAATACGGAGCACCCCAAAGTGCTAGAGAAGGGTGAACTGGCCGGATGCTTTGCTTCTGTTATTCCATTCCCAGCTGCCAAACACGTTTAAAGAAAACTTGAAGTGACCAAGCGCCAACATGTGACCCTGTTCCCTCTAGGGCTTCGCATTTCTTGTGTTCTATTTTGCTTTCTCTTTAATGACTGTGACTTTTTCTATTTCAAGGAAGAGATTTGCCAGCCTCAGAGCATTCAGAATCAATATTGCTGTAAATAAGAACATAAAGAAAAACACACCCCAGCCTGTAGACAAATTTGATTGCTGAAATTCACGTGTTATTATTAGAATCAGCTGCAAATGCGAGACTTTCAAATGCCTTTGATGGGGTAAGATAGGGGAATGCTCTTTTAAATTGGGGAGACAACTTGGGAGCTCTCGCCTAGGTAGCCTACAGCCTATACGTACCATGATGTTTCCTTGTAGCTTTGGTTTTCTAAAAGGTAAAATTTAAATGGAAGAAGGGGTAGAGAGGAATTTCTCAACAAAGGAATTGGAAGCAGAGATGGCTTTCCTTTTCAAAGTGCCTCTGATGAATGCACAACCCGATGTGATATATTTAGTTTAACACTTTGGTATTTTGCACCTCACATCTCTTTGCTTTTCTTTTCGTCTTTTGCTTTCTTTTGTCCTTGCTTTGATCTCACTATGGAATCGCCCTCAAAATGCTTTCATAGACAGCAAAAGCCTCCCTCTTTAATCTCCCTTATTCTTCCTCAAGTTTCTCACTCTCGCCTCATTTTCTCTCCAGCCCATAGTCAGCAAGTGCATTATTTAAGTCTGCAAAGCTGAGGGATGCTTGGGGAATAAAATATGCAGTGCGGCCACCTCCCAGGTTATTTCATCCTGCAGTTTTACATGCTTGCTTCCTCACCATGGCTGTTCTTCCAGCCCAGGATTTCAGAGACAGATGGGCCCAGGCCATGATGGCAGTGCTGGGGTGGGGTGTGTGTATCACCAGATATGCGGCTCCTATATCCCTGAGCCTTCTTCGGAGCTTCATTGTGTTGTTCAGAAGAGTTGGAAGCTCAGAAGGTTCCTTGGATGCCCGCTCTTTTGAGACCTCTGAATCAGCCCTTAGGGTTCTTCCCTGCAGAGCATTGACAGCAGTCAGCAGAAGGCAGCCTAGGAAAAGTAGGCACCTGCCTCAAGTCCGGAGCCTGCTGCTCCCATCCTGCAGCCTAGCCAGCTTTCCACTCATGGCTGCAGTCCTAATCCCTGACCTTCCCCTCTGAAATTGGTGCTGATGGCTGCAGATTAAAAAGAAAAGGGATCATTTTACTGGTGCTTTGCAGTCACATTTGGCCCTCATGCAACCCTGTGTCGTGGAATAAGCTTGTGCACACTGAGAGTCTGTAGTCAGAGTGGGGGGTTCCAAGCTGCTAGAAGGAACTGGCTCTCAGGGCAAGCCCAGACCAGCCCACAGCTGCTTTATATGAGCGGACAGACAACTTCAAATTTCACAACATCTCGTTCACAGGAATCAGAGGTAGAATGGTGATGCATGTAGGCATGTCACTTACAAATGGTGTAACCTTGGGAAAGTTGCTGGAAATTCTCTCTTAGTCCATTTGGAGACTGCTATAAGAAGTACCTTAGGCTGGGTGCTGTGGCTCAAGCTTGTAATCCCAGTACTTTGGGAGGCTGAGGCAGGAAGATCACTTGAGGCCAGGAGTTTGAGACCAGCCCGAGTAACATAACAAGACCCCATGTCTACGAAAAAAAAAAAAATAATAAATTATTAGCCAGGCATAGTAGTGTGTGCCTGTAGTCCCAGCTACTTGGGGTGGAAGGGCGCTGAGGCAGGAGGATTGTTTGAGTCCATGAGTTGGAGGCTACAGTGAGCTATGATCATTGTATTGTACTGTAGCCCAGGTGATGGAGGGAGACTCTGTTTCTAAATGAAACAAAATAAAATAAGAAATAATAGCTTAACTATTATGTATCAATAAAAATAAAAAATAAAGAAGTTAAAAAGAAATGCCTTAGACTGGGTAATTTATAAGCAATGAAATTTATTGCTCACAATTCAAGGATCTGGGAAGTCCAAGGTCAGTGTCTGGCGAGGGCCCAGTCCTTGTACATGTCTCTCTATGTGTCTCCATGTGTGGGGAGTGGTGAACCATATCCCCGGGGCCTCTTTTGTAAGGACACTCATCCCATTCATGAGGGTAGAGTCCTGACCTGATCACCTCCCAAACGCTTGCCCTCCTAATACCCCACATAGAGGCATTGACTGGCATTTAACGTATGAATTTTGAGGGAACAGACATTCAGAACATAGCATCCTCTCTGTGCTTTATTTTTCTCATCCATAAAGTGGGGATAATTATGTCCTTACTCCACAGAGTCTTTAAGATTAGCTGGGTGTGGGGGCACACACCTGCAGTCCCAGCTACCAGGGAGACTGAGGCAGGAGAATTGCTTGAAACAGGGAGACAGAAGTTGCAGTGAGCCGAGAACATACCATTGCATTCCAGCCTGGGCGACAGGGTGAGGCTCAAAAAAAAAAAAAAAAAGGAAATATGAAGGAGTTGCTGTAGGTCAACAGCATGTGGCGTTTAATAAGGACTCAGAAAGTGTGAAGACACACATGGAATGTTGCAAGTTTGCAAGACAGCCCATTCACTGGTTAAATTAGCAAAGGAGATCTACGTTGGCCGACTAGTGTTCTGGAGTGTTTCCTGATTAGCTGACATTTTTAGTCAGCTTGGTTAGCAATTTGGGGATATAAATATTTCATTGTAGATACAGACAAGCATAGTATTTGAAATGTTTGAAAAATAGTGATTGTCAGCAGAAAAGGAACTCTTGCATTGGTGAAATTTCTCACTGAGAAACTAACAAAGCTTATACATTCATCCCTTACTTGCGCGGGTGCCCTTTGAGGTCATCTTAAAGGGGCCCTTGCTGTGTGTTTATATGTCATGCATTTTTAGAAAACTTACAAAATAAGCTTTTAAAAATTTTTCTCAAAGAAAATCCCCCAAATTGTATAAATATCAGGTCCCCAAAACCCAGGTTTGTTTTTGGGATTTGCTGTCTCCATTGGACAGATAAGGAACCCCTATGTTGCATGAGCAGAATATCCAATTTGGTTTCTCCACCTACCCCATCTTTCATTCATTTTTAAAGATAATATTTTAAAACTTTGTGTAATAATATTTACGTTTTATTTTATATTATTATTTTTTGAGACTGAGTCATGCTCTGTCACCAAGGCTGGAGTACAGTAGCTCAGTCTCAGCTCACTGCAAAATCCGCCTCCCAAGTTCAAGCGATTCTCCTGCCTCAGCCTCCCAAGTAGCTGGGATTACAGGCATGTGCCACCACCCCTCGCCATTTTTATTTATTTTTTATATTTATTAGAGACGAGGTTTCACCATCTTGGCCAGGCTGGTCTTGAACTTCTGACCTTGTGATCCACCCACCTTGGCCTCCCAAAGTGCTGGGATTACAGGTGTGAGCCACCGTGCCCAGACTTAATAATATTTTAACATGGTCTTTGTATGGCTGCTTTTATACATTTAGCTGATTGGTTATTTCAGGCATAAAGATATTCTCAGACACACGTGCATTTCCAGGTGGTTCTTTTTTTTTTTTTTTTTTTTTTTTTTTTATGAGATCACATCCTACTTTGTCACCCAGGCTGGAGTGCAGTAGTGCGATCACTGCTCACTGTAACCTCTGCCTCTTGAGCTCAAGTGATCCTCCTACCTCAGCTTCTGAAGTAGTTGATATCCCAGTGTTTTCAGTCTGTGTTTTATGTTCTTTCTAGGTCATCAAAACTAATTCTTACATATATAAAATATTGAAATATCTCAGAAAAAGAAAAAGGAAAGAGATGTTGCAGAAATGTTGAGTGTCCTAATGTCTATGCTAAAACTCTGGGTTGAAGACCATTTTTTCACTGTGATCTCTGTCATGAGTCCCCAGGCACAGAAAGCTGGAAGTTCCTATCAGGGGTGGAAAGAAACGCAGGCATCTGGGAGGGCCCAGGGTGTGGACCCCACTCAGGGGCTGAATTCTTTCCTCTGGTTTCCGAGGAACCCAGGGGAGGGGCAGGCCAGATGACCAGACTGGGCTTTAGGAGCAAGCCTCCAGCCCACGAGTTACCAAAATGGGGGTTGGAAGGAGCCCCTGGCCACAGAATATGGAATCAGACCCTCAGCAAGGACAGGGTTTTCAAATTCACATACACAGGCCTGGCATGGTGGCTCATGCTTGTAATCCCAGCACTTTGGGAGGCCAAGGCAGTAGCATCACTTAAGCCCAGCATTCAAGACCAGCCTGAGGAGCATAGTAAAACCCTGTATCTTCAAAAAACAAATTAAAAAAGTAGCTGGTCATGGTGGTGCATCCTTCTAGTCTCAGCTACTCAGGAAGCTGAGGCAGGAGGATCACTTGAGCCCAGGAGTTGGAAGCTGCAGTCAGCTGTCATTCGGCCACTGTATTCCAGCCTGGGTGACAGAATGAGACCCTCTCTCAAAAAAAAAAAAAAAAAATCACACACACCATAAAATCACCTCTTCTTTTGCAACTTCAAAGCTAGCAGACATAAAAGACCACATATTTTACGACTGCATTTTCATGAACTACATTTATTAGGCAAATTTATAGGGACAGAAAGCTCATTAGTGGTCACGAGGGGTTGGGAAAGGGGATCTGAGGAGCAACTGCTTAATGGAAATGGGGTTTCTGTTTGAGGAGATGAAAAAGTTATAGATAGTAGTGATATTTCCACAACGTTGCTAATGTACTTAATGCCAGTGAACTGTATATTTTTAAATGTTCAAAACATTTTAAACATAGTAAAAAAAAAAATGAAAAAAGTGAATCAGTGCTTTTGAGACGTTTGGGGTTTGCATGAGAATGACCCGATGTGCTGGCCAGTACCACGAAGGCCTACTGAATTAGGGATACTGAGAAAGGAGCCTAGGAACCTGCATTTTCAGAAGGTCCCCAGTGATTCTCACTCTGGGAATACTGGCAGGCATTTTCATTCTATTTTGTTTCTTAATTGGAACATGCCATATGTGCTATTTTCTCGTCCCCAGCTGTCACAACCCATGCATTCGCAGTGAGCAGCACGCCCAAACCTCAGCAGCTGCTGGCAGGGAGAGGTGTTGGTGATAAGCATGGCAGTGGTGGTAATGGGGGCTGAGGGTGTCAGAAGGAGTATTGGTGGAATCATAGCATTAGTAGCAGTGGTAACAGGAACAGGGAGTGAAAGCAGAAGGCAGGACCATATGGGATCCTTGTCCAGGAACTGACCCAATTGTGAAATTCCCCACGCAGAGAGGGCCAGCCATCAGGATCCCAGTTTTGGAGCCAAGCTCAGTGGATCACTCAGCTTTGGGAGGGCAAGATGGGAAGATTATAATTCCAGAGCTTTGGGAGGGCAAGATGGGAGGATTGCTTGAGGCCAGGAGTTTGAAACCAGCCTGTGTAACAAAGCAAGACCTCATCTCTACAAAATAAAAGAAATTAGTTAGCTATGGTAGTGCATGCCACTGGTTCTAGGTACTCAGGAGGCTGAGGCAGAAGGATTGCTTGAGCTCGGGAGGGCGAGGCTGTAGTGAGCCATGACAGCACCATTTCACTCCAGCCTGGGAAACAAGGGCAGACCCTGTCTCTGCCTCTGTCCCTGTGTATGTATGTGTGCATGTATATATATTTATATATATAAATATACTATATATATGTGTGTATGTGTATGTGTGTATATGTATATATATTTTAAAAGATCCCATTTTCAGAAACTACATGGAAAACCCTCACCATGTAGGCCAAGGTCACTTCCGAGGGGTTCAATCTTTTAGATGAAGCAGGACAAGTAGGTCCCAGGCCATGGGGAAAGTGGAGATGGACAGGGCAACACTGGAATTCTGGAATATCAGTTTAGTTGGGTTAAGCTCTGGTCCACACTCAGGGTCTGATTAATCCCAGATCCAGTTAGGCAGGGAGGATGAATGCTAAGTCAGAGCCAAGTGCACTTAGCACAGCAGCTGATGTGTGCTTGTAAGAAATATAAGTTCTTGGGCCACCTCAGACTTATGGGTGATTCTGATGCAGGTTAAAGTTTGAGGAACACTCACTCATCTAAGCTTAGGTGGATTCTCCTGAATCTCCATATCTTGAAGGACAATTGAAATATTCAGTAAGTCTTATCATCAAGGTTTAATAACTGTGTGAGAGTTGAAAGGTCAGGTCACCCACCATTGTGGATGTGCACACTTGGCCCAACCCTGGACTAGGTGGCCATTTCCCAAGCCCACATAAAATTCCCAAGCACTAAGACTTTTGCATTGGTTCTGGAAGCAGGTGGAGCTGAATCTGTTTTAGGACCACCAGGTTTGTATGTCCACCATGCAGAAACATCCCAATTACACTGAGACAGCAGGTGAGACAGCAGGGTTTGCAACAGAGAAAGAGTTTCATGATCATAGGGTACCCAAATGAGGTGATGGAGGGAGATCCTCGCATCCACCTCCATGAGGATTTCTGGGCTGGAGCTTTTAAGGGGATCATGGAAGGTGAGAGACTGGAGAATTCAGGTCATTGATTGATCAGGGTAAAGGGGATGAAATCATCAGGATGTAGAAACTTCATTTTCTGGTGAGTCAGCTTCTTGTGGGGTTCTTCAGACCAGCTAATGTCAGCAGTTTCATTGGTATTCAGGACCTGAAAGAATATCTCAAAGGGAAAACTTAATGTTTTATAATGTTCAAGTTGTTATCTATAGAACAGTTAAGGGGGACTGTAATATTGTAACAGGTTCTATTGTCCTAGTCATTCTAGGATGACTAGATGACATTAATTCTGAATGTGCTGCATGCTTGGTTTGTTTTAATTTTCCCCATCCCTTCTTTTCTGATAACTTTTTTCTTTTGAGACAGAGTCCCACTCTGTTGCCCAGGCTATAGTGCAGTGGCACAATCTTGGCTCACTGCAACCTCCGCCTCCTGGATGCAAGTGATCCTATCACCTCAGCCTCCCGAGTAGCTGAGATTACAGGCATGTGCCACCATGCCCAGATAATTTTTGTATATTTAATAAAGATGGTGTTTCACCATGTTGGCCAGACAGGTCTTGAACTCCTGACCTCAGGTGATTCACCCACCTTGGGCTCCTAAAGTGCTGGGTTTACAGGCATGAGCTGTCGTGCCTGGCCTCCTGATTAATTTTATAAAGTGTATAGGGGCAATTTCAAGTCTACTAGGTTAGTATTTGCTCCTGAGCAGGACTCTGAGACCAGAGTTGGTTCCCATAGTTTATTCTGTCATCTCACTGAGAGTGTGGGATTGAGACAGAATTCTGTAATGTTCCTTGCTTTAGTTCTTACTGTTTTGTAACTTTTGCCAATTTATGCTCCATACGCCTGGATGACATGTGTGTTTTATTGTTAAGGAGCAAGTATGCATTCCTCCCTTGCCAGTTTTCCCGATCACGGGCAGTGTTCGCTTCTCCCCCTCAACCTCCTCAAATGCTGTTCATCAAAATCTTAAGAAACAATAAGTTTCCAAATGGCACTTGGCCAATTTTGTATTGGACTCAAAACATTTATTTCTGCCGAAATGAGGTTTCTGCATTTATTTTTGCAGAAATGAGTTTCTGTTTTCTTCTCTGAGTTTGTTGGTGAGGAAATAAAGTAAGATGTTTTTCATGGTGTTCTTATAATATCCTAGAATGGTTTCATCTGTTAAGGATAATAAAGGATCTTAGGTGAAGGAGTGACTTTCTTTCTTTCTTTTTTTGTTTTTTTTTTCTTTTTTTCTTTTGTTTTGTGAGAGTCTTGCTCTGTCAGCCAGACTGGAGTTCAGTGGCATGATCTCAGCTCACTGTAACCTCCACCTCCCGGGTTCAAACAATTCTACTCCAGCCTCTTGAGTAGCTGGAATTACAGGGATGTGCCACCATGCCTGGCTAATTTTTGTATTTTTAACAGAGACAGGGTCACACTATTTGACTAGGCTGGTCTCGAACTCCTAAGCTCAAGTGACCTGCTTGCCTAGGCTTCCCAAAGTGCTGGGATTACAGGCCACTGTGGCTGGCCAGCATTAGATTGGGGATTTGTGTGCTTCCATGGTGGACCTGGGGGCCTGGTTTTACTTGGCTAATCTATAGACTCATTCACTTTAGGGTGAATTTGGACTCTTGCACTCTGCCTCAACTTCCATTTCTCTCCATTTTCAAACTTCAACACCGTAACGCTCTTAGGCTGTCTCAAATGTGTTCTACCAGAGACAGGCTTTCTGGAAGTCCCTCTTGAGATAACCTCATCCAATTCTCACTTTGTTGACCGCGTCTCCGCCGGAGACAACTGCATCTGGAAGGGATTTCTTTCTTCTCACTGGTGCCATCGGGGCCTTCTGTTTGTCTAGATAACAGGCCATTCTCAGCTCTCATTTTCTCTAATGCATTTGACTTTCCTGAACCCAGAGGTTGAGCAGCCTTTTGAGGACAGGGACATTGTCCTTCTCACCTGCAGAGGCTCCCTTTAAATATTTATAAAATGAATGCACATATGCTTCTTGTAGAAACCCTGCCGGAGGCTTTACAGGATAATGCTTCTGAGGTAGCGTCATAGGAGCATTATCCTGCAAAGTGTTGGAGTCTGTTTCAACACCTCCAGATGATGCTCTTGGCTTCTCACATTTGAGGACTGTGGTTCCTCATTGCAGACCTGTCTGTACTCCCTTGAGCATGGCTTCTTCAGCCCTTCTTCCTTCTACATTCTCTATCTAGCCCTCTGCGAAACAAAAGAATTTAGCTGGGTGTAGTGGTGTATGCCAGTAGTTCCAGCTGCTCGGGAGGCTGAGGCAGGAGGATTGCTTGAGCCTGGGAAGTTGAGGCTGCAGTGAGCCACAACTGTTTACTAGCACTTCTTCCTGCCTCCTAAATACATGTGTTCCACAAAGTGTGGCTCTAACCCTTCTTCACTGCAGTTCCTGGAACTGTCGCCCTCTTTCTTACAGGCCTCCTTCTTCCTCTTCTTCTTCTTCCTGTTCCTCCTCCTCCCCCTCTCCTCCTCTTCTTTCTCCTTCTCCTTCTCCTTTCTTCTTCTTTTCTTGAGATGGAGTCTCACTCTGTCACCCAGGCTGGAGTGCAATGAGGCAATCTTGGCTCACTGCAATCTCTGCCTCCCAGATTCTAGCAATCCTCCTGCCTCAACCATACCCAGGTAGTAGTTTTTGTATTTTTAGTAGAGTTGGGGTTTCTCCATGTTAGGACATCATCTCTTATCACACAGTCCTGACGCCTCTGCCATGCCTTGTCACTTCTAGATCATTGTGGTTCAGCTGCATACCCCAGAATGCCCTCTGACCACCTCAGCTTGTCCCCAGAGAAACTCATCAACTTGTTCTTCCTCTTCTCTTCTTTTTCTCTTTTTAAATCAGTGGCATCTGGCTGGGTGCCGTGGCTCATGCCTGTAATCCCAGCACTTTGGGAGGCCAAGGTAGGCGGATCACTTGAGGCCAGGAATTTGAGACCAGTCAGGCCAATGTGGTGAAACGCCGTCTGCATTAAAAATACAAAAATTGGCCAGGCATGATGATGCATGCCTGTAACCCCAGCAACTCAGGAGGCTGAGGCAGGAGAATCACGTGAACCTCTGGAGGCAGAGGTTGCAGTGAGCCAAGATATCAACACTGCACTCCAGCCTGGCCAACAAGAGGGAAACTCTGTCTCAACAAATAAAAATACATGAAAATAAAATTGATATCGGCTAGTTAGAAAGACAAGTGGTTGTACATAGGAAGTTATGCAATTGATCAATATTAACGATGGTAAACCAGTTATTATTAGATTTACCATTTATTGAGTGGATATTGAGGGCTTTATATATATAGCTTCTCCTTTAGTCTGAGCAGCCATGAGACTAGTACCAAAGGATGAGGCATTCTCCTTTTACCCCTTTTATACCTCTCAGAGCTCTTTAGATGTGAGGCCAGTGGTAATGACCCACACTTTTCTTTTTCCAACCTTGCCAATCCCCTGCCCATAGACCTCCCCTGAAATCTTGCAACTGCTTAACAAATGAGGAATTCATTTGATACCTAGACATGGTGGCTGGTGTAGCCAGGAGCTGACATCCTGTTCCTGGGAAAAGCCACGAGTAGGTCGCAGATCACATAGCAGCTAAGAGCTAACGGTGCCTGCCGAACTCCTGGCATTTTGCCTGGTGCTCAGCGTTGAGAATGTTCTCCCTGAACTTATGGAGATTCCTGCAGTCACAGGCCAACCCTGGTGAGCAAGCGGGATTTTCCTTGTAGCATTCCATGATCTGTGGCCTTCAGTGGCATGTCCCTGAGTTCCCCAGCACCAACTGCAGGTATCTAAGAATGCCTTCCCTGCTAGCTCCTCCTTTTCCTCCCTACAACTGGTGATTTTTATGCACACAAAGTATCACTCTTTTTAATAAATTTTTTAAAGATGTCTTTATTTTTATTTATTCTTAAAATTAGAGACCAGGTCTTGCTCTGCTGCCCAGGCTGGAATGCAGTGGTATAACAATAGCCTCCAACTCCTGGGCTCAAGTGGTCCTCTTTCTTCAGCCTCCCGACTAGCTGGAAGTACAGGTGCACAACAGCACACCTGGCTGGCATCAATCGTTATAGAGTTAGATTCAGTTGGGTTGTATTTCAGCTCTCCCATTACCCCATGCATGACCTTGGAACAGGTTAGCCTCCCTGAGATTATGTCTTCATTTGCAAAATGGAATTAATCTAGTTAATTAATGGAATTAATCTAGCAACCTCCTAGGGTTTCTGCAAGGATTAAATTAGCTCAGAAATGAAGCACTTTCCCACCTGCTGGTTGCAGAAGGGAGAGTATCCAATCCCTGGTAGCATTAGTTCTGCCCCCAAGACAGCATTTCTTAAACGGAGCAAAGACTTCTTTTGCATCCCAAAACACATTACTGTAAGAACGAGTCTGTGCGCAGATGAAAAAGCCGATATAGAAATGGATAAACCGGATGGACCTGGGGTGGCAGGAGGACGAGGACAAGGACAAGGATTCTGGCCAAGTTGGAGGAAGGATCCTGAAGAAAAGGAATCCCAAAGGACATGTGCCGGCTCACAGCAGCCAGGATAGAAAAGCCAGGCATGGTTCCCATCCATCCGGCTATACGGATTGCAGGCTGTCAGAAGATAGCTGTCCTGGGTGAATGCATCTGAGATGTCTTCTGACTCCCAGGCTCATGAGATTTTCTTTTTTGCCAGAATGAGTAACAGGCAATTTTGTTTTGAGATCTTTGACCTCCCAGAAGATCTGTGGGCATTGCACTGGGTTAGATGCAAATTCGAAATGACATGTTTACAGACATTATATTTTGTCATTTGCAGAGGAGCTGAAGGTTCCCCTGGAGGAGTATGTCCACAAACGCTACCCCGGGCTGGTGAAGGTGGTGAGAAATCGGAAGAGGGAAGGCCTGATCCGCGCTCGCATTGAGGGCTGGAAGGTGGCCACCGGGCAGGTCACTGGCTTCTTTGATGCCCATGTGGAATTCACTGCTGGCTGGTAGGTCATGAGCTGAAACTCAGGGGTGCTCAAGACCTGTGCTGTGGTTGAGAGGGGCTGGAATCTGGGAGATGGGGTGTCGCACCTATCACCTGTAGGGGCACTGGAAGAATGGAGAAAGGCTCATTGAAGAAGAAAGTGATACCACTGTCTGGGATAAAACTGCGGAGCAGGGAGAAATTTGTCTGCCATCTGTTCAGTTCACCATCATTGGCATCTTGTCATCATCATCAAAATCCCCAGAGAAAATGATGTATCAGGCTGGGCACAGTGGCTTGTGCCTGTAATCCCTGCACTTTGGGAGGCCGAGGTGGGTGGATCATTTGAGTTCAGTTCAAGACCAGCCTGGGAACATGGTGAGACTCCATCTCTACTAAAAATACAAAACTTAGCCGGGCATAGTGGTGCATGCCTGTAGTCCCAGCTACTCAGGAGGCTGAAGCAGGAGAATTGCTTGAACCTGGGAGCGGAGATTGCAGTGAGCCAAGATTGCACCATTGCACTCTATCCTGGGTGACAGAGAGAGTTTCCATTTCCAAAAAAAAACAAAATTAAGAACAAAAACAAAAACAAATACAGACTTAAGGGATACTAGGCCACTGTTGGAGATTTAAAGTTGGTAAATTCCAAAAAAAAAAAAAGGAAGGAGAAAAAGAAAATAATGTCTCAATTAGACAGAATTCAATGGAATTCCTGCAAACGGCACAAGGCAGTCATATTTTCATTTTCTTTTCCTTCTTTGCTGTTCTCTTTGCAGGGGAGAATGGTTTACTGTCATTGTGAGAAAAGAGATATAGTTATAATTCTAACTACTCATGTAAAGCTTCCCAGAATGTATGGGATTATCTTTAACATCATTCAGAGGAAGGTGAAGTGTATTTTCTGCAGAAGTGGCCCTGATATTTTTCCAGGTGAAAAAAACAGTATGTGAGAAATTGGTTAAATGTACAGGAAGTAGAAGATTTTGGATGAGTGAGGCCACAAAAGTGCCAAAATCCTGTTAAAATTGGAATAGGACTTTCCAGTTTTAAAGCATGGTCTGATGATTGTTCTTAACTAACCAATGATCCATCAAGTTAGAGATTAAATAACCTGTACCCTGGTTTGCTTAATTAGTAAGAAGCAGAGTTTTGTAGTTCACAAATGTGTTTATTTACACTCATTGCGGCCATCTTGAGTAAGTGTTGTTCACTGTACTAGATTTGAAGAACCAATATCCCATCACTGATTAACATTAAAATGTCTGTTCTTCTTCATTTGCAACAACCTCTAGAATCCTTTTAATGGCGGGATAAAAAGACAATGTTTATTGTTGGAAACAGATGCTCGGTGCCACAAAGAAAAATCGGCACTGAGACAAACGATCTCTCAGCAAGGCAATCTTTACTTCTTGCAGAAAGGGTACTCTCACAAGCAGTCTTGCCAGTTGAGTACAATGAACAAAGAAAAGCAGACAGTATTTGTCTTTTATGCATTTGGGGCTGTCCTTACTGCTGTGTCTGATCTCCATTGGTTGGAGCTAGACTTCACAATCTAAAACTGAACTTGATTGGCTAATAACTTAAAACTTTCTTGAATAAAGGCAATGGAGAACAAAAGGAAAAGAGGAAGTCTAAATAAGGAAGGGACAGGAAATTGCTTGCAAAAGGACTTAGAAAAGTAATAGCATAAATATCTTGTTTACAGTACAAGGACATAGAATGTACTATGTGCCTGTGAGCTTGTCTAACAGCTACATAGGATAGGGCTTAGCAAAGAGTTATAAGCAAAAAGGAAGAAGGCTTTGAAGAAAGCCTTTAAAACAAACTATTATTTCTAACACTTATGATTTATTCCTTAACAAGAAAGGAAACTTTGAAGAATAACTTTTCTACTTCCTGCATTTATGCACATGACCACATAAGAAATCCGGGGCCACTGATAACACTGACTCCTTCAAGTGCACACTAGGGTCTGTTGCCATCTTAGACACCAATTTTCCCTCCTAGTCTTTTGCTGTCATCAAACCCTGGTGACTCCCAGCTGCGTGTCTTCTCTTCCCATCTCTCTCTGAGCTCCAGCGCTGTTTATCACTAGTAATAATCATTCCCAAAGTGTGGTGCCCAGACCCACAGCATCTGCAGAATCTGGGAACTTGCAGAAATACAAATTCCTGGGCTCCACCCAGTCCCCTGAAATCAGAAGCCATGCAGGTGGGATCAGCAGTCTGTTGTAACCAGCCCTTCAGGGGACTCTGATGCATGCTGTAGTTTGAGAAGCACTGAGCTATCATAGAAGCCTTCTGAACAGAGACATGTGAATGTTCTATCACAGCCTCAGGCTTGGCATACCTTGTCTTTTCCTTGGCACCATTGCCTCCTCTTTTCTTTCCTTTCTAATTGGTTGGTCCCCACACGTGTGCCTTTCACTTGATTTTCCCCTTGCCATCATGTTACTCATCCAGTCAACCTCCAGCTCCAGCCAGTTTTGTCTGCTGTTTCTCCTGTCTCCCTCTTTCTCTCCGTCTTGACCACCACTCTCCCAGCTTGGCTCTTAACATTCACCTAAACAAAAGAGGTCACTGCTGGAACTCATTCTTTTGACAGATACTTGCTAGATACATAACATATCCCTGGTGCTGTTCTAGGTTTGCTGAGCATGTGGGGATTAGAAGAGTTTAGATGCACAAAGAGTGAGGCCACAAAATGCCAAAATCATGTTGAAACTGGAATAGGACGTTCCAGTTTTAAAGCATGGTCAGATGATTTTTGCTAACTAACCAATGATCCATCAAATTAGAGGTTAAATAACCTGTACCCTGGGTTGATTGATTAGTAAGAAGTTTGGTGCTGAATGATTTCCCAGAACTTTTGGTGGTAAGGCTGGAAGAGTCCTGCACAAACTGGGATGGTTGGACACTTGGGAATAAAAGCTCAGAGTCGCAAAGAAAATGAGCACTTATGCAAAGGATTTCTCAGCAAGGCAAATTTACTTCTGCAGAAGGGTGCTGCTTGCCATGAGGGCACCCTGAACAAAGAA
This sequence comes from Cebus imitator, assembly GCF_001604975.1. Classification (NCBI taxonomy): domain Eukaryota; kingdom Metazoa; phylum Chordata; class Mammalia; order Primates; family Cebidae; genus Cebus; species Cebus imitator. Next base: position 4,518,714 of record NW_016107468.1, read on the forward strand.
GGGAAGAGATTTTTATTCCTAATGCAGTTTGTTTCTGCTAGTGTGTCTTGCCTCCCTTGGCTGGAGTTGGACCACACAATCTAAGCGGAACCTGATTGGCTAACTTGAAGAGTGCTTGGGATGTGCATAATGAGGAGGGAAGGGCAGTTTCAGTGGGAAGAGCCATTGCAGCAGGAGGGGTAATTTACATAGTGAGTAGTAGATGTCGGCTTTGTAGATTAGGATGGGCTAGAAAGTTGTTTACTGAAACTGGGGCAGGGAGGCACAAAGGATAAGGAAGTCTGGCTTTGAAAGCGGGGAACAAAGAACAAGGAAACTAAATAAACTAAGCTCTTTGAAGAGGAACTTCTTCTTGCGGCTAAAAGACACTCAGCTGGGATTCAAAAGCTGGCAGGTTTAGTATCTGCCCTCAGGTCTACAGTCTAATTCGGGTCTATGTAATCTAATCCACTTGTCATCTAATTCTCATTGATTTCTGTGACTTTAGTCTTTGCCGTTCAGTCTCATTTTCCACACTTCTACCAGGTGGCGTAGAATCCTCTTTGAATTAAAACTCTTTTGCAGCTCTTCACTACAAGATAGACAGTATGTCTCAACTTTTACCAGGTTCTACTGCAATAATAATCTCCAGTCTCAATGACTTATGACAATACATGTTTCTCTCTTGTGTGCATGGCACGTTAGCTATGGTTGTCTGGCTGTGACTGTGCTTGATTTATCCTCAGTATTCTGAGAGCCAAGGAATCCTCCCGTCTAGGACATCCCATGTTGGTGGCTCAGGGAAAAGAACAGAGGCTGAACTTGGAAATTGCTGTTAAAGTTTCTGCTCTGATGTGACACTGTCACATTGGCTTGCATCCCCTTGGCAAACCAATTCACAGGTCCAGGTTAAGTGTTAACTGAAGGTTGGAGGAAGGAATGTGCTTCGCTGGGGAAGCACTGCAGGTCATTTGGTAATAGGAAGGACTTCCCCAGCGAAGAGGAAGCAAATTATTGGGAACCGTCATACATTGTCCCATAGACAGTGGGATCAGACTTCTCAGCCACAGAAATATTATTGGAACCAAGGTCTTCTGCCTTCATACTCAGTGACTCTTTCACAGCTGATGGATAGGCTGAACTGAATGCTTCTATATGCATGGCCTGGACTTGGATGGGGGTTCATGATGGTTCATCAGGGAGGTCAAGGAGCTTCAGAATGAAGACATGAACCGGACCAGCTACGTTAGAAACCTGGTTCTACCACCAGTTGGCTGTGTAGCCTGAGGCAAGCTACTTAGCCTCCCTGGGCCTCAGTTTCCTCATTTGGATAATGGTGATCATCATATCTGCCTCATAGGATTATCTTGGGGGTTGCATCAGTCAGCACACGTGAAATATTTAAAATGGTGCCTTGCACCAGCAAGTGCTCAATAAAGGTCAGCTATGATTAGCTCATAAGGAAAAATAGTGTGTGTTCAGAGATTATTAGCAAAGGCAGCTGTGCAGTCACTGTGACTTAAGGTGGAGAAATGGTCTAAGAGTTGAGCGGAAGAAGTCCCATGGGAGACGTGGTACTTGGTCTTGGGAGTAGATAGTGAGAGAGGTGGTACTTGGTACCACCTAGCCTCCTTAGGTGGCTAGGCTTTCTGCCAATAGCAAAGGGCATTCCCAGGGGAGAATTTCATGAGTATAGACTTGGCCAGGGCCATGCTTCTAAGCCTGCCTGGAAGCCTTGGAAAATCAGTGCCATTTGGCTTCAGCTTATATGGTGTGTGCAAAAGTATTGGAAGCAGGTAATGGCCCAGGGTATATTTTATTGCTCATTTTAAATAGAAAGATGAGATGAGCCAACAGGTAATTCAATAGCTGCAAATGAAACGAGATGGGTTGTCGACTATGTGTTCTCATTATTCTTCCTGATAATGCAGAGGAATGGGATTTTTGCTTGACTCTGTTCCAAAGCCTGCATTCTGTTGTAAGCTGGGAGATTAATGCCCTGGCTTAGGAGAGAGCCATCTTCTCCTTCTCAAATGTGGGAAATGATCTCTTCCTGTGTCTGCCTCAGAGGCACATGATGGTGGAGGTGTCTGACCATCTGCTGTCTCCTAAGCCAGCCGGGCTACACCTTGAACCTGGAGCCAGATCCCTGATGAATTCCCGCTGCAGCCTCGAGCTGGGGAAGTGAGCAGGGCAGGATTCTGCCTGCCTTTGCATTTAATTAGTTTCCAGCCTTCTATTACTAACCAATTTCATTAGATCTCTTTTAAGAAATCAATTAAATAATCAATTAAAACAACTGAAGTAGTCACACACATGTGCGTGCGCACATGCACACGCGCACACGTGTGCGCGCACACACACACACACACACACACACACGGGGGGGGGAGAGAGAGAGAGAGAGAGAGAGAGAGAGAAGCTAGTGAAATGCATATTAAAACCAGGCCATCCCGGGCAGAAGTGACCTATTTTGGGAAAGGGAATTCAGTGGCAGAAGAAAAAACGAGCAGTGTTAGTCAGTGCCCTGGGGGGAAACTGACAACACTGTATAAAACTGTCAGGAGTGTAAATTAATTCAACCATTGTGGAAGACAGTATGGCAGTTCCTCAAGGATCTGGAAATAGAAATAGCATTTGACCCAGCAATCCCATTACTGGGTATATATCCAAAGGATTATAAATCATTCTATTATAAAGACACATGCACACGTATGTTTATTTCAACACTGTTCACAAGAGCAAAGACTTAGGACCAACCCAAATGCCCATCAATGATAGACTGGATAAAGAAAATGTGGTGCATATTTACCATGGAATACTATGCAACCATAAAAAAGGATGATGTCCTTTGCAGGGACATGGGTGAAGCTGGAAACCATCATTCTCAGCAAACTGACACAAGAACAGAAAACCAAACTCCACATGTTCTCACTCATAAGTGAGTGTTGAACAACGAGAACACATGGACACAGAGAGGGGAACATCACACACCAGGGCCTGTCGGGGGCTGGGGGGCAAAGGGAGGGTTAGCAGGGAGTGGGGGAATTGGAGAAGGATAGCATTAGGAGAAATACCTAATGTAGATGACGGGGCGATGGATTGCAGCAAACCACCATGGCATGTGTATGCCTATGTAACAAACCTGCACGATCTGCACATGTCTCCAAGAACTTACATTATAATAAATGAATATTTTTAAAAACCTGTCATGCATTGTAAATCATAGAGTCCACTGTCAATATGAAAATGAGACTTGGTACTTGCTTCAGCAGGAGATCCCACATTCTGAACTCTTATTCCAGGCTTTCAGGCTGGAGCAGGCATCACTGTGGTCATTCCCATAAGGGTAAAGGTGTGAGCGGATTTCACACACTTCCTGGCCCAGGTGTGAAGCTGCAGGATCCAATGTGTGCAGGTCCCTGGGAGCCTCAGTTTCCATCTGAGTTCCAGGCTTCCCAAAGCCCAGCCTTTTAGCCGAATGCTATTCATTCCCTGTGGTCTTGGGAGGTGTGCCTCAGGAGAGAGAAGAGAAATTTCATGTCTGTTTCTCTGTGTTTCAGGGCTGAGCCGGTTCTGTCCCGCATCCAGGAAAACCGGAAGCGTGTGATCCTCCCCTCTATTGACAACATCAAACAGGACAACTTTGAGGTGCAGCGGTATGAGAACTCGGCCCATGGGTACAGCTGGGAGCTGTGGTGCATGTACATCAGCCCACCAAAAGACTGGTGGGACGCCGGAGACCCTTCTCTCCCCATCAGGTCTGTGACTGGTGAGCTCTGGTGGCCAGTGAGCCCCCAAATTCAAGGGTAAAAAGGAGCCACTGAGAGAGGCCAGGGAAGCCTGCCTTGGGCTGGAGCCGCTGTGTGTACACAGCTCTCCGGGAGCCGCACATGGGTGTCTGGGGATCACAGCTTTCCTGCAGAGGGAGGATGTTGCATTTTGCACCTTTATCTAAAGTTTTCAAGTGCAGCTTTCCAACGGCAATACCGAAAGTTTCAAAGTGATAGTCGTGTTCACACTTCTTTATTCTTCCTTGTATAAGAGGAGCTGTGTTCAGGAGCTTTTAAGGATGAAGTTTGAAAGTTATTTTTTCTGGAGCTATTTTATACTTGAAGCCTCATACTGTTGCCGCGTTTGCAGTGTTTTCCATGATGCAGGATCATAGAAAAGGACAAGCATGTGTGGCGTTCTGGGGAACTGGAGGGCCATGGGGGAGCTCTTTATGGCTCTTGCCCTGGGTCCCACCCAGCTGCCCCTCTGGCTATGAAGATTAATATCTTGAGGCATACCAGTTGCAAAACTCAAATAGAAAGGAGGTTGAGGCTGGGCATGGTGACTCATGCCTGTCATCCCAGTGCTTTGGGAGGCCACGGTGGGTGGATCACCTGACATCAGGAGTTTGAGACCAGCCTGGCCAACATGGTGAAACCCCATCTCTACTAAAAATACAAAAATTAGCCAGGCATGGTTGTAGGTGCCTGTAGTCCCAGCTACTTGGGAGGCTGAGACAGCAGAATCACTTGAACACAGAAGTTGGAGGTGTCAGTGAGCTGAGATCATGCCATTGCACTCCAGTCTGGGCAACAAGAGCAAAACTCCGTCTCAANTACAAAAATTAGCCAGGCATGGTTGTAGGTGCCTGTAGTCCCAGCTACTTGGGAGGCTGAGACAGCAGAATCACTTGAACACAGAAGTTGGAGGTTGCGGTGAGCTGAGATCACGCCATTGCACTCCAGCCTGGGCAACAAGAGTGAAACTCCGTTCAAAAAAAAAAAAAAAAACCAAGGCAGTTGAATGCATTAGGTTGATTTCAATGGTATATTGGTTTTCTCTTGCTGCTGTAACAAATTTCTGTGAAAATGATGACTTGAAATAGCACAGGTAGATGCTGCTACAGCATCTGTCTTGAGGTCGGAAGTTTGCAATGAGTCGATGAAGCTAAAATCGAGGAGGAGTGGGCCCCTCTGCGGGCTCTCGGGGAGATCCATCTCTTTGCCTTTTACAGCTTCCAGAAGCTGTTCCCTCCCTTGGCTCTTGGCTATGTTGCGTCTCCCTTTCTTTCCAGCTTGCTTCATCACATGACCTTTTCCTCCTTTGCTGCCTTCCCTCCCACTTGTACAGACTCTTGTGATTGATTACATTTTGGATCCATATGCCGAATCTAGGATCATCTCCCCATCTTGAGATACTGAACTTAATCACATCTGTGAAGTCCTTTTCCTAATCTCTGGAACCTGTGAATGGTCCCTCATTTTGAGAAAAAGTGAAATGAGAGTGTTCCCTTATCCCCCTTGCAGGGTGTGTGACAGGGGTGTGGCTTGCTTCTTCAGTGCCCCACTGCTCAAAGCCCTAGGGGCATCATGCAAATGGGCAGGTTGCAGGGAGCATTTTTGGGCTCTGACCCCATGGCAGTGTCTAGGGTTGAGTGTTTACAGCTCCTGAAGTCCCAGTGGGTGTGTATTACAGTGTGCTCTTTCAGCTTTGCCATCTGCAGGCAGGTTGTGTTCATCAGCTTAGTTAGACCCTCTGCCTTATCACAATTACAGAGGGCTTTCTGTATCCTGGATTCTTGCCCTAGTGTATCAGAAAAGCCAAATCACTTGTGGGCTTGTAGAATGAGCACAAGGTCTTCTTGAGTGGTGGAGGTAGCTCTCAATGAGAGGGATGGGGAGCTGGAAGGGGGATGGAGTGGGAAGGTGGTCTTTCCCTGGAGTTGGGTCACCCAACTGCCAGACTCTCCTGTAACCACCCCCGGACTAACTCCCCTCAGCATCCACATCATTCTGCTGCCAGTGTCTGCTGGTGTCTGTCTGTGTATTCTTCTGTCCCTCTCAATGTCCAGCTGCCTGTGTCTGTGCCAACTACAGTCCCAGGTTTTTATGGGCATAGGATGGGGGGGTCATGGTAGGCCAAAAGGCAACTTTTTGAGTGCGAAAACAGGAATACCTGTCCTCTTTTATGTCTGTGGGCACAGGCCTGAGGGTGGAGTCATCACCAGAGTCCCTGTCCTTCTCTACCTAGAACTTTCCTGCCCCCATCCCATATCAAAAGGCCTTTTCAGATGTGATGTGGAAATCCTAATCTCTGGAACCTGTGAATGGTACCTTATTTGGGGAAAAGGGCTTTGTTGAAAATCCTCTGATCCCGGATTTATAGTTCAATACGTTGTGTGAGTTTTACCTGAGGGACAAACTGACTCTTAAAATCATGGTTCTGTCTTAAATTGGGAGTGGCAGGAGAGGCCTGTGTACCTGGGCTCGGTTTTAGGGGTATGCTTCTTGGTGTTAAGATAATAAGATAGAATAATGGAGTAGGGATGAAGAATTTTTACAGACAATCATAAAGTTCTTTCTCAGTTTAAAAATTTGTGATTAACAAGAGTAAGAGTTTAGCTAGGCCCAGTGGCCCACATCTGTAATCCTAGAACCTTGGGAGGCCAAGGTGGGAGGATTGCCTGAGTTCAGGAGTTTAAGACCAGCCTGGGCAACATAGCAAGACTATGTCTCCACTGAAATAATAATTAAAAAAAAAATAGCCAGGGTGGTGGTGTGCTCTTGTAATCCCAGCTACTCAGGAGGCAGAGGAGGGAGTATTGCTGGAGCCCAGGAGGTCGAGGCTGCAGTGAGCTGTGATCATGCTACTGCATTCTAACCTGGGCAACAGAGGGAGACTCTATCACAGATTTAAAAAAAAAAAAGTGATTTTTGAGAAGTTCTGTTATTTTCCTGCCCATACCAAAAGCTGAAAAATTACATTTGAGTAGAGCCAGCCATGGGCAAATTTTTACAGCAGAGAAGGTAAGCTATCCTATGGTTCAGTTCCCACCCCACTGTTAATCATGCAGTGTTTCAGGACCACATCCGTGGCTATCTGCAAATAATATTAATAGTTTAAGATTAACTAAATCAAAACCTTCAGAGAAGTTTGGGTCTTAATGGTGAGGGCTTGAAGACATACTGACCTTCAGATCTCAAAGGGATGAAACTCAAACGATGGACTGACAGACGGTGAGTTTCACATGTTGGCTGAAAGATGCTTTCTCTCAAGTGTCCACACTGACACTCAGGAGGCCAGCCTTCAGCCAGGACAGATGACAGAAAGGAAGTGTGACTGTAAGTGTTAACAACAGAGAAAAAGAAGTGCTTTAGTGGAGTACCTTCGGATGCCCAGTAGACATCCGTGATGACTGTCTCTGAGCGTATAAGGCTCCAAGCAAAAAGTTAGCTTGTATTTCATGAGTTACGGTAACATTAACAGATGATTAATACGCACTTTAAAAAGACTCAAGAAAATAGAGTCATGATCATGAGTCATTAATATTACATGCATCTCTGACGTACAAAATAGAATCAAATGCCAATTATCTCTTTTTAATGTGTCTTAACTTACAGAATGCTTAATTTGTTAATAGTTGATGGGGATATTTAATTGCACGGATGAATTTTTATGGCCCTTCTGAAATTATTAAGCGGATACAATATGCTTTCTTAGACATGAGTACATGGCGGTTTCTCTTTCTTGCTGTGATGCCAAAATTTTGATAGTTACAATTTTACTCCAGTGAAAGATGAGCCGAGGAGAATGCTTCATCATCCAAATGGTATTACATTAGATGCATCTTCAGATACTAAGACTTCCTGGTAAGCAACATAATATAGGAGATTTGCATTAAGGGAATGGATATTCCTTCTGTTTCAGTTCCTTTCCTGTTTCTTTCTATATATAAATACCTCTCTTGTCCTGCCTGCTAAATAGCTATTTTCTCAGGTTTTCTATTTGTCCTCTGTTCTTCCTTGTTTACACCAGTGTTTCCAGTATAGCAAGTGTGTGTGTGCCATTAAAGAGGGCAAAGGCCGGATTGTAAGGGTAAGAGGTGGGGGAATGGAAGAACACAGGTCCTGCCCAAGGGGGCAGCTGCTCCCAGCGCTGCTTTATGGTGATGGGGGTACATAGGGCCACTGTGGTCATGTCTTCAAAATTTTAAGAGAAGCCGTAAATCTAGAGCCTTTGTGAAATCTCCTATCTTCTAAATGTTGACAATAAACCCCTCTTCTTCAAAACGACAAGGACCCAACCACATGTGTCTAGACTGCCTTTGACCACTGAGCCCCCAGAACTTGATCTTGCCTTTACACCCAGCCCCTTGGAGACCTCTGTGGTTCCCAGGATAGCTTTCATTTATGCATCTTGCACTGACAGTGCGTATCTATGGTATGTAGTGTGGGTGTCATGGAGGATGTATTAATTCTTGAACTGCTATAAAGAAATATCTGAGTCTGGGTAATTTATAAAGAAAGAAGGTTTAATTGGCCTAGGGTTCAGCTGGCTGTACAGGAGGCATGGAGGCTTCTGCTTCTGGGGAGGCCTCAGGAATCTTATAGTCATGGCTGAAGGGGAAGCAGGTAAGTCTTACATGGCCAGAGTAGGAGGAAGAAGAGACAGGAGAAGGTCCCACACACTTTTAAATAACCAGATCTCATGAGAACTCTATCATGAACACAGCACCAAAGGGATGGTGCTAACCCATTCATGAAGGATCCACCCCTATGATCCCGTCACCTCCTACCTGGCCTCACCTCCAACACTGGGGATTACAATTCAACATGAGATTTGGGCAGGGGCACAGAGCCAAACCATGTCAGTGGGGCTAGGGGATTTTGGGAAAGTGTCGCTCAAAGCCATAGGAGCAACGTGGCCAGACTTCCTGGAACTCCAGTTAAGCCTGTAGAGATTCCCCTCCAGCTGTGCCATTGTGTGTCCATAGCCCTTTGTTCGTCTGTGTGAGAGTTTGTGCAGCACTGAGCCAGCTCTTGCCTCTGTGTTGAGAAGCTTCTTAAATCTACTGTCTTAAGCTCTGATTGTTCTCCAAGGGTGACTTCCTTTCTGTTAGGTGGTTCTTGCATTGCTACAAAGAAATAGCTGAGGCTGAGTAATTTATAAAGGAAAAAGGTTTAATTGGCTCACAGTTCTGCAGGCTGTACAAGCGTGGCACTGGCATTGGCTTGGCTTTTGGGGAGGCCTCATGGAGCTTTGACTAATGGCAGAAGGTGAAGTGGGAGCAGGCACATCTCACCACAAAAGCAGGAAGAAGAGGCTGGGCAAAGTGGCTGACACCTGTAACCCCAGCACTTTGAGAGGCCGAGGTGGGCCAGTCACCTGAGGTCAGGAGCTCAAGACCAGCCTGGCCAACATGGAGAAACCCTGTCTCTACTGGAAATACAAAAAGTAGCTGGGCATGGTGACACACACCTGTAATCCCAGCTACTCAGGAGGCTGGGGAGGGGGAATCACTTGAACTCAGGAGGCAGAGGTTACAGTGAGCTAAGATCACACCATGGCACTCCAACCTGGGTGACAGAGCAAGGCTCTGTCTCAAAAAAGAAAAAAGAAAGAAAAAAAGAGATTGGAGAGTTAGAAAGACAAGCTGTTGTTTATAGGAAGTTATACCATTGATCCATATTAATAATGATGACAAACTGATTATTATTAGATTTACCATTTATTGAACGCATATTGAGGGCTTTATATATAGCTTTTCATTTACTCTTTTTTTGTATGTGTGAGATGGAGTCTTGCTCCGTTGCCCAGGCTGGAGTGCAGTGGTGCAATCTTGGCTCACTGCAACCTCCGCCTCCCGGGTTCAAGCAATTCTCCTGTCTCAGCCTCCCAAGTAGCCGGGTGCGAGATACCATGCCTGGCTATTTTTTTTTTTCGTATTTTTAGTGGAGACGAGGTTTCACCATGTTAGCCAGGATGGTCTCGATTTCCTGATCTCATAATCCACCTGCCTCAGCTTCCCAAAGTGCTAGGATTACAGATGTGAGCCACCACAACCAACCTGATTTACTCTTAGTAGTCATAAGGCCAGTACCAAATGATTAGGCAATATATATATGTTTTCAATGTCTGTACCACATTGGGGTGTAGGAAGTCTGAACCTCCAGGCTGCTGTCTCGACCCCGTGCAGGCAATGGCTCCCTTCAGCTGGCCTCTCCCAGGCACCCTCAATTTCTGCCTTCTTGTTTGCCCTGTGTCCTGTTATTGCTGGAGTCTCCATGCTCTGGTGAGCCACTGTCTAGGGCAGCGGTCCTCAACCCCTGAGCGGCAGGTGGGTACTGGTCCTGGTCCATAGCCTGCTGGGAACGGAACCTGTGAGTGGTGGTGAGTGTTAGGTGAGTGAGCACACGAAGCTTCATTTGTATTTCCAGCCACTCCCCATCTCCCATGTTCCCGCCTGAGCTCGGCTTCTCATCAGATCAGCGGTGGCATCAGATTCTCATGGGAGCACAGATCCTATTGTGAACTGCACGTATGAAGGGTGTAGGTTGTGCTCCTCATGAGAATCTAATGCCTGATGATCTGTGGTGGAACAGTTTAATCCTGAAACTCTCCCTACCTGCCATCCCCATTCATGGGAAAATTGTCTTCCATGAAACCAGTCCTTGGTGCCAAAAAGGTTGGGGACTGCTGGTCTAGGGCATCCCTTCTGGTTTTGTTTATGATATTGTTTTTAATTGTGGCAAAAATATATGTAACATACATTTTACCATCTTATTCATTGTAAAATGTGAGATTTGGTGACAATAAGGACATTCCCAATGTAGTATAACCATCTCCATGATCTACTTCCAGAGTTTTCTTATTCCCCCAAATATCGACCCAATGACCATTAAGCAGTCACTTCCTGTTCCTCCCTCTCACCAAGCCGTGACAGCGGCCAATCTACTTTCTGTCTCTATGGATTTGCCTAGTGTGGACATTTCCTGTAAGTGGAGTCCTATAGAATGTGGCTTTTTGTTTCTGGCTTCTTCCATTAGCATACAGCTTCTTCCATTAACATTCAGAAACCCATTGCATTTCTTGGCAGACATCCTTTTAAGGTGGTTGCAAGTCCACATTCCTTTGGCAGGTTCCATATCTGGTTTCTGGGATTTGCACACCTTTGTCCTTCTTGGGTGGAAACATGGTGAGACTGGGTTTCAGGATGCAGGGGAGTCTCAGCTCCTTGATAGGATGTGTTCTTCCAGGCCCTTGGTCCCTCACTCACCCAAGAATGGGGGAGAGGACCCCACTGGGCACAGTGAGCACATATAAGTAAATATCAGACCCCAAGGAGTTTTGCAGAAAGTGATTTATTTAGGCGGAGAGAGAGAAAAAGGAGAAAGAAATAGATAGAGAGTAAGCGAGCTCCCACACTGTCATGAGAGGGGATCCAGAAATGGAGTCTTCCGAGATGTGGGAGAAGGGTACTTTTAACATGGGAATTATTCCCACCCCATTCAAGTTTTCTGTCCTATGAATATGAGTTCCTTTAAACTTCTGCTGGAGTGATTGATCTTTGATTTCTGACATCTGATTGATTGTTTGGCCCACAGTCCTCCCGTAGCTACTCACAGGCTTTTCTAAACAAAGGAAACTCACCTGGGCAGCCTATCTTCTCAAGTGTGCAAAAGTTAAACAAAGACCTCTGAGCTCCTGGATGCAGGCGTGACAGAAGGCAGGTCGGGCATGTCACTGGGAAGTTCTTGCCTTTGAAACCACGCCCCTTGTGGACCTGAGGACCCTTCAATGGCTTCCCTGACATAGGGCTCCCCTGTGCTCCACAGGCCCTGCTCCCTTTCCTACGTGTGGGTCACACCAGTAAGCATGTGGCTCCACTTCCAGGGACACCAGCTACTAGGCTTGGGGTTAGATGATAGGACTCTCCCCACTCCGTTGGAGTACAGCTTGCTTCTGGGAAACCCTCCTGACACCTTCCTCTCCCAGACTCCACTTACTTATCCTAAATACTCAACTAATCGGTTTGTCTATCTATTGAAATTTTGCAAGATCTCTTTGAATGTAGCATCTATTTTCAGAATGTGTTCAGCCCCAGTGTGGACATGAAGAGCCCTGTTTTAACACAGTACATACATCTGAAGGCATGGAACAGAGTGAAAGGGAAATTCTGAAGACAGAAGGAAGGGGTGGGGCTGATTGGGAAAGAAAGATCCTGAAGAAGGAGGCGTGGGTGGGCTAAGGACATGAAGAGTGGTTTGGTCTTGAACGGTAGGAAGGGCAAGCTCACGCTGTCTGACTCACATTTTTCCTTGTGAACAAGGAGAGAAATTCACCTGTTAAGAGTGAGAGGTGGGCCTTGGGTAGGAGGCTCCCAAAAAGAGTTAAAGGTCTGGAATCATTGCTGAGAGGAATGAAGATGGGTGAGTTCACCAAAAACAGAAAAAATAATGGCTATTTGAAGGTGCAAGGAATCTAAATTCAACAGAGTTTCCACCAGGATTTCTGTTTTTAAGTTATTTTTAGAGATAAGATCTCCCTCTGTTATTCAGGCTGGAGAGCAGTGGTGAGATCTTAGTTCACTGTGGCCGCCGCCAACTCCTGGGCTCAAGCGATACTCCTGCCTCAGCCTCCAAAGGAGCTGGGACCACAGCCATGTGCCACCATGCACAGCTAGTTTTTTAATATTTTAATATTTTTTTTTTTTGAGACAGAATCTCACTCTATCTTCCAGGCTAGAGTGCAATGATGCCATCTTGGCTCACTGCAACCTTCACCTCCTGGTTTCAAGTGATTCTCCTACCTCAGCCTTCTGAGTAGCTGGGATTAAAGGTGTCCACCATCACATCCGACTAATTATTGTACTTTTTTAGTTGAGATGGGGTTTTATCATGTTGGCAAGACTGGACCTCAAGTGATCCACCTGCTTCAGCCTCTCAAATTGCTAGGATTACATACGTGAGCCCCTGCGCCCAGCTCTAATGTAAAAAAACAAGCTTGAAAGTCGAGGGTCTTGCTATGTTGCCCAGGCTGGTCTTGATCTGTTGGCCTAAGCAATCCTCTTCCCTTGTCCTCTCAAAGCCCTAGGATTATGAGCAAGAGCCACTGCACCTCATCCCAGTTGTGCTTTGTTATGAACTCAGATTTTCTTATTCATGACATCGTGTGTATATATGGGGAAAGAATTAGGTGTAAGATAAGAATGAAGCATAACATTTATTTAGCCTGAAGACACCTAGGTTAGGTGCACCATAAGTTCATGAAAACCTGGCTTAGCTCTGCAACCTTCAGAGAACTTTTGCTCATAGCTTAAAAACTGCTTATCTCTACTGTTCTCTCCAGCTGCAAAAGCCTGGGACTTTCACCATCAGAGGGAAGGTTCTAAAGGACCACTGATGGGACCTTTTTTGTTGTTTTTTTGAGATGGAGTTTCACTCTTGTTGCCAAGGCTGGAGTGCAATGGCACCATCTTGGCTCAATGCAACCTCTGCTTCCTGGGTTCAAGGGATTCTCCTACCTCAGCCTCCCGAGTAGCTGGGAGGCATGTGCCACCATGCCCTGCTACTTTTGTATTTTTAGTAGAGACAGGATTTCTCCATCTGGGTCAGGCTGGTCTTGAACTCCTGACCTCAGGTGACTCACCCACGTTGGCCTCCCAAAGTGCTAGTATTACAAGTGTGAGCCACAATGCCTGGCCGGGACATTTTACAGCATGTTGCTTTCAGTGAACTGGCTGAAAGCTGAGTCAGGCGTCTTCTATAAAGTGACAGTGTTTCCTCTCTACTCTATGTTATGTGGGCCTATAATTAGTGACATTACTCATTAATAACTAATTCAAGGCAATGGTTAACAATTAGCAATCCTTAATCCAATATGCAATTTGATAATAAATTATAAGGTACAAGTGCTGTTAGAGCCTGTTAAATTGCTTTAATTGAAAGGGATGCCCTGGTTATATAGTCGCTGGGATCTCAAATTCTGTGCACAGATGTATACAAAGGGAGAAGGTTATATTTTCTTCCCTAGAGGAATATGACTGGCTTACAGAGGAGGACAGCTTTAAGAGAAGAAATCAGACTTCTTTAGACTTTAAAATAGAGATATCTTTCCTATGCATCAGCAAATATATTTTAGGAGCCAATTGTGTGCTCAGTTTTGTGGTAAGCATTTCCAGTAGGGACAGTATTGGTAAATGAAATGATTCTCCTCTCCTGAAAGAGTTCATGGGCTGGCTTGTGACACAGGCTTTCAAATGCGTGTGATAGCACTTCAGTGCAAGGACATGTGGAATCATGGAGGGAGGGAGTTTGCCATTGGAGTGGATAGAAAAACTCATAGCCGTAACTAACCCTGGAATGTTCTATGTGCTGGGTACTGTTCTTGTGTTTTGCACAATACAACTCTACTTACTTCTCATTCTCACCCTATGAGATGAGTTTTTTTTTTTTTTTTTTTTTTTTTTTTTTTTTTTTTTTTTTTTTTTGAGACAGAGTCTTACTCTGTTGCCCAGGCTGGAGTGCAGTGGTGCCATCTCAGCTCACTGTGATCTCCACCTCCCAGGTTTAAGTGATTCTCCTGCCTCAGCCTCACAAGTAGCTGGGACTATAGGCATCCTAAGCTCAAGCGATTCACCTGCCTCAGTCTCCCAAAGTGCTGGGATTACAGGTGTGAGCCACTGTGCCCAGCCAAGATGAACATTATTATATTCTTTTTATGGGCAGAGCTGCTGAGGCATGAGTTAAGCGCCTTACCCAAGGCCACACACCTGGTACGAGGTGAAGCTGGGATTCGTGTGTAGTCAGGCCCAGTCTGTGCTCTTAGCCGCTGTTCTCTCTTTTCTGGGAAAGATGTGAGTAGCTGGACCTTGCAAGCTAGAGGAGATTTTCACAGGCTGAGTACCTGGGAGATAACCCAGTGGAGGGTATAGTTCTGCAAATGAGTGTGTTTGGGATCTTCAAGCCCACTCTCATGTTTCATGATGCAACAGAACTCTTGAAACTCAGAAAAGCTATAAAATCATGGTTATTATTTGCTAATGATGAAAAGATACAGATGAAAATCAGCAGGCCGGGTGCCCTGGCTCACACCTATAATCCCAGCACTTTGGGAGGGCAAGGCAGACAGATCACCTGAGGTCAGGAGTTCGAGACCAGCCTGGCCAACATGGTGAAATACTGTCTCTACTAAAAATACAAAAAGTAGCTAGCTGGGTGTGGTGGTGCACACCTGTAATCCAAGCTATTCGGAAGGTTGAGGCAGGAGAATCACTTGAACATGGGAGGCGGAGGTTGCAGTGAGCCGAGATCACGCCATTGCACTCCAGCTGGGGCAACACAGCAAGACTCCTTCTCAAAAAATAAAAAGTCTGCTAAGATGCGTGGAAGAGTCCAGCAGAAGCCAAGTGCAACCTTCCAATCATCCTCTTCCAGTGGAGTCATGTGGACAGGGTGATTTGCCCAGCAGTGGCACATAACAACTTGTTTGAAGTACTGCTGACCGGGAAGCTCACGTGAGCCTGGGTTTTTACTGTAGGTCAGTCATATAGGCATGGAGAGCCCTGCGTGACTGTCCCTGGCTACTGAACCTCCAGCCCTCGCCCACTAGAAGTTGAACTGCTGTGGCACAGTCCAGGGCCTCCTCCTGCAAAGACAATCTTATCAGGGAGGATATTCCAAGGGCTTAGAGGTTGTCTCGCAGCAGTTGATCCAGGGCCAGTTTTTTCTTTGGATTGTGTGGGGTTTGGGCAACCCAAGCCCTCAGAGCTAGCCCTTTACTGCACAATGAAGATGACGTGTTTAGTGTCTTACTAGGATACTGAAGGTGGGAAATATGCATTAAGAAAACAGAGGAAAGGGGTTGGGTGCGATGACTCTGGTCTGTAATCTTAGCACATCAGGAGGCTGAGGCGGGAAGATCACTTGAAGCCAGGAGTTCAAGGCCAGCCTGGACATAGTGAGATCCCATCTATATTCCTTTTTGTTGTTGTTGTCGAGACAGAGTCTCACTCCATCACCCAGGCTGGAGTGCAGTGGCGTGATCTCGACTCACCGCAATCTCCGCCTCCCGGATTCAAGCAGTTATCGTACCTCAGCCTCCCTAGTAGGTGGAATAACAGGCACCCCACCACCACGCCTGGCGAAGTTTTTTGTATTTTGAGTAGAGACAGGGTTTCACCATGTTGGCTAGCTGGTCTCCTGACTTCAAGTGATCTGCCCACCTTGGCCTCCTAAAGTGCTGGGATTACAGGAGTCAGCCACTGTGCCTGGCCCCATCTCTATTCTTTAAAAATCTAAAATAAAAATAGAGGATAGATGGAAGACTATTCAGTCTTCATCTGGAAGTCTTCATCTTCCTGATAAAAACATGTGCTATGATGTATAGAGGGCCCTAATAGCCAAACGAGGGAGCCCAGACTCACTCTATTCATCTTGTGAGGCAAACTAAAAATGAATAAAAAGCCAATTGGGAGAGACAGAAAGTAGAATAGGCCTGGTGTGGTGACTCATTGCCCACACCTGTAATCCCAAGGCTTTCGGAGACCGAAGTAGGCGGATCACCTGAGGTTAGGAGTTCGAGACCAGCCTGGCCAACATGGTGAAAACCCATTTCTACTAAAAATACAAAAGTGATCCAGGAGTGGTGACAGGGCCTGTAGTCCCAGCTACTCAGGAGGCTGAGGCAGGAGAATTGCTTGAACCCGGGAAGTGGAGGTTGCAGTGAGCCTGGAGAGCACCCCTGCACTCCATCCTGGCTGACAGGGAGAAACTCCATCTCAAAACCAAAAGAAATAAAATAAAGTAGAATAGTGCTTGCCCACTATTAGTGAGTCACCCCTATCTGTGGAGGAGGGAAAGATAGAGGAGTGACTGAAAATGACACTGGGGCTTTGGGGTAGAAGTGATCAAAATCTTCTAAAGTTGATTTTTATGATGGTATATAACTCTATGGCTATACTAAAAACTATTGGCTTGTACACATCAAGCAGGTGAATTGTATGGTCCCTGAATTCTGTCTCAGAAGCTGATGGCCATCTGAAAATGGTGGATGACCAGTCCTTCAACAAGATGAAGACTGGTTGGGTATCCATTCTTGGCTCACAATGGCCTGGAATATTTCTCTCGGGTTAACCTGAGATCTTGCCTGTCCCTTCTTTTGTTAGAGGAGCACAGAGTACACCAGATGATCGAATCAGGGTCAAATTTTAAATCAGCAGAGTTCGCCATGGCAGAGTCCTGAGTAGGAATTTAGAAACTGAGTGTGATGATTGATGCTGAGTGTCAACTCGATTGGATTGCAGGATGCAAAGTAGCATTCCTGAGTGTGTCTGTGAGGATGTTGTCAAAGGAGATTAACATTTGAGTAGGTGGACTGGGAGAGGCGAACCCATCCTCAATCTGTTTGGGCACCAGCTAATCAGCTGCCAGCATGGCTAGAACAAAAGCAGACAGAGGAACGTGGAAGGACTTGATTGGCTGAGTCTTCCGGCCTCATCTTTCTCCCGTGCTGGATGCTTCCCACCCTTGAACGTTAGACTCCAAGTTCTTCAGCTTCTGGACTCTTGGACTCACACCAGTGGTTCTCTTGGACCTTTAGCCACAGACTGAAGCCTGCACTGTGGCTTCCCTCCTTTTGAGGTTTTGGGGCTCAGACTGGCTTCCTTGCTCCTCAGCCTGCAGACGGCCTATTGTGGGTCTTCACTTTGTGATCGTGTGAGTCAATTCTCCTTAGCAAACTCCCCTTCATGTCTACAGCTCTTCTGTTAGTCAGTCCCTCTAGAGAACCCGCATGAATACACCAAGGAACATCCTTGGCAAAGGTTTAGCATCACACAGACCAGACCAGCTGAGGCCACTGACCTCCCTGGGCCTGGCGTAGAATCCTGGTCCATTGCAGCATGTTGTGGGTAAGGTCAGGTCAAAGGCTGGTACTTCTCCTTGGTATAGCAAAGTAGAGTTCATAAAGCAATCCAGCCAGGGGCCAAGTGAGTGCTGTCACATTTCAGGAAGAGAAAAATCACAGTGAAGGAGATAGACATTCTCCCCCTCTTTTTTTCCCCTGTCCTGCTAGTCTTCCAATAACAGAAAAATGGCCGATTCACGTTTGGCACCCATGGGGTCTGTGTCTTTAGGGAGGTCACTCACTTGTTGTGTAAATATGTTTTTAACTTTCTTGTCCTTAAAACTTCGCCAGCAGTGAAAGGTGTATATCTTTTGGTCCCTTAGATGAAAAGCACTGATTATAAATGCTCTGAAGTTGTGGCATGGGCTTTGTAGATACTCAGTGTTTCAGTTAATAGAATTCTACTACAGAAGCAAGACATGGAGAGATATATGGTTACAAAAAAACCCTCCACAGAATTCTGTTTGCTTTCTTCAGGGGACCAGTCTGGAGAAGGCTGGTTGACAGAGGGTGTAGGTTCAATGGAGGGAATTCACATCACACTAGAAGAGGCATTATTATAAAATATTACTCAGGAATATGGATGGAGGTAGTAACTCATGCCTGTCATCCCAGCACTTTGGGAGGCTGAGGTGAGAGGATTGTTTGAAACCAGGAGTTCATGACCAGCCTGGGCAGCATAGCAAGACCCCATCTCTACAAAAAAATTTTTTAAATGAGCTGGACGTGGTGGTACATGCCTGAAACTGCCTTTGCAAAATTATGACTGAGACAGTGAAAAAGATCTAACCTAAACGACTCCATCTTCCTTCCTTCCTTCCTTCCTTCCTTCCTTCCTTCCTTCCTTCCTTCCTTCCTTCCTTCCTTCCTTCCTCCCTCCCTCTTTCTCTCCCTCCTTCCTTCCACCCCTTCCTCCCTCCTTCCTTCCCCTTCTCTTTTCCTCTCTTCCTCCCTTCCTTCCTCACTGTGTTGCCCAGACTGGAGTGCAGTGGCACCACCTCAGCTCACCACAACCTCCATCTCATGGGTTCAAGTGATTCTCCTGCCTCAGCCTCCCAAGTTGCTGGGACTACAGGTGCCCGCTACCACCCCCAGCTAACTTTTTGTATTTTTAGTAGAGATGGGATTTCACCATGCTAGGCAGGCTGGTCTTGAACTCCAGACCTCAAGTAATCTACCTGCCTCAGCCTCCCAAAGTGCAGGGATTACAGGTGTGAGCTACCACCTGTTTTCTAAGAGACCTGTTTTCTAAGACAGATTTGAACCACAAATGTTGATACTCAGTTTACTTCTCTGTAAGATGGTGGATTTGGACTAGATGTCATGTAGATGCTGTATTAGTCAGGGTTCTCTAGAGGGACAGAACTAATAGGATTATATGCAGATATATGAGTTCATTAAATATTAACTCACATGATGACAAGGTCCCACAATAGGCCATCTGTCTTAAGCTGAGGAGCAAGGAAACCAGTCCAAATTCCAAAACTGAAGAACTTGCAGTCTGATGTTTGAAGGCAGAAAGCATCAGCACAGGAGAAAGATGCAGGCAGGGAGGCTAGGCTAGTCTGGTCTTTTCACACTTTTCTGCCTGCTTTATATTCTAGCCGTGCTGGGTGGTGCCCACCCCAGCTGAGGGTGGGTCTGCCTCTCCCAGGCCACTGGCTCAAATGTTCATCTCCTTTGGCAACACCCTCATAGACACACCCAGGATCAATGCTTTGCATCTCTCAATCCAATCAAGTTGACCCTCAGTATTAACCATCACAGATGCATTGGATCAGATGTCTTCAGATTCTTCATTTGTAAAGGGGATAATAATAGTACTGTCTAGTAGAATTGTTGTGAAGATTAAATGAGATAATACACGTAAAATGCTTAAAACGGTCCAGGGCACATAGTAAGTGCTCTAGGAATAAAAGCTCTTCTTGTTATCATATGATTAGAGCAGTTGTCTACAATGGCAGTCTTGCTCCTCGTTTTGGGAATATTGTAACCCTTTTCTTCTTATCTGGTCGAGGTCATACAACCAAATAGTTATAACAAATAACTTGATCACTGGATTATCACTCATTTATATCCTACACATGAAACAGACTCTGGATGCTAATAAAAGAGAAACTGTTGTTTTGTTTTGTTTTGTTTTGTTTTTTTCTTCTTTTTTTTTTTGAGACAGGGCCTTGCTTTGTGGCCTAGGCTGGAGTGCAGTGGTGTGGTCATAGCTCACTGTAGCCTTGACCTCCCAGGCTCAAGGGATCCTCCCACCTCAGCCTCCCATGTAGCTGGGATCACAGGCATGCACCACCACTGTGCCTGACTAATTTTTAAAAATCATTCATAGAGACGGAACCTTCTATGTTGCCCAGGCTGGCCTCAAACTCCTGGCCTCATGTGATCCTCCCACCTGGACCTCCCAAAGTGCTGGGATTACTTTGCCAGGGGTGAGCCATTGTGCCCATCCAGGCTTCCAGAGATATTTTAAATGCCAACAGGTTTGCACAGAAAATAAAGGACTCATATTCTTCAAGCCACTCTCTTCAGAGAGCTATTCCTATGAAATGGGAGTGCACTTACAGAATGGTGAACGCCTTGCTTTTGGGTGAAATACATGCTATTTCTTGACATCACCTCGGTACCTTCTGCACCAGCCTGGATTGATCACTATTTCTTTTTGCATGATACACCAATATTGCTGCTAGATAGCTTTCCTTTGGAAGCAAAATTCGCAGGCGGTGCCCTGGAGCCAGAGAAACATTTGCGACGTAAACTTCCTCTGCAATGACAAGCAGAGAGACCTGCCTCCATCAACCGACATGCACTGTGACAGCTCCCAGCGGCAGGTAGATTAATCTGAATAATGTCAGAATGACTTTTCTCCTCCCTTGTAAAGAGGTTCAGTGTTGCGGTCTGCCAAGAAGCAGACACGTTTTATTTTAAATTTAAGGATTCTTAAAAATGGAAGACACTTTACCTCTGAATTAAACGCTCAGTTTCTGAGTTATTGCTGGACATAAATAGGGAAGCAGCCATCCCATTAATTTTATGGAGCTGATCTGTGGGGAGACAGGGCAGCAGGCTTCATAATCTGTTGGAGCTGGATGTAGGCTATAGTGAGGGGTGGAAAGTGGTAGACTCCAGCTCTTAATGTGGTAGCTTTAATCCCCCTTTCTAGATAGTTCCAAGCCCTCCTCTTTTTTTGGCGGGGGATGGAGTTTCATTCTGTCACCCAGGCTGGAATATGGTGGCATGATCTTGGCTTACTGCAACCTCACTTCCTGGGTTCAAGTGATTCTCTTGCCTCAGCCTCCCAAGTAGCTGGGATTACAGGCATGCACCAGCACACCAGCTGATTTTTCATATTTTTAGTAGAGACGGGGTTTCACTATATTGGCCTGGGAGGTCTCAAACTCCTGACCTCGTGATCTGCCCGCCTTGGCCTCCCAAAGTGCAGGGATTACAGGCATGTGCCACCACGCCAGCTAATTTTGTGTATTTTTAGTAGACATGAGGTTTCACCATGTTGGCCAGACTGGACTCGACTGATCTGTCTTTCAGGCCCTTTTAGATGTCTTTCTTCTCCTGCCCTTTCTTTTTATTCCTCTTTTTCCACCTTATCCGGAAAGCCTGAAAAGTAATTGCAGAAGACTCTCAAATTGAGTTCAGGGCAGAAAATAATCTTTCTTCATTTCTCCCCCACTACCTCTGATGTTTTTTTCTACAGCACAGTTCAGAACTCTTTTCTTGTCCTCTGGCCTTTCTGGTCCTCCACAAATTATTTCTTAGTTGTTTTCAGGGGACCCTTTAGAAAAGATAACTAAGGTTATAACTTGTTCTCACACCCAAACAGCCTTTTGTGTTTGCCCAATCTCCTCGGTAGCACTTGCTGGAGTTTTTATCCTCTGAAACATGACAGTGAAGAAGTTCTCATTAGGCCTTACCAGTCCTGCAAGGTGTGTTAAGTTTGAGTCCATCCATTTCTCCTCTCGTTTATGGAAATACAGGAACACATGAGTATTTTGCACCTTGTGGGTTGGAGACAAAGCAGATCGAACTGTATTTGAGATGGAAGGGTCAGTTGTGAGTACTGATATCAGAGCCTGCATGGCCTTCCATTCCAATCAATGAACTATCTGCATATGCAAATGACCATTTGTTGGTTAGCCAACTGGACACTGTTTCCATTTTTCATCCTGTTGACCCTCCACAGTTTTTTTTTTTCTTTTAAATTTTACTTTAAGTTCTAGGATACATATGCAGTACGTACAGGTTTGTAACATTGGTACACACATGCCATGGTGGATTGCTGCACCCATCGACCCATCATCTAGGTTTTAAGCCCCATGTGCATTAGGTCTTTGTCCTAATGCTCTCCCTCCCCTTGCTCCCCACTCCCCGACAGGCCCCGGGGTTTGATGTTCCCTTCCCTGTGTCCATGTGTTTTCATTGTTCAGCTCCCACTCATGAGTGAGAACATGTGGTGTTTGGTTTTCTGTTCCTGTGTTAGTTTGCTGAGAATGATGGTTTCCAGCTTCATCCATGTCCCCACAGAGGACATGAACTCATCCTTTTTTATGGCTGATTAGTATTCCATGGTGTATATGTGCTGTATTTTCTTTATCCAGTCTATCATTGATGAGCATTTGGGTTGGTTCTAAGTCGTTGCTATTGTGAATAGTGCTGCAGTAAACATATGTATGCTTGTGTCTTTAGAGTAGAATGATTTATAATCCTTTGGGTATATACCCAGTAAGGGGATTGCTGGCTCAAATGGTAATGCTGGTTCCAGATCCTTGAGGAACTGCCACACTGTCTTCCCATGGTTGAACTAATTTACACTAATTTAACAGCGGTTAAGTGGAACTCCCAGTTAAATGGTTACACTCCCATCAACAATGTAAAAGCATTCCTATTTCTCCACAACCTCATCAGCATGTTATTGTTTTGACTTTTTAATAATAGTCAGTCAAAGCTGCAGAAGTTTTAACCAGACTTTCCCAAAGTCTGAAAATGTGGGCTGGTACTTTGCGATATCTCTTTGGAGTGTTGGGTCATGGTCTTTACTTTTTTGGCTACCAACATGACTCTAAAAGTAGCTTCTGCTACTGGGCACGCAGGCAGCCAGGGGTAATTGACGTCATTTTCCCCTAGATGTGTAGGCTGCTGCATCATTAAATCAATCTGATAGCACATCCTTACAACGGCAGAGAGGTTGTGACAAGCTTGCTTAACTGTTATGAATAACATAACTACGAGTCGTGCCTGAGAAAGCAGTGGCCCCTTCAAAGCCCTTTGAGAACGGGCAGTGTGTGAGGTCTGGGTGAGCTCGCCTGCACGGGCGACCCTTTATACACTTGGTAGGATGCCCCAGTCAGTATTTTGGAGTTTAACTTCTGTGCATGAAGTTCAATGGACTCCCAGGCTCCTAAGAACTTTGGCTTAAAGAAAGAGGAGAGAAATATTTCTTGAGCGTCTTTTTTGAACGCTGAATTTCCGACTGTGGCTGCTGTGGCGGCTGCAGGAGGTTTCAGCTGGTGGCATGAGCCCTTCCCGTGCTAGAAGCAGCTCTGAAGTTTCAGTTCCATGGACAGGCTCTGAGAATGACTCATGGCAGGTGAGCTCTTCACTTTCGAGGTCGGCTTCTTCGCCAGTCCAAGTTCAGCTCATTCAGGTTGAATTCTGGGTCTCTGCAACTTCTCCGTTCTTTGCCTCCTGTGCCATTCCTTCCCCAGGATGGCTTCTGGGTAGGTGGGGAGAGGTGGGGTTTATTTTGTGGTCCAGGGGAAGCATGATGGTCTTTTCATGCAGTGTTTCTCCCTAGAGCTGGGCTATTTGCCACCGCTGAATCTCATGCTGCAATGTGATCCCAGTGTTGGAGATGGGCTGGAGGGAGGTGTATGGGTCATGGGGTGGATGCCCCATGGATGGCTTGGTGCCTTCCTCCTGGTAATAAGTGAGTTCCTGCTGTATTAGTTCACGTTAGAGCTGATTGTTTAAAAGAGTGTGGCATTTTCCTTCTCTCTCTTGCTCCCTTTATTTCTCCATGTGATGCCTGCTCCCCCTCCACCTTCTGCCATGAGTGGAAGCTATCTGAGGTGTCACCGGGAGCAGATACTGGTGCCATGCTTCTTGTATAGCCTGCAGGACCATGCGCCAGATAAACCTCTATTCTTTATAAATTACCTAGTATGAAGTGTTACTTTTAGTTTTTTTTTTGAGACGGAGTTTTGCTCTTGTTGCCCAGGCTGGAGTGCAACGGCGCAATCTCTGCTCACTGCAACCTCCACTTCTCAGGTTCAAGTGATTCTCCAACCTCAGCCTCCCAAGTGCTGAGACTACAGGCACCTGCCATCATGCCCGGATATTTTTTTTGTATTTTTAGCAGAGATGGGGTTTCACCGTTTTGGCCAGGCTGGTCTCAAACTTCTGACCTCAGGTGATCTGTCTGCCTTGGCCTCCCAAAGTGTTAGGTTTGCAGGTGTGAGCCACTGCACCTGGCCTGAGGTGTTCCTTTATAACAAAAATGGACCAAGGCATCCTCTTGCCCTCTGAACAGTGCCCCCAGCCTGGCTGACCACTCCTTGCCCTGCCATGGGCCTAACTTGGGATCTGACCTCTCAGCGTGCTCAGGGCCCATCTGGTCCAGCTCTCTGTGGCTCATGCTGGCTGCAAGCCCCTGAGCCTGGCCACATTCCCCTACCCATTCCAGCCCAGCTGCAGGCTTCATTCCTGCCCAGGAAAAAGCCATCAACAGCTCTTCCGCCATCCATCACCAATTCCGCCTTCCTTCCTACGAGAACTAAGCAGAGGGCTAATGCACGTGGCCACCTGCCATGTGGCCACACTGAACTATCAAGTTCATGAGAGTGGGCATTAGGTGGATATAGACACCTGCAGGCAGCTTCATGACACACCTTCCGTGGAAAATGGGGAAAAGCCCTTCCCTGCCCTCTGTAGCAAACTCACTGTCCAACACATCTCTCCCTCTCTGGGTGAAAATGTTAGCTGAGGGCCAGGTGCAGTGGCTCATGCCTATAATCCCAGAACTTTGGGAGGCCAAGGCAGGTAGATCACTTGAGGTCAGGAGTTCCAGACCAGCTGGCCAACATGATTAAACCCTATCTCTACTGAAAATACAAAAATTAGCTGGGTGACACCTGTAATTCCAGCCTGGGCCAGTGAGACTCTGTCTCAAGGAAAAAAAAATACAAACAAACAAAAATATTACCCCCTCCCCCCCAAAAAAAACTAGTTTAGTTGCCTGGGGAGTAACAAATGACTCTCCAGGAGAATGCAGGCTTTGATCAATAGGAGTTTTATTACTCATCACAAGTAAGGAGAGCACTGGGAAGATTCTCCAAAGCAGTGTCTCCCGAGGGAAAGTAGCAGGAGGGTTTTATGGGGTAATGGAGAGGGGAGTGTTCTTGCCTTGAACCCTGAGCCACTCAGGCATTTGGTTTCAGGGCCAACTTCAGGATTCAGGAGTCTTTTCTCCTGCAGGTCTTTGTCCTGATCATGAGGCTGTAGAATAGCAGTTGTACTCCACAGGGGACCCTGTGCATAGAATCCTGGCTTCCTTGCAGCCAGAGGCCTTTCTCACCATCCCCAGTTCCTCTCTTGGGGGAGCCTAGTCATCCACACTGAGTCCTAGGCACCTGGAAATTGCTTCTGTGCCTGCCTACCCTGAGTTCAGATATTTCTGGATTCTCCTCCTTTGTTGGCCCAGTGGAGCCCCTCACCCCAGCTCCATGATCTCACTTTGGATTTCTGGTGCCCAGATTGCCTGAGCTCAGGTGGTAAGTTGCAGGGATTTTGCTCGATGGGCTAACCCTCTCCAGTCTGCCTCTGTGGCTAGAACATGACACACTTGGACTCCATTTGGCAACCTTGAACGTTCCAACCCCGTGGACCCCCTTGTAGTTCTCCAGGGTGGTGCTCTGACTGATCTTATGTTTGACTTCATTTTTCAGAGACAAGATCTTGCTCCAACGTCCAGGCTGGAGTGCAGTGGCAGTCATAGCTCACTGCAACCTCGAACTCTGGGGCTTCAGTGATCCTCCTGCCTCAGCTTCCCAAGTAGCTAGAACTCAAAATGCATGATGCCTGCGCCTCTATGTCCAGCTAATTTCTGTTTTTAAAAAATTTTTGTAGAGACATGCCCTCTCTTTGTTCCCCAAGCTGGTCTCGAACTCTAGCCCTCAACCATCCTTCTGCCTCAGCCTCCCAAAATGTTAGGATTACAAGCATGAGCCACAGTGCACACCCTAATTGTGAATTTTTATGTAACTAGGACATCTACATCTTCCTCCACCAAACCTTATAGTATTTTATTTTTTCTTTTTATTTATTTATTTTTTGAGACAGAATCTTGTTCTGTCATCCAGCTGGAATGCAGTGGTGCAATCTTAGCTCACTGTAACATCTGCCATCGGTGTTCAAGCAATTCTCGTGCCTCAGCCTCCTGAGTATCTGGGATTATAGGCACGCACCACCACACATGGCTAATTTTTGTATTTTTAGTAAAGAGAGGGTTTCACCGTGTTTCCCAGGCTGGTCTAGAACTCCTGGCTTCAAGTGATCTACCTGCCTCCTCCTCCCAAAGTGCTGGGATTATAGGCATGAGCCACAACATCAGGCCAAAACTTATAGTATTTTCTTTTCTTTCTTTCTTTCTTTTTTTTTTTTTTTTGAGACAGAGTCCCTCTCTGTCACTCAGGCTGGAGTGCAATGGCTTGTTCTCAGCTCACTGCAGCTCTCCCAGATTCAAGTGATTCTCTCTTGCCTCAGCTTCCTGAGTAGCTGGGATTATAGGCACAGACCACCGTGCCTGGCCAATTTTTTTCTATTTTTTTTTTTCAGTAGAGACAGGGTTTCGCCATCGTTGGTCAGGCTGGTCTTGAACTCCTGACCTTAGGTGATCCACCCACTTTGGCCTCCCAAAGTGCTGGGATTACAAGTGTGAGCCACTACACCCAGCCCCTTCTAGTATTTTCTTAAAAGTAACTTTATTGAGGGGGGGAAAAAATCCCCTAATCTTGGAGTCGTTTCTGAGAAACAGGAATATTTTCTTGAAGAAACTTGAAATTGCAGAGGTTTAAATCTTCAAGTATATGAGGAGGGAGGAGCAGAGGCTGACAGCCATGAAATTAGAACTCTATACTTTGTCTATGGCCATTCAGGAGGGGAAGAAGTAAGAATGGTTTTCTGCTTTGCTTCTAATCCAGATGTTGTCTTCCAGCCCCGTAGTGAAGAACAAGACCAGAGACTAGGAGACTTATTACTTTAAAAATTATAGTGTAAAAATCATTTTTTAATTATGTATTCAATCTAAAATTTATACTGTATCCATTATAAATTTAATATTCATTGTAAAAATTCAAAATGCAAAAGCTTATTAGGTAATCATCATAATCATAACACCCAATGATAACCATACCACTGTGAATATTTCATGAGTAGCTTACATATTTCACATTATTTTTACTCCTATAAATTATGTAAAATTTATATTTTACATATAAAAATTTTGTATGTACATGTTTAAAAGTCAAACATATATTCTGTAAGGTTCTATCTACTCTCTAGAGGCACCACTTTCTATTCTTTTATTTTTATTTATTTATAATGAAATTTATTTATTTATTTTTATTTTGAGGTAGATTTTTGTTCTTGTTGCCCAGGCTGGATCTCAATGGCATGATCTCAGCTCACTGAAACCTCCGCCTCCTGGCTTCAAGGGAATCTCCTGCTTCAGCCTCCCAAGTAGCTGAGATTACAGGCATGTGCTACCATGCATGGCTGATTTTTGTATTTTTACTGGAGATGGGGTTTCACCACTTTGACCAGGCTTGTCTCAAACTCCTGGCTTCAAGTGATCTTCCTGCCTCAGCCTCCCAGAGTGCTAGGATTACAGGCATGAGCCACCGCGCCTGACCCTGTTCCTTTAAATATGCCTTTTGTTTACCTCTATAACTCTAAATAATACACTTTAGTCGTACATTGTGCATTTTGAGATGTAGGCATTATTTCTTGACTTTCTACTATGAGTGACAAGGTATTAACTCTTTCTCACTCCCCCACATCCACCTCTCCCACAAATTCACTAACTACTTATCCCTTCGCTGAGGGCTATTCCCACTACATCAGCCAAATCTTCAGTTCTCTGATTCTCAACACTAACTGGGTTTTCTACAATTCAATTCAATTATGACACTGATTACCCAGAGTAAGCATTAGAATCTACAGGTTTAAGAGCTCAGTCCGAAAGACTGCCCTCCCTTTAGGCACTAGTCACAAATATCAGGTCTCCAGGTTACCCATATTTTTGTGTAACATGGCTACAAATCTGGGGGTTCCCACAAACTCCCTTCAGGTTTGATGATTTGCTAGAATGAGTCACAGAGCTCAAGAAAACACTACTAACTGTTACAGCTTGAGCGTCCTAAATCGGAAAATCTGGAATTCAAAATGCTCCAAAATCCAACTGAGTGCCCACATAATGCTCAGAGGAGATGCTTACTGGGGAGTATTTTGGATTTTGGATTTCTGACTTAGAACACTCAATTTGTGAGTATAATGCAAATAATCTAAAATCCAAAAAATCTGAGATTTGCATGATAGTTCTCAAGATTTTGGTTAAGGGATACTTGACCTACACTAGTTCATAATAAAAGATGCAAGCCAGGAATAGCTGAATAGAAGAAATGTGTATCTTCTCCCAAGGCATCTCCAAGGCATAAGTTTCATATTTTTNACCCAGGCTGGAGTGCAGTGGTGTGATCTCAGCCCACTGCAACCTCTGCCACCCAGGTTCAAGCAATTCTCCTGTCTCAGCCTCCTGAGTAGCTGGAATTACAGGCGCCTGGCTAATTTTTGTATTTTTAGTAGAGACAGGCTTTCAACATGTTGACCAGGCTAGTCTTGAACTTCCAGGCTCAAGTGATCCACCCACCTTGGCCTCCCAAAGTGCTGGGATTACAGGCATGAGCCTCTTTGCCCACCCTTACATCACTTATTAATACTTATATAACTATTTGCAGCTGATCCATATGGTAAGGAAGAAATGTATACCTTCCCCCTCTAGGGAGGGGAGATGGAAATTGAATTCAACCCTCTAATCATGGTTTGGTCTTTATAGCCACCATCCCAAAGCTATCTAGGAGTTCCCCAGCCAAGAGCCACCTTATTAGCATACCAAAGACACTCATCATTCTGGAGGTTGCAAATGTTTTAGGAGGTCTATGCCAGGAGCTGGGACAAAGACCAAACATGTTTTGTTATACCACCTTCCTCCATCTTCCATTATCATTAAGTTGTAATTTTATATCATTTATTTTATTTTTATTGTAGTTATTTTGGAGACAGGGTCTCACTCTGTTGCCCTGGCTGGAGTGCAGTGGTTTTACAACTCACTGCAGCCTTAACTTCCCTGGGCTCAGGTGATCCTCCTGCCTCAGCCTCCTAAGTAGCTGGGACTACAGGCATGTGCCATCACACCTAGTAGAGACGGGTTTTTACCTCATTGCCCAGGCTGGTCTTGAACGCCTAGGCTCAAATGATGCACCCTCCTTGGCCTCCCAAAGTGCTGGGATTACAGGCATGAGCCACGGTGTCTACCCTTACATCCCTTAACATTATTAAACTATTTGCAGCTAATCCACATGGTATACTTTGGTTATTTTTCCTTTTCCTGCATAGCTTTTTGTTTTTCCTGTACTTAACCATTGCCTTTCTGTTTGTTTCCTTAACTTGTTTTCTATAGACTGTTAACAAATTCAACTACATACCTTCTGCCACTTGTCTGAATTCCCTCTCAATCCTCTCAGCCACCTTAGGTATTCTGTCTGGTTTATATTCCTGAAGAAAAAGTCTCCAGGATGCTATGGCCCCATCTATCAGGACTGGCTGCCCTCTGGCAGTGATCCTGGGATTCTTTTCACTGCTCCTCTGTGTCCCAGATCTCATGCTTTTATAGTTTTTAGCTTATTCTCTCATTTTATTGGTGCATATCTTCAAGTAACTATTTTTAGTGCTTGTAAGTGTAAAAATGTCTGGATTCTGTCTTCCACTTTGAATGACCTTCCCTTAGAATTTGAAGACAATATTCCATTGTCCACTAACTTCCGACATGGCTTTTGGAGAGTTCAGAGCCATTCTGACTCCTACTTCTTTGAATGTAACTTGTCTCTTTCTCTTTTGAAATCCTTTTATTATAGGTTCTCTGAAATGTCATGATGCTGTGTTTTGGAGTATATGTGTTTTTTATTCGTTGCATGGGCACTCAATAGAACTTTCCATAGGAAATGCATGTACACTGTTAATATCCTTACTTCGTGTGTGTGTGTGTGCACGTGTGTGTCTGTGTGTGTGTGCGCGTGTGTGTGTGTGTGCGTGTGTGTGTGTATGGCCTGTTTTTGGAACTCTTTTTGTTTGGGTGTTGAACCATCCTTGTGGACTGTTTCTTTGTTTTCTTTAATCTCTGATTTTTCACCTTTTATCTTTTTTTGGTATTTCTGGGATATTCACTTTGTTTTCCACATTTTCTGTTTCTGATTTAACAATTTTAATTTTCAAAGATTTTTTTTGGTTCTCTATTGATCTTTTGGTATAACAGTACTTGTTTTATCAATGCAATACCTTCTCATTATCTGAGACTATGAATGCCATTTTTTTCAAAACAAAAGGCACATATTTCTCGAAAACGTCATGTTGAATCAGAGAATCTAGGCACAAAAAAATGCATACTATTTAATGCTTTTTATAGAAATTTCAATTCCAAACTCATCAAGTTGTATATATTAAATATTTACAGCTTTTTGTGTATGAATCATACCTTAATAAATTGTTTAAAAATAAATAAACTTTAAAGCCAAGAGAATTTAGCTTTTATTAGAAGTCAGATAGCCAGTGGGGGTAATGACTGGAAGAGTGCATAGGAGAGATTTCTAGGACACTGGTCATCTTCTGTTTCTTGACTTGGGTAATGGATGGATTGATTTCTTGACTTGGTTTAAATGGATGTATTCACTTTGTTAAAGTTGGCAGTTGAACTCCGGAAACTTGTGCACTTTTCTATATGTTTGTTCACTTCAATGAAAAGTTTTAATTATAAATAACAGCTGGCTAATTTTCTGAACTCTTTTATAAGTTCTAACCATTTGTCTTGATTTTCTTTTTTTTTTTTTTTTTTAAAGATGGAGTCTCGCTTTGTCTCCCAGGCTGGAGTGCAGTGACACAATCTTGGCTCACTGCAACCTCCACCTCCCAGGTTCAAGCAATTCTCCTGCCTCAGCCTCCTGAGTAGTGGGATTACAGGCTTGCACCACCACACCAGGCTAATTTTTGTACTTTTCGTAGAGACAGGGTTTCACCATGTTGGCCAGGCTGGTCTTGGACTCCTGACCTCAAGTTATCCACCCACCTCGGCCTCCCAAAGTGCTTGATTTTCCCGTTTTTGTTTTTCCAGGTGGCTAATTACATTATGTGAATTTGTGTGTGTGTGTGTGTGTGTAAATAAGTATAAGTTGCCTCTTTATTTCCCCTCATTGTATTTATTTGTTATTTATTTATTTATTTATTCATTTTTTACCTTAAGTCTGCAGAGCAATATTGAGTGTTAATAGTGAGGACAAATCTTTATCTCATTTCTGACTTAATGAAGTACCTTGAGTGTTTCACCATTATGACTCATATTGGCTGTTTTAAACAGACATCAGATTAGAGACGTTTTCTTTCTAATTTACTCTGAGTTTTTCTTGGCAACACATATTGGATGTTTTCATTGCCTTTATGGCATTTGTTAGGGTGCCTATATATTTTTCTCTTTATTTATTAATCTTTTGAATCATATTAATAGATTGTCTAAAATAGGGTCATATTTGTATTTCTAGAATAAACACTACTTGGTCCTGGTGTATTCCTTGTTAGTATTTTAGTTAAAGATTTTTTTTTTTTTTTTTGAGATAGAGTCTTGCAGTGTCACCCAGGCTGGAGTGCAGTGGTGTGATCTCAGCCCACTGCAACCTCTGCCACCCAGGTTCAAGCAATTCTCCTGTCTCAGCCTCCTGAGTAGCTGAGATTACAAGCACACGCCACCATGCGTGGCTAATTTTTTGTATTTTTAGTAGAGATAAGGTTTCACCATGATGGGCAAGCTGGTCTCGAACTCCTGACCTTGTGATCCACCCACCTCAGCCTCCTAAAGTACTGGATTTACAGGCACGAGCCACCACGCCTGGCCAACTTTTTTATTTTCTGTTCTAGACTACTTCAGATTGCATGGCATTTTTCTAGTCCTCAAAAAATGGACAGAATTTACCTCTAGTACCATCTGGGTCTAGGGTCTTTTTGGATGGTAATTCTTGATAGCCTTTCCAGAGTTTTCGGTGATTACTCTATGCCAGTTTTCTACTCTGTCTCAGAAAGTTTTCATGACCATTGACCATTCTTCTACTCATCATTAAAAAATTTAAAAGCTTCTATAAGTTTTTGGTAAGAGTTCTTTGCTCAGACCTAATAGCATTTATCAGTGTTTTTTCTCTCTTTTAAATGAGATTTAATTTTAAAATATTTTCAAAGAACTCCTTATTATCAATTCCCCTCCTTCCTTATATTTGAATTTTATAAATTCATTTTGTGTGTTCCTCTTTTCTCCTTGGTCTGCTTGCTCTCTTTCTGCTCTTTTGAATTGAAATCTCCGTTCATTTATTTTCTTTTTGTCTTGCTTAATAGCAAAAGCATTTAATGTTATATATTTTCCTTAAGTATGGATCTTGCTACAACTCATAAGTTTTTATATGTAGTGTTAGAGCTGCACTATTTTCTAGATAGCATCTAATTCCAGATTTTATTTTCCTTTTATCTAAGAGTTGTTTAGAAGTATTTTTATAAACCAAATCAATTTTTGAAATGTAGCTTTTATTCTTAATTTCTTTCCCTGAAGTGTGTGTGTGTGTGTGTGTGTGTGTGTGTGTGTGTGTGTGTGTGTTTTAAGAATTAAAATTTTGGTTTGGGCCCAGTGGCTCATGCCTGTAATCCCAACACTTTTGGAGGCCAAGGTGGGAGGATCTCTTGAGCCCAGGAGTTCAAGATGAGCCTGGGCAATATGGCAAGACCTCAACTCTTCAAAAAATTTAAATGATAAATTAGCTGGGTGTGGTAGCACACACCTGTAGTCCCAGCTACTTGGGAGTCTGAGATGGGAGAATCACTTGAGCCCAAGAGTTTGAGGTTGGAGTGAACTATGATTTCGCAACTGCATTCCAGCTTGGGTGACGGAGTGAGGCTCTCTTTAAAAAAAAAAAAGATTTTAGGGCCAGGCATGGTAGCTCATGCCTGTAATCCCAGCGCTTTGGGAAGCTGAGGTGGGTGGATCACTTGAGGCAATCCACCAAGGAGTCCAAGACCAGCCTAATCAACAAGGTAAAATCTCGTCTCTACTAAAAAATACAAAAATCAGTCGGGCATGGTGGCGTGCACTTGTAATCCCAGCTACTTAGGAGGCTAAGGCAGGAGAATCACTTGAACTTAGGAGGCAGAGGTTGCAGTGAGTCAAGATCACACCACTGCACACAGCTTGTGCCACAGAGTGAGACTGTCTTAAAAAATAAAAAAAAAATTTAAAAATGCTTTTAGGGGTCCTAATATATGATCAGTGTTTATAATGGTTATTGGACAAAAAGTTATTCATTGGGTAGAAAAATTGGCATGCATTTAAAAAGATTATTTGTATTTGCATCCTTGGTTTGTACCTGAGGAGCAGCATCAGCTGAGCTGAGCTGAGCAGGGGGTGACTCAGTCTACTTTCTAGTTCAGTGTCTGATAAAAAGGGGCCTCTCTGGTGAGTACAGGCCCAGAGGCCTGGAGCAAAAATTAAGCATCTTGCTTTTTTTTTTTTCCTGGCTAGTTTTATGAAGTATAGTCAGTGACTTCTCTGTGCTGAATCCTGGCTTGCTTTTTCTCAGTTTTGTTCCTTCTGCCTTAACAGGATTACTGATTCTACCTAGATCCTGGCCTTAGATTCTGTGTCACTCTTACTCTTCTGACTTCTGCATCAATCATTTTCTCTGTTCTCTTTGGTGATTTAATAAGTTCCAGACTGGAAACCCCAGGAGGGTAAGAGACATGTGAATAATGTTCATTATTATGTCTCTAGGGCATAAGTACCCTGCCTGGAATAGAGTAAATAAACATTTTTGTTTTGCCTGAATTTAAGTTGAGAGTGGCTGCCTGGATAAAGGGGAGTGCTAACCAGATTTCATTTGGAACATCATTCATAATTATACTCCAGGTATCTTTTGTCTAGCATTAGAACCTAGTTCACCGGCAAACTTGATTCCACAATTGTATTAGTCTGTTTTCACACTGCTGATACCTGAGACTGGGAAATTTACAAAAGAAAGGGATTTAATGGACTCACAGTTCCACATGGCTGTTGAGGCCTCACAATCATGGCGGAAGGCGAAAGGCACATCTCACATGTTGGCAGACAAGAAAAAAGAATGAGAACCAAGTGTAAAAGATTTCCCCTTATAAAACCATCAGATCTCAGGAGACTTATTCACTACCATGAGAACAGTATGGGGGAAACCCCCTGCTATGATTCAGTTACCTCCCACCGGGTCCTTCCCACAACACTTGGGGATTATGGGAGTTACAGTTCAAGATGAGATTTGAGTGGGGACACAGCCGATCCATATCAACAATATTCTTGGTTGACATTCTTCAGTCACTATCCTTTGTACGTCAGATAGTGGATGAGAGGAAAATGTGAATGAGGCTCTGAATTAAGCCATATGTTCAGGATGCTGTCCCTGACTTCTGCTCTTGACTGTCTCATCTCTTTCAGTACCACCTTCTCTCCTTCTCTGCATATATCCTCAGTGAGTGTTGAATATCTCATCAGGCCTCTTTGTGGACAGCAGCAGACACTCCTTTTGGTTCTGCCATTCCAGCTCCCAAATGGGCTTTCCACATCTTTCTTGCAAGAGCTTTTGTCATTGTGTCTTGGCCCTACCACCTGCTAATCTCCCATACACCTATTCATACTACAATTTCAAAAGCTCATGTCACAACTTAATATGTCCCAGGGTATTGTCAACTGAAGAATGATGGGCTTCATACATTTGGAAAGGAGAGCTTTTTAAATATTTTAATTTTTTAAGTACCAGGGTACATGTGCCAGGATGTGCATGTTTGTTACATAGGTAAACATGTGCTATGGTGGTTTTCTGCACCTATCAAGCCATCACCTAGGTATTAAGCCCAGAATGCACTGGCTCTTTTATCTAATGCTCTCTGCCCCCCACCATCCCCCAACAGGCCCTAGTGTGTATTGTTCTCCTCCCCGTGTCCATATATTTTCATTGTTCAGCTCCCACTTATAAATGAGAGCATGTGGTATTCGGTTTTCTGTTCCTGTGTTAATTTTCTGTGGATAATGGCTCTGGCTTCATCCATATCTCTTCAAAGGACATGATCTGATTCCTTTTTATGGCTGCATAGTATTCTGTGGTGTATATGTACCACATTTTCTTTATCCAGTTTATCATTGATGGATATTTGGGTTGATTGGAAAGGAGAACTTTATTTCTCATAAAGGGTTGCATCCTTTCCAGACCACTCTAATAGGCTGGGAAGCGTAGCCTCTGGTCAGAAGCCAGAAACTCTTTGAGGGAAGGTCAAAGGTAATAAGAATTTATGCTGAGCTGGGTGGCTGAATATATGTATTTAATAAGCTATAAGAAGAGTCATAAATATTTACCAAAGGAGAAATGTGTACATGTACCGTTCAGCTTTATGCCTCTTCATGAGTTGCATGTACAAAAATGGCAGTGCTAGCATGATCTGAGGGTGGAATTTTTGGCTCTCTGACATCAAAAGGTGAAGCAGAGGACATGACACACTCACTCACTGCACATCCTCCATCGAACTGTTCCATGGGCAGTGGAATAGTTCCTTCTTATCAAGAAGGAATCTTGGGGCGGGTATGCTGGCACACACCTATAATCCCAGCACTCTGAGAGGCCAGCACAGGCAAATGGCTTAAGCTCAGGAGTCTGAGACCAGGCTGGGCAACAGGGCAAAACCCCGTTTCTACCAAAAAAAAAAAAAAAAAATAGAAAAATTAGCCAGGTGTGGTGGTACTCATCTATAGTCACAGCTACTCAGGAGGTTGATATGAGCCCATCACCTGAGACTGGGAGGTCGAGGCTACAGTGAACGGTGATCACATCATGGCACTCCAGCCTGGGCAACAGAGCAAAATTTTGTCTCAAAAAAAAAAAAAAAAAGAAATAATGCTGGTCAGTTTTTCATGTTGAAACCATCAAAGGGAGGGGCAGCATTCAGACAGTTGGCTGAAATAGTAGGTGGAGTCTATTGAAAGGGCTGATTTCTGTTTGGCCCTTAGGGCAGAAGGCACAATGGCGATGAGGGAGGGAGGAGGTATGAGGTGTGTCCAACCTCCTATCCTGTCATGGCTGGAAATTCCATTTGAAGGTTGTTCTGGGGTCCTCTTGGCCAGGTGGGGTCCAGTCAATCAGTTAAGGGATTTTGGATTCTATTTTTATTTCCCAGTATGAATACTTTCCAGGTTTTTTTTTTTTTGCATTTTAATATCTGTATTCATCTTCTCATTTATTCATTCACCAAACATTTCTTGAACATCACTATGAGGAAGGCACTGTACCAGACCCCAGAACCTGTGGACAAGCCAACAGTTCTTCTTCCCAGAGAAGGCAGCTGTCTCTCATGCTCATAGTCCACAGTCCTCAGCCAGAGTGGGGCATAGGGACTTCCATCTGAAATCTCAAATCCTACCTGGCAAATACCACAGTGGCCAGGAGATGACTTCTTTGTGAGATATTTTCCAGTTTGAGTAAGAGAACAAGTTAGGCTTTTGAAAACAAGTAGATCTGGATCCAGTGTTGGTCCCAGTATTTGTCAGTTGTTTAACCTGATTAAAGGCAGGGAACCTTATGCTCCCATGAGAAGTCTCAGGAGACATCACCTACCTCCCAGAGCTCCTGTGAAGACTGAACTGTTAGGCCAAGCGCAGCGGTTCACATCTATAATCCCAGAACTTTGGGAGGCTCAGGCAGGCAGATCATGAGGTCAAGAGATCAAGACTATCCTGGCCACTGTGGTGAAACCCCATCTCTACTAACAATACAAAAATTAGCTGGGCGTGGTGGCAGGTGCCTGTAGTCCCAGCTACTTGGGAGGCTGAGGCAGGAGAATTGCTTGAACCCAGGAGGCGGAGATTGCAGTGAGCTGAGATTGTACCACTGCACTCCAGCCTGGATAACAGAGTGAAAATCTGTCTCAAAGAAAAAAGATTAATCTGTGAATAGTATGTGAGATGCCAGTGACCTGACCACCAAGTATATTGTGAATTAGTGGATTGTTAGTTCTTTTTCATACTTCTGAAAATCAAGTATAAGGCCTGGGAGGGATGTTTATGATATTACATTCATATTTTAAAATAAACCTCTTTGTAGAAAAGAGCTAATGACGTTTGTGAACCCGAAATATCTGAGACAAATCTCAAGCATTTTAGAAAGTTAATTTTGCCAAGGTTCAGGATACACTTGTGATACAGCCTCAGGAGGTTCTGATGACATGTACCCAAGGTGGACGGGGTGCAGCTTACTTTTATACATTTTAGGGAGACAGGAGATATTCATCACTGTGTAAGACGGAAATTGGTTCTGTCCGGTAAGGTGGGACAACTCACAGTGGGGGATTCCAGGTCATAGGTAGATAAGATACAGAAGATTGAAATCTTTTGAGTCCTTGATTAACCTTCCACTGAATACACAATTTAGTCTGGCTCAGTGTTTCTGCATTTTTACATAACCAATAGGGGCAGAGGAAACAATCAGATATGCATTTGTCTCAGGTGAGCGGAGGGATGACTTTCCGTCCTGCACCTGTAAAGATAAGCTCTCTGTTTACATTGTCAGGGTGAAATTCCACAGAACTGTTTTAGGGGAAAGAGCTTGAGGCCTACAAGGAATTTCCTCCTGGGAAAATTTCGAGGGAGAGATGTACCTGTTTTATCTTTGTAACTATCTTATTTAGGAATAACTAGGAGGGCAGGTTTGCCTGATATAGTTCCCAACTTGAATTTTCCCTTGGCTTTGTGATTTGGGGGTTCTTTTGTTACTGGAAAGGGATCTTGATCCAGATGCCAAGAGAGGGTTCTTGGATCTCTCGCAAGAAAGAATTCAGGGCAAGTCTGTAAAGTGAAAGCAAGGTTATTAGGAATGCAAAGGGATAAAAGAATGGCTGCTCCACAGACAGAGCAGCCCCAAAGGCTGACAGTTGCCCATTTCTACGGTTATTTCTTGATGACGTGCTAAACAAGGAGTGGCTCATTCATGCCTCCCCTTTTTAGACCATGTAGAGTAACTGCCTGACGTTGCTGTGGCATTTGTAAACTGCAGTGGTGCTGGGGGAGCGTAGCAGTGAAAATGACCAGAGGTACATTGGCAGAAGTAACATCTAATTGGTCTTTGTTTCCTCCAGGAGCATGGAGAGTAGAGCTTTGCCGTCTTGGTTTTGATGGGTTTTAGCCGGCTTCTTTACTGCAACCTGTTTTTATCAGCAAGATCTTTATGACCCGTATCTTGTGCCAACCTCTTATCTCATTCAGTGACTTAGGGTGCCTTAACTGTCTGGGAATGCAGCCCACTAGGTTTCAGCCTTATTTTACCCAGCTCCTATTCAAGATGGAGCTGCTCTGTTTCAAACAACTCTGACATTTTCACACGTTTTATCCAGAACAGCGGGTGTCTCCAAAAAGCAGGGACACAGCTGCCCACCTGTCTTTTCCTCTACCACTGTAAGAAACCACACTGTGTTCCCCAGTAGGGCGCTCTGTTCTCTCCATCCCCACACTGTCACAGATGGACACAAGCAGAGATCCATGTGAGGGGAAACCTGCTGCCAGGGCTCAGGCAGCAGGCTTAGCCGGTCCTTTTCCAGCATTCAGCCTGCGTATGGAAGGACTCTATCCTGTACACTAGCAGAGTAACAGCTAGTTGGTCTTTGTTTGCTCCAGGAACATAGAAAGTAGAGCTTTCCTATTGCATTAACAACTACATTGAAACAGGAGGCTTCCCAGACCCCACCTCACAGCATGTGCAACAGGGGCATGGTTTGTCTGTTTGCCACCCTTAACAGGGGGGGAGCACGCAACAGTTAGATGCAGGAGCCGGGGTGAGCACTTTTGGGCTCCAGCCCCACAGTAGCATCTAGGGGTGGGTGCCTGCAACACCCGAAGCCCCAGGGGGCATGTGGCAGTGCTCCTTTAACTCTGCTGCCCACAGATGGCTTAAATGTTAACCAGCTCAGTGCCCTCTTGGCACCCGGGTTCTTGCCCAGTGTCCAGGAAAAATCAGGTCACACATGGACTTAAAGGATGGTGAATGCAGGGGTTTTGCTGAGTGGTGGAGGTGGCTCTCAGCAGGATGGATGGGGAGCTGGAAAGGGGATAGAGTGGGAAGAGGCTCTTCTCCTGGAGTTTGGCTGTCCAGTGGCCCATCTTCTTTCTGACCATCCCAGCTGAACTCGTGAAGTTCAGATGCTCCTTCTTTCCTCTCATTCTCTGCTGCCCTATTCTGCCACTCTTCTGCTCTTCTGTTTGTCTGCTCATGGAGCTGGGAGTTTCGGGTTATACAGGTATAGGATAGGGGGGTGTGGCAGGCCAAAAGGCAACACTTGGGTGTGAAAACAGGAATTCCTGTTCGAATTTAGGGCAGCAGGTTTCCAGGCTTGAGCGTGGGGCCTTTGCTGGGGAGCTGCCCTCTTCTACCCAGCATTTTCCTGTCTCCCATTCACATCAACATGAAGTAGTCCCTGGGCAGAGTGGATATGCAGGTGGGGTTGGATATTACCAAAAAAAACAAACAAAAAAAAACTTTAGGCAAATTTAACAGAGTCTAATTGAGCAAAGAACAATTCCCAAATCACACAGCCTACAGAAGAATAGGTTCAGTGAGACTCCGGGGCTGCCACATGGTCAGATAACATTTGTGGGCAGAAAAAGAAAAGTGGAATGCAGAAAACAGAGTGACAGGCAGAAACAGCCGGGCTGGTCGCAGCTGGACATTTGCCTTATTTGAACCTGCTTTGAGCGGTTGGTTGCCTGTGGTTGGCTGAGACTCAGTTATTTGTTGCAAGAGCAGGATATAGTCTGTTTACACATTAAGATAGGTTACAGTTCATTGTGTTTGGAGAAACTGTTAGGCTGAGGACTAAGCTCTGATTTTTTTTTTTATCTTGCCCAAATGTCTAAGGATCCTGGAGAGTCATGCCCCACAAACCGGAGGCTCATCACATGGGTTTTATTTAATCCTGTATATCGTGACTTACTTTCCAGTCTGACTCTGGCATAACATTATCTGACAAAGAAGGAAGTCAAAATATTTTACCCCAAAACATGCTTCTTTGCCACGTTTTGAAATGGCCCTGTAAAGCCGTTGTTTGAGGGGGAAAATGTGCACCTGTAAAGAATCTCTAGCATAGCTAGATCTTTTTATCTAGGCCCTCCCTACACTGAAGATATTAACTGAGAATCTACCACCTTTTAAAGGTCTGAATAGGAAACGCTTGTTATCTTCTGTCTCTAAGGGCAGCCTCTATGAGACTTCAGGAGAACCTTGGTCTCCACAATCTTTTATTTTAACTTGAACATTTCCTTTTATTAACCCCAGGTCTTTAGACAAACTCAACCAATTGTCAACCGGAAAAAGTTTAAATTCCCCTATAGCCTAGAAGCCCCCAGCTTTGAATTGTCCTGTTTTTATGGACCAAACCAACGTATTTTTCTACTGTATTTGATTAATGTCTCATGCCTCTAAAATACATAAAACCAAGGTGCACCCCTGCCAGCTTGGGCCCGTGTTTTTACGACTCTTTGAGGGCGGTGTCATGGGCCACAGTCACTCATATTTGGCTCAGAATAAATCTCTTCAGATGTTTTACAGGGTTCGACTCTTTTCATCGACGAGGCCAAACTTAACACAACAAAATGTGTCTATCAAATAGACACGGATGGCAGCATTGGACCACAGGAGTGGGAAGGAAAAGTAAGCTACTAACCGTGAGATTCTTAGTTCCTAAATAGAATTTTTCGTGAAAAATGATAGACAGAAATAAATACTAAATCACCACCATCTCAAAAAACAAAACAAAGCAAAACACTACAAGCAGAGCAGCCATTTTTATGGTCACTGTCCACCTGCAATTGATCTGTGGGATGGATTTTTGAAGGACAAGTAGATCTCACACCATATAATGGAGTTTGAGACCAAAATATTAGTAATAACGTTACCAGAAAGCAGCCCCGATTCAGACTCCAAGAGAGGGTTCTTAGATCTCGTGCAAGAAAGAATTCAGGGTGAGTCCGAAAAGTGAAAGCAAGTTTATTAAGAAAGTAGAGGAGCCGGGCGAGGTGGCTCAAGGCTGTAATCCCAGCACTTTGGGAGGCCGAGGCGGGTGGATCACGAGGTCAAGAGATCGAGACCATCCTGGTCAACATGGTGAAACCCCGTCTCTACTAAAAATACAAAACATTAGCTGGGCATGGTGACACGTGCCTGTAATCCCAGCTACTCAGGAGGCTGAGGGAGGAG
Source organism: Cebus imitator (assembly GCF_001604975.1). Lineage (NCBI taxonomy): Eukaryota > Metazoa > Chordata > Mammalia > Primates > Cebidae > Cebus > Cebus imitator. The sequence continues at coordinate 4,560,005 of NW_016107468.1, forward strand.
AATTACCTGAACCCAGGAGGCGACGTTGCGGTGAGCCGAGATCACGCCATTGCACTCCAGCCTGGGTAACAAGAGTGAAACTCCATCTCAAAAAAAAAAAAAAAAAAAAAAAGTATACTCCATAGGCAGAGTAGCCCCGAGGGTTGTGGGTTGCCCATTTTTATGGTTATTTCTCAGTGATATGCTAAACGAGGGGTGGACCATTCATGCCTCCCCTTTTTAGACCGTGTAAGGTAACTTCTTCACATTGTCACAGCCCTTGTGAACTGTCCTGGCACTGGAAGGAGTGTAGCAGTGAGGACGGCCAGGATGGTGACTCTCATCACCATCTTGATTTTGGTGGGTTTTGGCCAGCTTCTTACTGCCACCTGTTTTATCAGCAAGGTCTTTAGGACCTGTATCTTGTGCTGGCCTCGTATCTCATCCTGTGACTTAGAATTCCTTAACCATCTGAGAATGCAGTCCAGTAGGCCTCAGCCTTATTTTACCCAGCTCCCATTCAAGATAGAGCTGCTGTAATTCAGATGCCTCTGACAATAGAGGAGAGACATTGAAGTTCACATTCCTGAAGACTTTCTCATGTTTTTGATTGAAACCGAAGCCATTTAAGAATATTTCAGCCAGAGTATGCACCAGCCCATTTTTTCTAGGTCCAGCAGTTGACACCACAGACTTGTCAAGGGAAAACCAAACACACATGTTACTGTGAATACTGGAAATATTATCTCCAGGATGTCGGAAAACACTAGAAAATGAGTTGAAGAAAACATTGGAACGAGAACGTAGGAAAGGGCCTTTCATTTTTCCTAAGCAGGAGTGTTAAAGCAATTATTGACCCACTGTACTTTGTTCTCATTAAGAAACCAAGTACCTATTTAATGACTTCTATGGGAAGTATTCAACATGGAGAGGTGATAATAGAAGCATTTCTTAGAAGCAGAACGTGGCACTCCTTCTTCCAAAAGGACTTAGAGGAGCGTTTGAAGAGGGATTGCTGAAGGCTGTGGTTTTCTTTCATGTGCACATTAATTCAATGTCCTTTTTACTCAGCGGGGTGTAAACATACATCATTTAAATTAACATAAAATGTCAGAAATGAGACCTCCATTAACATATCCACAGGGAGGAATGAGGCGATCCCACGTGGCTTCTTGCTGCTGTTGCCTCCCTGGAGTGGGGCTGCCAGGCGGGTCCTCCTGCTGCCCTTCTCCTCCTCTGCCTTTTCCTGTCTGGTTCTGCAGTGTCTCTCCCAGCAGGTCAGCTCCTCTGGGCACTCTCGGCCACAGATGTCTCAACAGGTCCGCGTTACTTATTATGTCATTGCCATCAACTTGCTATGCAACGCTCTGACGTAGGACACGATGCCTATCTTTACCTTCTGGATCAGTTGAAAACTGGCTTAATTGGCTCCATGTCCAGCAGTGCCATTATTTAATGCCTCTGTTCCGCCTCCTACTCTTCAAGGATGCAGAGGCCTCAGAGGGCAGAGCAGACCTGCCCTACTCAGTGATGGCAGGAGTGGGAGCTGCTCTGGGCTAGATTCAGAGGATTCTCCAGATATTCAGCCACCCAGAGTCCTCCCTGCAGCCCTTCCCTGGTCTGGCGCTGCGGGGTGCAGCGCATGCTTCTCCCCCTGGAGTGTAGAGCCTGAAATTCTGGCCCCTTTATCCTCTTTTCAAGGTTATTCATTGCTCACCCTCACCCATTCATTCCCTCCACTCAGAGCCTGACACTTAACTAGAATACTAAGGAAGACTTTATTCCAGACTATTACAATAGAGGTTGACTCCACTGCCATAGAGGAGAGAGATTTGGGTCAATCCTGAATATAACAGCATAAGTGGGATTTATAGCTAAGTAGCAGGGTGACAGGGTTGTAGCTGTGAACCCCCAAAATTTGAGACAAGTCTCAGTTAATTTAGAAAGTTAATTTTGCCAAGTTTGAGGCCGCGCGCCCCTGACACAGGCTCAGGAGGTCCTGATGACAGGTACCCAAGGTGTGGCTTTGCTTTACACATTTTAGGAAGACAGGAGACATCAATCAATAAGTGTTAAAAGCACATTGGTTTGGTCTGGAAAGGCGGGACAACTTGAAGCAAAGTCAGGATGACTTGGAGCAGTGAGGGAGCTTCCAGGTCACGGGTAGGTGAGAGACAAACATTTGCTTTCTTTTGAGTTTCTGATTAGCCTTTCCAAAGGAGGCAATCAGAGATGCATTTATCTCAGTGAGCAGAGGGATAACTTTGAATAGACTGGGAGGCAGGTTTGCCCAAAGCAGTTTCCATCTTGAGTTTTCCTTTTAGGTAGTCATTTTGGGGACCTAAGGTATTTTTCTCTCACGTGGCCGTAGGGTCTGTTGCACAATGCCCATGGCAAGTCGATGCTCTGAGACAGCAGATTGCGGGTGGGTCACCGAACAAGTACACGGAAGGAAGCATCCTATCCATCACCTCGAGGAATTCGGGGTTAGGGGTTTTGAGGGTTCTGGAGTGGGCTGAAGTGTGGAGATCCTTGACTGATGGAAGAATGCAGGGTGAAGTCACGGGACAGGGAGGGGAAGCAGCTGTATATTCTCAGGCTGACCCCATTCCTCTGTGAGGGTCTTAAAACTGGTTGCTGGAATTTGGGGCCTGAAAAACATCTTGAGTAATCCTTCAACAAAAGGCTTAGGATTCTAACATCAGAGACCTTGTCTATAGAAACAGTGGGGTTGGAATGTATTCTTAAACAGTCTGAGGGCCCTAATGTCAGAGAACCTCTCTGTACATGGGCAGTATCTAGTGCTACAGGACTTTCAGCAACAAGGAAGCAGGCCAGAGAGCAGCCTGATTTAATGCTTGTGTTACCAGAAAGGGGTCCCAATCCAGAGCTCAAGAGAGGGTTCTTGGATCTCACGCAAGAAAGAGTCTGAGGTGAGTTTATAGAGTGAAGTGAAAGCAAGTTTGTTAGGAAAGTAAAGGAATAAAAAAAATGGCTACTCCACAGGCAGAGCAGTGGCCCGGGCTGCTACACTGAATATATTTACAGTTATTTCTTGATAATATGCTAAACAAGGGTGAATTATTCTTGAGTTTTCTGGGAGAAGGGTGGTCAACTCCCAGAACTGAGGGCTCCTCCCCTTTTTGGACCACATAGGGTAATTTCTGAGTGCTGCCATGGCATTTGTAAACTGTTCTGGCGCTGGTGGGGGTGCCTCTTGGCATGCTAACACATTGTAATTAGCACGTAATGAGCAGTGAGGACGGCCAGATGTCACACTCGTCGCCATCTTGGTTTTGGTGGGTTTTGGCCAGCTTCCTTATCGTAACCTGTTTTACCAGCAAGGTCTTTATGATCTGTGTCTTGTGCTGACCTCCTGTCTCATCCTGTGACTAAGAATGAATCTCCTGGGAAAGCAGCCCAGCAGGTCTCAGTCTTATTTTACCCAGCCCCTATTCAAGATGGAGTCGCTCTGGTTCAAACGCTTCTGACATTTAATTATAACTATGTTTCTGTTCAGAACCCAGCCCGTAAGTCTTTTCTACCCTGTTGGGATGGATTCAGTGTCAGTGGATGGAAAACTACTGGTGGGAGACATCGAGGGTGAGGGATTCTTGTTAAGTGGACCTAACAGGATTCTTGCTAAAGGCAGACCAAGGGCTCAGACAACAGGGGGAGCAGGTGATGAACTTGATCGGATATCAAAATAGGGGATCTTCTCAAACCTGATTTTGCAGGATTCTTACTAAAAATGGATGTGGCATGGACAGACACAGAAGGTCAAGGTCAAGGCCTAGTAGTTAAGTGTGGTCAGGGGAGCCTAAGCAAGGACTGCTCAAGGAGAACATCTTTGCCAAGAACACCCTCCTGGTCCTGTTCCCCTCTGCAGCTCTGATGGACCCAACCTCTCAACAAGAGTGGGGTTGGGGAGAGGCTGTCTTTCAGGACTCCCCTGAAACAGAAAGATGCTGTCATACTGTCCCCCCCATCTCCCCTCCCTCAGCATAACCTTTATAACACAGATAGCTGCTGGGAAAATGATATTTTCATTCTTTCCTATCTCCTTTGGCAAACAGAAAGGGCACAGGTTTGAATGCCAATTGATAATCCTTCCATGTTGCTAATCTCAGATTCCCCCCCTGGTCTGTGGACAGGGACAAGAGCTCAACGAATTTTTATTGAGCAAATAGAGGAATGAATGAACACAGTGGGAACACTTGGCTCCCTTTGATTGGTTGAAACTCGGTGACTGGCAGAAGAGTAGGTGACTGTATGTTTATACATCCAATTATGTTACAGTTCACTATAGACAGAGAAACCTTGAGGGTGAATTTAAAATATGTAAGGATGTAGCTTTAGGCTAAACTTAATTGAACAAGATTTAGTACTTCTTCCATTCCTTGAAGACATCAGGGACCAGAGGAAAATATGACTTTGTCACACAACTAGAGATATTGTTCACTGGATTAAAATGTTGATCTCAAGATATATAGTGGCCTTACATTTAAGATTGTAGTCCAGGCCAGGAGCAGTGGCTCATTCCTGTAATCCCAGCCCTTTGGGAGGTGGAGGAGGATGATAACCTGAGGTCAGGAGTTTGAGACCAGCCTGGCCAAAATGGTGAAACCCCCATCTCTGCTAAAAATATAAAAATTAGCTGGGCATAGTGATGCGTGCCTGTAGTCCTAGCTACTCAGGAGGCTGAAGCAGGAGAATCACTTCACTTGAACCTACGAGGTGGAGGTTGCAGTGAGCCAACATCGCACCACTGCACTCCAACCTGGGTGAGTGAGTGAGACTCCATCTTAAAGAAGCATGGCAAGTTCATTACATTTGAAATGCAGCAATATACTGAAATCCTGCCAATCTGATTCCCCAAACCACAGTTAATCCTTGGCACATTTTGAAAAGTACACATGTAGTTTTAAGATGGAATTACGCGTGACCCAAATGTTATGGCAGCCCTGCGGATATCCTTTCTTCTTAGCCTGCATTCTTTTCTGTTTTCTGGGTTTTTTTTTTGAAACAAGGTCTCACTCTGTTGGCCAGGCTGGGGTGCAGCAATGTGATCTCAGTGACTGCAACCTCAGCCTCCCAGGCTCAAGCCTCCCAAGTAGCTGGGACTCTAGGCAGGTGCCATCACACCCAGCTAATTTTTGTACTTTTCATAGAGAAAGTGTTTCCCCATGTTGCCCAGGCAGATCTCCGAGCTGCTGGACTCAAGGGATCTGCCTACTTCGGCCTCCCAAAGCGCCAAGATTATAGGCAGGAACCACCACACCTGGGGGAATTCAGCACTTTTTCCCTAAAAAACAAATATATTTGGCTCTACAAAGCATATTTTGTGTAAAATAAATTCTACAGGCAATTAACGCACGAGGTCCTAGAGAAGTCTCTGTCACAACCCTCTTTAAAACAATGAAATTGCAATCACAGACCTAATTCTGCGTAGCACAGTCCTCATGAAATTGCAATCACAGACCTAATTCTGCGTTCCAAAGTCCTCATGGGCTCCTGGTTATCCCCTCCTCCTCCTTGTCCTATATCTTTCTATCCTTTTTTTTTTTTTTTTTTTTTTTTTTTGCTAAGCAGGTTATCTCTTAGCCTTCTCAGTCTGAATTCTCAAGCTCAGAATCTCTTTTAGCAAACAAGAGCCTTCTAGTGATTCATCCTTTGCAGTCAGGGATTATAAACAACCAAAATCATTTTTTTCCCACCAGAGATATTTGTTTTTCAGTTTGCATATGTGTATTGGCTCAATCCTAATATTTGCATTTCATGATTGTGTTCTGAATTGAGAGAAAAATAACCCAAATCTCCCTAAGCAAGTGTATCATCATGTCTGCCCTCAGAAGGCCTGATCTGTGTCTCTCTCTTTTTTTTTCTTAGTGTAGGTTGTGATCTTAGTTGTTTTGGGCTGCTATGACAAAATAGCATAGACTGGGTGGCTTATAAACAACAGAAATTTATTTCCCACAGTTCTTGAGGCTGGGAAGTCCAACATCAAGGTGTCAGCAGATTCAGCATCTGGCAAGGGCCCATTTCCCGGCTAAAACATGGCCCCTTGCCCCTGTGTCATCACATGGCAGAAGAGACAAGAGAGCTCTCCAGGGTCCTTTTTTTTTTTTTTGAGACAGAGTTTCCCTCTTGTTGCCCAGGCTGGAATGCAGTGGTGTGATCTTGGTTCACCACAACCTCTGCCAGCCAGGTTCAAGCAATTCTCCTGCCTCAGCCTCCCAAGTAGCTGGGATTACACACATGTGCCGCCACACCAGGCAATTTTGTATTTTTAGTAGAGATGAGGTTTCTCCACGTTGGTGAGGCTGGTCTCAAACTCTTGTCCTCAGGTGATCCACCTGCCTCAGCCTCCCAAAGTGCGGGGATTACAGGCGTGAGCCACCATACCTGGCCTCCAGGGTCCCCTTAATATTCTCAAGACCTTATTACTTCTCGAAGTCTCCACCTCCTAATACCATTGAGGGAGTAACATTGGAGGTTAGGGTTTCAACATGAGGATTTTGAGGGGACACAAACATTTAGCTCATAATGGTTATTGTGGAAGATGTTAACTGAGCTTCGGAAGCAAATGACAAAGTTAGCTTAATGAGACATTAAAAGTCATTTAGTCTAGATATCATATTATAACAGTGTTACACAGTGGACCCTCAACCTAAACCACCCTTTTTAGCTGTAGGACCTTGTGACCTTTGTTGACAAAAAACAAAAACAAACACGAGCCCCCCAAAACTCAAACTATGTGAAGTCTTTAGAGAGATTACTTTTGAGCCAATGTGAGTAACCATGACCTGGGGAACAAGAGGTCCCAGGAAAGTGTGCTCAAGGTGGTCAGGATACAGGTTGGTTTTATACATTTTTTGAGACAAGAATTGTGGGTAAAATCATAAATCAGTACATGGAAAGTGTACATTGGCTCAGCATAAAGAGGCAGGATATCTTGAAGTGCCAGGCAGTTGGGGTTGCTACAAGGCCATGGGTGAATTCAAGGATTTTCTGACAGTTGGTTAAAAGAGTTCAGCTTTGTCTAAAGACTTGAAGTCAGTAGAAAAAACTGCTTGCATTAAGAAAAGGGGAGCTGTGGAGACCAAGGTTCTTATGCAGATGAAGCCTCCAGGTAGCAGGCTTCAGAGAGAATAGATGGTAAATACCTCTTTTGGACCTTCAAAGGTGTCAGACTCTTAGCTAATCCCTTCTAGATCCCATAAAGTTCTGGTTGCATTAATGGAGATTCTCTGCCAGATGCACGTTTTCCTCAGAAAAGACAGCTTTGCAGAGTCATTTCAAAATATGTCAGTGCAATATATTTTGGGGTAAAATATTTGGATTTCCTTCAGGGTCTGGCATGTGACACTATACCAGAGTCAGGTTGCAGTTGGTATCTTATTGCCACAGTGAGTCTGTTTCTTCAGTCTTACCATCTCTATTTTAATGTTAATGCTGGTCATTCATGCCTAAACACCAAAACGGACGGGGCATAACGAGGCTTGTCCAATCTTTCTTCCCGTCATGGCCAGGAATTCAATTTTTCAGGTTCTCTGGGATCCTTTTGGCCCAGAGGGGGTCCATTCAGTCAGTTGGGTGGCCTAGGCTTTTAGTTTTGCCTTATACCTTGGACAAGTCTCCAAACCTGTCACGGACTCAATTTTATAATCGTAAAATGGGGACAAATAGCAGTGCTTATTGTTACCAGTCCAGATCCCAAGAGAGGGTCCCTGGATCTCACACAAGAAAGAATTCCGTGTGAGTCCATAGAGTAAAGAGAAAGCAAGTTTATTGAGAAAGTAGAGGAATAAGGATGGCTTTTACTCCGTAGACAGAATAGCAGCTTGGGCTGCTGGACTAAGGATACTTATAGTTATTTCTTGATTATATGCTAAACGAGGGGTGGATTATTTATCAGTTTTCCGGGAAAGGGGTGGGCAATTCCTGAAACTGAGGGTTTCTCCCTTCTTTCAACCGAAAAGGGTAACTTCTGGGTGTTGCCATGGCATTTGTAAACTGTCATGGTGCTGGTGGGAGTGTCTTTGGCATGATAATACATTATATTTAGCATATAATGAGCTGTGAGGACAAACAGAGGTCACTTTCACTACCATCTTGGTTTTTGTGGATTTGGGCCAGCCTGTTTTATCAGCAAGATCTTTGTGTCCTGTATCTTGTGCTGACCTCCTCTCATCCTGTGACTAAGAATGCCTGACCTCCTGGGAATGCAGCTCAGCAAGTCTCAGCCTTATTTCACCCAGCCCCTGTTCAAGATGGAGTCGCTCTAGTTAAAACACCCCTGACACTATGCCACAGGCTTGTTGTGAGCATGAATGAGTTACCATCAGTAATGTGTAACATCCAAAAAGATAAAATTATGTCTCCATATAAAATGAAACCAAGGAACATATTTCATTCATCTTATTAATTCATGGGAGAATCAATAAGGTGTTAAGTCCAGTTCAAATGAGAATTTACCTTACAGAGGTGTATACTCTCCACCAGAAAAAAAATCATTGCAAGAGTCATTTATGGTGCTCTTAGTTTCCTACAACTTTGCAGCTATCCTTACAGAGATGGGCTGAAAAATGCATTCCACCCAAGATACCCACATTCCAATCCTAGAACCTGTGAATGTTACTTCATATGGCAAAAATACGACTTTACAGTTGTGATTCATTCACTCCACAACAGTCTCCAGATGGGGAGATTATACTGGATTTTCCAGGTGGCCCTAGAAAGGGAGAGGCAGAGGAAAATTGGACTCAGACAGGAGATTAGAAGGTGGTGTGACTACAGAGGTGGAGACCAGAGGGATGCATCCAAAAGCCAAGGAATGCTGGCAGCCACCAGATGCTGGAAGTGGTGATGAATGGCTTCTCCCTGGGAGCATTCAGAGGGAACAAGGTCCTGCTGGCACCTTGATTTTGATACAAAATCAGTCTGAAACTGATTTCAGACTTCTTGCCTCCAGAATGTGAGAGAATCAGCATCTGTTGCTTTAAGTCAGTGGTCCCCACCCATTTTGGCACCAGGGACTATTGCATTATAATATGTGATTAAATAATTATACAACTCAGCATCGTGTAGAATCAAGGGGAGCCCTGAGCTTGTTTTCCTGCAACTAGACGGCCCCATCTGGGGGTGTTGGGAGACAATGACAGGTCATCAGGGGTTAGATTCGCATAAGGAGCACACAGCCTAGATCCCGTGCATGCGCAGTTCGCAGTAGGGTTTACGCTTCTACGAGAATCGAATGCTGCCGCTGATCTGACAGCAGGTGGCGCTCAGTCATGGGAGTGGTGGGGAGCAGCTGTAAATGCAGGTGAAGCTTCGCCGGCTCGCCCACCCCCGGCTGTGTGGCCAGGTCCCTAATAGGCTACAGACCAGCACCCGCCTCGGGCCCTGGGGCTGCGGACCCCTGCTTTAAGCCATTTCGTTTGTAGTCATTTGTTTTTTGTTTTTTTGGTTTTTTTTTGTTTTTTGTTTGTTTGTTTGTTTGTTTTTTTGAGACAGAGTTTGTAGTCATTTGTTACAGTAGCCACAGGAGTTAGTTACAAAGTTACAAAAGTAAACTTCTCGACAGAAAGTTAATCAAAGGCGCCTACTCTATAGAAACAGATATTCCCAGTGAGTCCCAGTAACTCACTTAAAAGACGCCCAGGAATCTCCTACCCATTCCTAAGTTTGGATAGTTTTTCCTGACAACTTTAGTCCACAGAATGCTTGGGATATATGTAGAGTAATTCATAGTAAGCATTACTATGTAAGTTTTAGTGATACTCCTACTATTCCTACTAATTATAATAATTAATTACCATCATCACCCACCATCATTATTCTCTTATCTTCTTGGTTGGTCCTTTTCGCTTGATGGGTTGTGTTGAGTGGGAACCAATGATTCTCTTGACTGACAGGCTACCATGCCCAGTGGAAGAGAATAATGGGGTTATGAGTGGAAACTCCTTGGGAACACCCAGGAGTTCAAGGCTGCAGTGAGCCATGATTATGCCATGGAGGTTGGTGTTTTCACTGTTAGCTGTGAGAGTGCAAAGGCAAAAGACGTTAGCAGTGGAAGACCAAGGTGTCAATGATAGGTTTGGGGTTACCCTGCCCTTCCAGCGGAATGTCTTGAGCTGCTGGCGAGATGCAGACTGCATAAAGGACAACTGAATAAAAAGATGTGTGGTTTTTCATGAGTGAATATCATGGAGAGTGTGACGAGGGTATAAAAATGCTTACTCACAAATCCCCTTAACAGGGGAAGCAAGGGTGGTATTGCCAAGTGAAAAGGAGATTTTGTTTAAAAAAAGAAAAGAGGCCAGGCGCAGTAGCTCATGGCTATAATCCCAGCACTTTGGGAGGCCAAGGTAGGAGGATCATGAGGTCAAGAGATTGAGACCATCCTGGCCAACATGGTGAAACCCCATCTCTACTAAAATTACAAAAATTAGCTGGGCGTGTTGGTGCACGCCTGTAGTCCCAGCTACTCGGGAGGCTGGAGCAGGAGAATCGCTTGAATCCAGGAGGCAGAGGTTGCAATGATCCCAGATGGTGCTAATACACTCCAGCCTGAGTGACAGAGCGAGACTCCATCTAAAAAAAAAAAAAAGAGTGAAGAAAAACTATAGGTTGACCAATTGCTGAAGAATTGGAGTGTGGTATTCAGCAGCATTTTAAGTTAATCTAGGCCAGTGGTTTTCAAGGGGGTAGGTGGATTTTGTCCCCTTGAGGAAATGTGGCAAGTCTAGAGACATTTTTGGTCATCACAGCTGGGAGTGCTACTGATGTTTAGTTGGTAGAGGGCAGGACTGCCACTAAAGACCTTACAAAACACAGAGTGGCTTCTTACAACAAAGGATTATCTGGCCCCAAATGTTACTAATGCTGAGGCCAGGAAACTCGGCTTTAGGGTGAGAGTTCCAGACTCACAGAATCAGAGTCCTGCAAGGGACCTTAGCAATTGTGAGGTTCCATGACTTTTAAAGGACATGCTTCATATCCCACAGGGTAGGGGGAAATGCCAGGATCCCAGGGACTAGAGAGGTAGTGTAGGGTGTGGAGGGGGATCTCGTGGTGTTATCACTTCATACTGCAATGGATGTTGGTGCAGGGATGAGTATTTCTGCTGACAGAAATATAACTATTCATAGTAAACATCACAATGTAAGTTTTAGTGATACTTCTAATAATAAATATTGTCATCATAATCATCAGTCACCATCACCATTCCCTTTTATGTAGTTGGCTGGTTCTTTTCACTTGGTGGGTTGTGTTGAGTGGGAACTAATGATTCTCTTGACTGACAGGCTTCCATGCCCAGTGGAAGAGAATAATGGGATTATGAGTCGGAACTCCTGAGAACGTCCAGGAGTTCAAGTTTGCAGTGAGCCGTGATTATGCCACGGAGGTTGGTGTTTTCCATGTTAGCCGTGAGAGTGCAAAGACAAGATACTAGCAGTAGAAGGCCAAAGTGTCCCTGATAGCTTTGAGGTTACCCTACCCCTCCAGCTGGCTGTCTTGAGCGGCTGGGGAGATGCAAACTGCACAGAGGACAATTAAATGGAAAGATGTGTGGTTTTCAGTGATCAAATAGCATGGAGGTCAGTATTGCTGCTGCCTAGAGCTGGGCATAGTGACTCACACCTGTAGCCTCAGCTACTGAGAAGGATTGCTGGAGCCCGGCTGTTCGAGGCTGCAGTGAGCTATGATCGCACCACTGCACTCCAACCTGGGCAACAGGGCGAGATCCTGTATTAAAAAAAAAAAAGTTTGAAAATAACTGATGTGTTTTATTTTGTGTTGGAGAATAAAAGACTGCCACGTGAAGGACTGGAACCCCCGGTGCCTCAGCCCACCCTTCCAAACGTCTTTTTGGACCTCGTTAGGAAAGCCTATGGGGTTTGAAACCCCATTTCTGCAAATCTTGCTGACATGAACTGGTTTAATTTCTGACCATAAAAACATGTTAAACTGGATACAATAGAAAGAGTTCTTTCTTTATTAAGAATCATATGGAGACAATTTACCAAGGCATTTACTGTGTCTACCCTGTACGTGGCTGTGAACATTTAGACGGTGTAGGATTTAGGGCTAAAATTATCCCATCTCTGATATATATTCCGGACCCTGGAGTTTTAAATAAATCCGTAGCTTATGTTTATGTCTCTTCTAAACATAGATGGTGAGAACTAGAATAAAGGCACGCTGGCTGTGAGGACATCTATGCTTCCCAGTGGCTGTTGCACACCTGTCATCCTGTGATCGCTCTGCTTATGTTTGGAGGAGTTTAAACCCTCTGATGAGCCCTGCCTTTGTTTGTTTGTTTATTTGTTTGTTTGTTTGTTCTGAGACAATATCTCACTCTGTTGCCCAAGCTAGAGTGCAGTGTGGCACCATCATGGCTCACTGCAGCCTGGAACTCACAGGTTCAAGCAACCCTCCCACCTCAGCCTCCCAAGTAGCTGGAACCACAGGTGTGCCCCAACATGCCCAGGTAATTTTTAAATTTTTCTATAGCAATAGCGTCTCCCTGTGTTGCCAAAGCTAGTCTCAAACTCCTGGGCTCAAGCAATACTCCCACCTCAGCCTCCCAAAGTGCTAGGGTATCAAGGGTGAGTCACTGCACCCGGCCTGCGTCCTGCCTTTCCAAGGTCAAAGTAGAAACCACCTTCACTACCTCCCTTGCAGCTAGACCTTGTCCTGGGAGCCAGTATTCTCCAGTCAGACCCCCAGGCAGGGTGGTTTTGTCTGGGAAGATAAGGGTGGGAGGAGGACTAGAATGTATCGTGCAAAAACCCATCCCGATGACAAGAAGGAGAGACATTTAACTTTGAAAGGCAAAAGTGGCACCAGTCTTAGAGGCAACATCTCATTACCTGTGTGGACAAAGTGGCAGCTGGATTTAGGAACCCTCTTTTAATATAATAAATCCCTTTTCTCTGAAATTAGCTCAAATTGGTTCGGGGGGCCATAACTACAATCACTGCCTGATACAGAAGGAGAAATGTTACTGTGGAAATATCTCAGAGACCAAACCACTTGCACTTCCGCAGTTTTGTGAAATAGTGACTGTCACCATCAGACAAGCCTTCACAGCTCCCACCTCCTCAGTATTCCTGCCCTAATTAGGTGGGTTTTGGAAGAACTTACTAACAACCATAACCTTAAAATAGACCAGAAATTGTCTTCTGCAGTGGATTCAGAATCCGTAGCTTTATAAAAAGGGCTTTGCTCAGTTCATGATGACGATAGTATGCATGACTGACTCCATCTCTGAACCTGGATTTAAAAAAAAAAAAAAAGTTGCAAGGAAAGAAAAGGCGTCAAGTTAATTTTTTCTCCCACTCAGTTTTGTGCTGGTGCTCAGCACATATGGTTTCAGGTAAACTCTGTCTTAACATATTCCTGGAAGAAGCTGCAGAAAAGAGGCTGTGACAGGTGGAGACAGCTTCCTTGATTACAGCGCAGCATGGTTCACATGACACTCAGGTAGTTAATTGATTCAGGCAAGATAATTTGTGGGCGATAAACAGCATAGACCTTTTATTTTCAAGTGGTCAGTTAGAAAGAAGTTTCTCTAATTCAGTCTTAGAGAATGACTTTTTTTTCTTGTGCTGGAATGCATTTCATTTGCATATAGAAATATGTTTAAACCTCTGTAGAAATTCCCAGAGATTGTAAAATCCAACATCATGTTTGCAAAGATGGCATCAAGCTCACTCCTCCTCAGACATAAGAAAATTGCACTCGAATGGGCTGGGTCTTGAAGACCAGCCGATGGTGTCTGAGTCAAAGATGGCGCTGATATTCTCAGGCAATGGGTCCACTTTGGGGCCACTCCAGCTGTTTTTCTAGGAAATCTCCTAATGCAAATACCACAGTGGAGCTGCTCCTGTGAAATGGCGGCAAGTCTTCTTCTGTGACCGTGGCTAGAGACATCTTCTTTCTCCTTTGGAATACGTGCAAAAGCTTTTGCTCAGCCTCTGTAGTAAACCCAATCTCAACAGAGCAGCTCTATCCTTTGAGAATATGATTTTGCCACCTTTCTGTCCACAAATATTGATGGACTCTCAATATTTGATGCTTGTTTTCAGGGCCACACTAACATCAGTTGGGCTGAGGTTAAAACGAGGTCTGTAGTAACAGTCATGGGTCCATGGCTCTTGGAGACCCCCCCTGTGAGGACTCTTTTTTTTTTTTACAACAAGTCTCCCTCTGTCTCCAGGTTGGTGTTTAGTGGCATGATCTTGGTTCACTGCAACCTCTGCCTCCTGGATTCAAGTGATTCTCCTGCTTCAGCCTCCTGGGTAGCTGAGATTACAGGCACCCACCACCACACCCTGAGAATTTTTGTATTTTTAATAGAGACAGGCTTTCACCATGTTGGCCAGGCTGGTCTCGAACTCCTGACCTCAGGTGATCCGCGAACTTTGGCCTCCCAAAGTGCTGGGATTACAGGCATGAACCATCGTGCCTAGCTAAAGCCACTGATTTCTGAAGTCAAAGACATTGTCTCTCATCATTGCCAAAGTGGCTGGTGCCAACCCCACTGAGGCCCGGTGCTTTCAAACCCACTAGAGATTTTCCTCAATGAGCCCTTTCATGACAGCCCAGTCAGCACAGAGCTACAGAGGGAGAGGACTTCTGCCGTCAGCCTGTGACCATAAGACAGACAGACCGCATCCTGCACAGGCTGACGCTTCTTTTCTGAGTCTGGTCCCTGGCTTTGCACCAAATTAGTGGATTTTCTCAGGAGGCAGCTTGGAATCCCTTACAAAAGGCCACTTGACAAGTCCTCTGGAAAGACTGGCCTTAGATGAAAGCTGGATGTGAGCCAGGCAAGGTGGCTCACGCCTATAATCCCTGCACTTTGGGAGGCCTACTAACCTAGGTGGGCAGATCACTTGAGATCAGGAGTTCAAGACCATCCTGGCCAACATGGTGAAACAACATATCTACAAAAAAGAAAAAAGTGTGTGTGTGTGTATATGTGTGTGTGTGTGTGTGTGTGTGTGGTGTGTGGTATGTGTGTGTATGTGTGCGTGTGTGTGTATTTTTTTTTTAATTGGCCAATGGTGGTGGTACATACCTGTAATCCCAACTACTCAGGAGGCTGAGGCAGGAGAATGGCTTCAACCTGGGAGGTGGAGGTTGCAGTGAGTGGAGATCACGCTACTGCACTCCAGCCTGAGTGACAGAGCGAGACCCTGTCTCAAAAAAAAAGATAAAGGCTGTGTACAGTGGGTAGCCTGGCTGAATTACACCTCCCAGAATTCCCATTCTCGTGTGATTTCCAGTAGCAGGGACTGAAGGAGGGATTTCTATGGGAGGTGTGGAAGGTGCAGGGGAGGCAGCAGCCACTCTGTAGCTCACCCACTGCCCCGCTCATCTGCTGCCTCCCCTTGTCAGCTGGGCCTGTCACAGCTCCACCTGCCCCTGGATCGCCTCCGGGTTCTCCCACACCTGGACCTGGTGCGTGTGTCTGGCTCCACTGGGAAGGACCCTGCCTTCTGCATGACACAAAACCCAAGGGCAGAGGCCATAGGGCACTTTGACAAGTTTCATTCATCCTCCTGGGCTCCAGCTCGAGTTTGTGGGTTTCAGCTTGTTCTTGCTTCTTTAGGTTATGGCCGTCATCTTCCCTTCGTGGCTGTCTGCCCTGTGGACTGCAGATGCCGGCATCAGGGGAAGACAAGGAAAGGAAAGAAGGAAAGACAAAGTCAGTTCTAGAGACTGCTTAACCAGCTCCCACAGTTGCAGAAGGTCAAATCCTTGCAAAAAGTCATATAAGTCATATCTATGTACATTCATGTATAGGTATATGCGCACGTGCGCGTGCGTGTGTGTGTGTGTGTGGTGTGTGGTCATGCAGCATGCATTGCATAACGACAAGGTTCCTTTTTTTTTTTTTTTTGAGACAGAGTCTCACTCTGTTACCCAGGCTGGAGTGCAGTGAGGTGATCTTGGCTCACAGCAGCTTCCACCTCCCAGGTTCAAACAATTCTCCTGCCTCAGCCTCCTAGGTAGCTGGGATTACAGGCACCCGCCACCACACCCAGTGAATTTTTGTATTTTTAGTAGACATGAGGTTTCACCCTGTTGCCCAGGCTGGTCTCAAACTCCTGATTCTAACTGATCCACCCACCTTGGCCTCCCAAAGTGCTGGGATTACAGGTGTGAGCCACTGTGCCCGCCGACAGGAACCAGGCTGCAGAGCAGGAGTGAGTGAGCAGAGTTCCATCTGTATTTACAGCCGCTCCCCATCACTGAGCTCTGCCTCCTGTCAGGTCTTGTATTATGATTATCAAGTATTATGTACTGGGCCACGTGCAGTGGCTCATGCCTATAATCCCAGCACTTTGGGAGACTGAGGCCAGCGGATTACTTGAGCTCCAGAGTTTGAGACTAGCCTGGGCAACATGGTGAGGCCCTGTCTCTACCAAAAATACAAAACTTAGCAGGGTGTGATGGCATGCACCTGTAATCCCAGCTACTCAGGAGGCTGAGGCAGGAGAATGGCTTGAACCTGGAAGGCAGAGGCTGCAGTGAGCTGAGATCACACCATTGTACTCCAGCCTGGGTGACAGAGTGAGACCCTGCCTCAAAAAAAAAAAAGTATGTATTGGGCATAATTGTATGTGTGATACTTTTATGACTGGCTGATGAGTAGTATCACTAGCATCGCCACAAAAATGTGACTAATGCATTGTGCTGTGTGACGTTATGACAGCTACAACATCATGAGGTGATAGGAATTTTTCAGCTACATTATAATCTTATGGGCCCACTGTCCTACATGCAATCTGTCATTCACCCAAACTTCATTGTGTGGTGCACTACTGCATATATAGATTTCCTATTGGTTTTATTTCTCAGGTTGAACCCAGGCTGATACACTGGGAACCCAACATCAGAATTTTTTTTTTTTGAGATAAAGTCTAGCTCTTGTTACCCAGGCTGAAGTGCAATGGTGCAGTCTCAGCTCACTGCAACCTCCACTTCCTGGGTTCAAGTGATTCTCCTACTTCAGCCTCCTAAGTAGCTGGAATTACAGGCATGCACCAACAGTCCAGGCTATTTTATTTTATTATTTTTTTTAGTAGAAGTGGGGTTTCACCATGATGGTCAAGCTGGTCTTGAACTCCTGACCTCGGGTGATCCACCTGTTTCAGCCTCCCATACAGCTGGGATTGCAGGCATAAGCCATCGTGCCTGGCCAGGACTTTTTTTTTTTTTTTTTTTTTTTTTCACAGATAGGGTCTTATTCTGTTGCTCAGGCTGGAGTGCAGTGGCATCATCATAGCTCACTGCAGGCTCAACCTCCTGGGCTTATATGATCCTCCTGCCTCAGCTTCCCAAATAGCTAAAATCACAGGCGTGCAACACCATGCTCAGCTAATTTTTGCAAAGATGGGATTTTGCTTTGTTGTCCAGGCTAGTCTTAAACTCTTGGGCTCCAGCAGTCCTCCCAGCTTGGCTTCCCAAAGTGCTGGGATTACAGGTGAGAGCTGCCACACTAGGCATTGTCAGGCATTTTTGCTCTTCTAGTTTGTAGTCTTAGGTCTTACTTGGCCTCTGCTTTCAGTTCAACCCCAGGAGTGCCAGTCCCAGCTTCTGATTGCCCGTCCTGGCTCAGACTTCATTCTGAGAATGTGTCTCATGGCAGGTCCTTGACCTGTGGGGGCATCACTGAGAGGTCACCTGGCCACCTTTCACCCAGACACTCCTACAGCTTAGTACAGATGGTTTTGA
This sequence comes from Cebus imitator, assembly GCF_001604975.1. Taxonomy (NCBI): domain Eukaryota; kingdom Metazoa; phylum Chordata; class Mammalia; order Primates; family Cebidae; genus Cebus; species Cebus imitator. The sequence continues at coordinate 4,577,738 of NW_016107468.1, forward strand.
AGATATCCACTGTATCTATTTTCTCCTCAAGAAAGACCTCTTACTCTACAGTTAAGAAGCAAGAGAGCTAAGACATAGCCTTGTCATTTGCCATCATTGTAGTGCCCTCAGACCTCTCATGGGTCTGACGTCTTAAAAATATGATTGTTAGCCATCCTCTGGTCTGAAGGCTGGATGAATGAATATTTTCTTTGTCAACCAGAAATTATGTGGGCTATGTAGTCAGATACAAGGAGGCAGTGCCCTCCTCTTAAGGAATTCTTAATCTAATTGTCACGTTTCCCTGATTGGAGCAAAATGGCATTTTACTGACCCAGATTTTATGTTATTTGAATAAATAATGATCCAGCTACCAATTTCAATAGAGCTACTGGACTTAAGGGGCATATAATATATTTCCTCTGCTGGGCACAGTGGCTCACGCCTCTAATCATCCTAGCACTTTGGGAGACTGGGGCAGGCAGATTACTTGAGGTCAGGAGTTCGAGACCAACTTGGCCAACATGGCAAAGCCCCGTTTCCACTAAAATTACAAAGATTAGCTGAGTGTGGTGATGCCCACCTGTAATCCCAGCTACTCAGGAGGATCACTTGAATCCAGGAGGTAGAGGTTCAGTGAGCTGAGATCGCACCACTGTACTTCAGCCTGGGTAACAGAGTAAGAGCCTGTCTGAAAATAATAATAATGAATAATACATTTCCTCCCTGGTCTTGACTTCGTTTGTGGTGACAGATTTTCATGACTTGTAGATGGTTGAGACTTTCCCAAGTGAAACATAGTTCATTGCTTCTCGCAACAACAGACAGCTCTGGGTGTTCCACAGTGGTGTAGAGCACTGTGACACATCCCTGAGACCTCCTCTCTTCAGGACCAAGGTACTCAGGCTGGGAATGGGTCACACCTATAATCCCAGCATTTTGGGAGGCTGAGGCAGGCAGGCAGATTGAGCCCAGCAGTTCAAGACCAGCCTGGGCAACATTGTGAGATCCCATCTCTACAATAAGTTGATAAAATAAATAAACCAGGCATGGTGATAGGCACCTGTAGGCCCACCTACTCAGGAGGCTGAGGTGAGAGGATTCTTGAAGCCCAGGAGGTCGAGGCTGCAGTGAGCTATAATGGTGCCATTGCACTCCAACCTGGGCAACAGGATTATTATTATTAGAGACCCTGTCTCTGATAATAATAAAAATAATAATAATAAGGCGTTTCTTGCTCCTGCTGGTGGACTGTTGCTTGTTGGTGGCTCACAGCCAAGTCCCTCCCTGGGTGTTGAGATGACGCAGGATGCTGCCTGCCTGGGATGATGCTCTTCCCGCCTATGTCCCTCCTCCCCTGACTTTGCATTGGGGGGCATGAAGCTCCAGCCCTGCTGCCTGATTCAGGACATCTCTGCAGCAGCTCTGCATCAGAGCTCCCCAAGGAACCGGCTGGGGCATCTGATCCGACTGCATCATTTTTCAATGTCTCCTCTTATCAGTCTGCTTTCCTCACTCCATGCACCCAAATCTCCATTTCAGAGCTTCCTTCCAGGGACCTGACCTGTGACAAGAGTCTCCATCAGGGTAGTGATACTTCTCCTCCTTCCCAGGGTGTTGGAAACAGATGCTCGGTACTGCAAAGAAAAATCAGCACTGAGACAAAGGATCTTTCATCAGTGCAGTTTTACTTCCTGGACTGCAGGAAGGGTACTCTCACTAGCCATCATGCCACAAGAGTACAAAGAACAAAGGAAAATACACAAATTTATCCCTTACACATTTGGGGTCGTCCTTACTGCTGTGTCTGATCTCCATTGACTGGAGCCAGACCTCACAATCTGAACTAAAACCCAGTTGGCTAACAACTTAAAACTTTTCTAAACAGGTAAAAGCAATGGAGAGCTGGGACATGCCTGTGAGCACGTCCAGCACAGATATCTTGGTTAAAGTACAAGGACACAGAATGTGCTATGTGCCTGTAAGCATGGCATGTCTAACAGCTGCATAGGATAGGGCTCAACAAAGTTATTACCACACTTATTCTTTAACAAGAGGGGAAACTTTAAAAAGGAACTTTTCTACTTCCCACACAGGGTTTTGCTAAGTTGGGTGGAGGAGGAAGAACATGGGTTTGTTCTTAATCCAGGAGCAACTGGAAGCTGGAAACAAGAGCAGATGAGTCAGAAGTGTGGAGACAGGCACCAGAAGCCCATCCAGGGTCCAGTAGTTGAGAGTTAATGCCAAGAAGAATCAAGTCAAGCCTGGATGTGGTGGGTCACACCTATAATCCTGGCAATTTGGGAAGCTGAGGCAGGAAGGTTGCATGAACTAAGGAGTTTGAGACCAGCGTGGGCAACATAGTGAGACCCCATCTCTACCAAAAAAAAAATTAAAAATTAGCTGGGTGTGGTAGTGCATACCTGTAGTCTCAGCTACTCAGAAGGCTGAGACAGAAAAGGAATATTGTAGAATTGCAGCAGTAGTAAAAATAATCACAAAACTCACAATTACTTTTGCACTGACCTAATAGTAGTGGTAACAGGAACAGGAAGTGAGAGAAGCCAGGACCATGTGGCATCCTGGTCCAGGTACTGACCTGGTTGTAAAATTGCCCCACAGATAGCTGGCCACCCATGAAGATCCCAGTTTTGGAGCTGGGCCTGGTAGCTCACACCTCTAATTCCAGTGATTCAGGAGACTGAGGCAGGAGGATCACTTGAGGCCAGTAGTTTGAGACCAGCCTAGGGAACATAGTGAGAGACACTGTCTCTACAACAAATTAAAAAATTAGCTGGGTGTGGTGGTGCATGCTGGTAGTCCCAGCTACTCAGGAGACTGAGGCAGAAGGATCGCTTGAGCCAGAAGTCTGAGGCTGCAGTGAGCTCTGACTGTGTGAGTGCACTCCACCTGGGCAACACAACAAGACCCTGTCTCTTAAAAAAACAAAACAAAAACAGCCAAGATAAGAAGCAAGCCATAGACAGTGCGCCCAAGGAGCAAAGAGACAAGGCAGAGCCCAGGGATAGACTTAGTGGAGATTATGGGATGTCTGGGCAGGCAAGCTAATGAAGGCTCATAGCAGAGAGCAAGACCAAGCATCCCACCTTCCTGGAGTGCAGCGAAAGCCTTTCAGTCTTTGCTGGGGGGAATTGTCAAGGAACTTTCGGAACAAAAATCACCTTCCGCACAGTGAGAACAGGACTCCTTTGCTCATTAAAACACAACCTGGAGTGGAGTTTCTTAAAGGGGAATGGCATCAGGATTGTCTGGAGGGCTTGTTGCACAACCCCAGTTCCACTGCGATATTCCCACTGGGCTAGTCAAGGCTAGGGGGGGCCCCAGGGCTTGCCTTTTTTTTTTTTAATGTTTTTATTTTTTGAGACAGCGATTCACTGTATCACCCAGGCTGGAGTGCAGTGGCAGGATCTTAGCTCACTGTTACCTCTGCCTCCTGGGTTCAAGCAATTCTTGTGCCTCAGCCTCCCGAGTAGCTGAGTAGCCGGGATTATAGGTGAGCATCCCCACATCCCGCTGATTTTTTTGTAATTTTAGTGGAGATGGGATTTCACTATGTTGGCCAGGCTGGTCTTGAACTCCTGGCCTCAAGTAATACACTTGTCTTGACCTTCCAACGTGCTGCGATTGCAGGCATGAGCCACTGTGCCCATCCAGGTTTGCTTTTTTTTTTTTTTTTTTTTTTTTTTTTTTTTTTTTTTTTTTTTTTTTTTTTTTTTTTTTTTGAGACAGAGCTTTGCTCTGTTGCCCAGGCTGGAGTGCAGTGGTGAGACCTTGGCTCACTGCAACCTCCACCTCCCAGGTTCAAGCGATTCTCCTGCTTCAACCTCCCAAATAGCAGGGACTACAGGTGCACACCACCACACCCAGCTAATTTTGGGTATTTTTAGTAGAGACAGGGTTTCACTATGTTGGTCAGGCTGGTCTTGAACTCCTGGCCTCAAGTGATCCACCTGCCTCAACCTCCCAAAGTGCTGGAATTACAGGTGTGAGCCCCTGCACACAGCCAGGTTTGCCTTTTAAACAAGTTCTCAAGTAGTGCAGATACTGTGTTTTTAGGTGCACACTATGAGAGCCTTCAGATGGGTCAGCTGAACACCTACACCTGACTCTCACCTTGAAATGTCTCATTTACACCCTGCTGTTACAGAGGAGGACAGAATTAGGCCTATAAACCTGAGAGACCATCAGGAGATTCAGACAAAACACACATTGATACGATCAACAGGCTTTGGCCTCAGATAGCCACCATGGTAAGTGACTTAACTGTTCTGAGCTGTGTCTTCATCTGTCAAAAGAGGATAAGAACAGCTATCACGTGGGATTGTTCTAAGGAAGAGAGATCAAATGATGTGAGCCTGTTGTGCCGAATCCCTATTAACCTCAGTAGAGAGGGCCCCAGAATCAAGAGCCTGAAGGAGAGACCCAGTGCCAGCCAACGAGACATGGGGTTTTACTAGAGGCTTACCTACAGGGGAGAGAGTACAGTGGCGGAGGGCGGGACAGGGAAACTGCAACGCCTTGCGAACATCGTGCTGTGTTGTTTATATTCTGTAGAAATGGGTCTCCTGCCCAAGTGGAGTGCAGTGGTGTGATTGTCACTCACAGCAGCCTCAAATTCCTGGGCTCAAGAGATCCTCCTGCCTCAGCCTTCCAAAGTACTGGGAGTACATGCCACCTTGCCGGGCTGATTTGTTTATTAGCTTATGCAGCATTTTCACTAAACACCTTTCCCTCAATGCCCTCCACCTGGCAACCCTCAGTTAACCCCAAATTTATGGCCTCAACCTTGTGTATGGCTGGGGGCTCAGATGTTCATCATAGATAAGGAATGCATCTCTGCATTGGCCACACCCTGTAATTCAAGCACTTTGGGAGGCCAAGGTGGTAGGATCGCTTGAGACCAGGAGTCCAAGACCATCCTGGGCAACATGTTGAGACTCCATCTCTACAATAAAAATAAAATAGAAGCATGCTCTGGAACAGTATTCATGCCCCAGTGATCTCTGTGCCTGTTTTCATTTCTTTCTTCACCCCAGCTCTGAACGTAGATTCGGGTGCACCTGCCATACCGCGTTATTCTTAAGATATACTAAAGTTATTCCTATCAGGGGCATTTACCCTATGGAGACCCCCTTAAGCGTTTGTCGTGTATGGTGGGGATACACACAGGCAGTGGGGATCAGCACTAGCTAGTGAAGCAAGACTAGTTGGTGTTCTCTGGACAAGGGCACTTTGGGAGGCTGAGACAGAAGGGTCCCTTGAGGCCTGGGCAACATAGGAAGACCCCATCTCTATGAAACAGAAACAAATTAGCCAGGCATGGTGGCATGTGCCTGAACTCCCAATACTTTGGGAGGCTGAGGCAGGAGGATCCCTTGAGGCCAGGAGTTTGAGGCCAGCCTGGGCAACATAGCAAGACCCCATCTCTACAGAATATAAACAGATTAGCCAGGTGAGGTGATGTGTGTACTAGAATCATGGTACTTTGGGAGTCTGAGGCAGGAGGATACCTTGAGGCCAGAAGTTTGAGGCCAGCCTGGGAAGCATAGCAAGACTAATTGGTGTTCTCTGGGCAAAGGCAACATAGTAATAAGACCTCATTGCTACAAAATATAAACAAATTAGCCAGGCAAGGTGGCATGTACTCCCAGTACTTTGGGAGGCTGAGGCAGGAGGATCTCCTGAGCCCAAGAGTTTGAGGCTGCAGTGAGCTATGATTACACCACTGCACTCCAGCCTGGGCAGCAGACCCATCTCTACAGAATATAAATGAATTAGCCAGGTGAGGTGGCATGTGCCTATATTCACAGTACTTTGGGAGGCTGAGGCAGGAGGATCTCTTGAGGCCAGGAATTTGAGACCAGCCTGGACAACATAGCAAAACCGCATCTCTACAGAATATAAACAAATCAGCCAGGTGAGGTGGCATGTGCCTGTACTCACAGTACTTTGGGAGGCTGAGGCAGGAGGATACCTTGAGGCCAAGAGTTTGAGATCAGCCTAGGCAACATAGCAAGACCCCATCTCTATACAATATAAACAAATTAGCCAGGCAAGGACGGAAGGGTCCTTTGAGGCCTGGGCAACATGGCAAGACCTCGTCTCTACAAAATATAAACAAATTAGCCAGGCAAGATGGCATGTGCCTGTACTCCCAGTACTTTGGGAGGCTGAGGCAGGAGGATCTCTTGAGCCCAGGAGTTTGAGGCTGCAGTGAGCTATGATCACACCACTGCACTCCAGCCTGGGCAGCAGATCCTGTCTCTTTATAAAAAGAAAACACACAACATTTAGCCCTTCTGGTGCTCTGGGCTCTGTCTCTTGCTCCCCTGGGTCTTCATGGTACCATTGAGTAGCTGGTGGTGAGGGCGTGGGAGGGGTGATACCAGTGGCCTTCATTTTTCCCTCAACCGGAATGTGAGAAGCTGGCACAACGCCTTCTCTCCACCAGTTGCATTTTATAGCTTATGATTTATAGTGAGGTCCATTATGACAGGGAAGCACACACCATTATTTATGTGTTTATACCCTGCCTTGTTCCAAGGAAGATTTAAGGCAGCTGCAGACCCCAGAAAATTAATATGCTATCTGTGCCATGGAGAGAGGCAGGGTTCCCTTATCAGCCTGTGTAGGTTAGCTTGCTTTACGTGGCCTTAGCAGCAGACTCCAGTCCATCCTGATGCAGTCATAAGAGGATCTGGATCTAAACCAGCTGTTCTCAAACTCGAGTGAGCATTAGAGTGACCTGGGGGGCTTGTTCAACACAGATTGGTGAGGCCTACCCTAGAGTTTTTGATTTACTAGGTCAGGAGCAGGCCTGAGAATCTGCATTTCTAGCAAGTACCAGATGGTGATGATGCTGCTGGTCTGGGAGTCTTACTTTGAAAAGCACTGATCTAGAGAAATCCATGCTGCAATCGTCCTTCTGGAAGCATGAGCTTGGACCAGGCACAGTGGCTCAAGCCCATAATCCCAGCACTTTTGGAGGCCAAGGTGGGAAGATTGCTTGAGCCTAGGAGTTCAAGACCAGCCTGTGCAACATGGCGAGATTCCATCTCAAATAAAATAAAATAAGATAGGCTGGATGTGGTGGCTCACGCCTGTAATCCCAGCACTTTGGGAGGCTGAGGGGGGCAGATCACTGGGTCAGGAGATCAAGACCATCCTGGCCAACATGGTGAAACCCCATCTCTACTAAAAATACAAAAATTAGCCAGGCATGATGGTGTATGCCTGTAGTCCCAGCTACTTGGGAGGCTGAGGCAGAAGAATCACTTGAACCCGGGAGTCGGAGGTTGCAGTGAGCTTAGATCAAGCCACTGCACTCCAGCCTGGAGACAGAGCGAGACTCCATCTCAAAAATAAAATATATAAAATATGAATAAAATAGAAGCATGATTTCGAATAATATTTATGCCCAGTGATCTCTGTGTCTGTTTTAGGCTCTCCCTCCACCCTTGGAGCTGCTAGGAACCTCTCACTTATACCCACCTTCCTGTGATGCACCCTGTGCTAGAATGTGCCAGACTTGGCACCCATGAAAACGCTCTTTTCTTTCGTTCTCATTCTCATGGTCTTGCAAGGAGCCACTATCGTCATTCAACCATCATCTAACTAAGGCATCTAATGGGTGGCTCTTCCCTGGTGGAGGAAAAGAGAGAAGCTTTAGTGCAGGTGGATTTGGGTTCCAAAGTAAATTGGCTAAGTACTTCTGTGAAAGTAAGCAAGTTACTCCAGTTCTGTCAGTTTGTTAATTTGGCAAATAGAGACAGTACACTTTAGAACCATTGTGAGAATGCAGTTTGACAATGGAGCATTTGACGTATAGCTGTTCTCTGTCATTCTTACCTTTTCCTTTTGAAATACATTCTCATGGATCCTTGTCTTGAAGGAGTGACCTGGAGGGAGAGTTTGGGGGATCATGATGGACCAGAGAAGTGGCTGTGGAGGATTTGGGGGTCAGGGGATCCCCCATGTAGCATTTTTAAATTCACATACTATGGATGGGTCCCTCTCAGCCCCTAGATTTCTACTTGTATTCAAATAAATTACACAGCTAAAATAAATAGATATTTTAGTCAAAGTGGTCAGTTTTCAGAGTAAACAGTTTTGATGTATGCTACAGCTCATGCATACATTCAGGCAGGTGGCAGACAGCCAGACTGGGGACACACAGATGAATGAAGCATCACCTTCTCTTTGAAGAGCTCACAGTCTGATGCTCAAATCCAGCCAGTGCCTTTCAAGGCTCTCCTGGGTTTTCCTCCAGGACAGTGAGTATAAACATGAGCTCCTCAGCCCAGCATGGTTCTGCCAGGCATCTGTGATGTTGCCCCAGTTATCTAGATGTTCTTAACTGGGCCCCAGTATACCTTCATATTGAAGAATCATGCTCCCTGGTAAAAAGAAAGAAATTAGTTTTGATTAGTTCCTGTATTAGTCCATTTTCACACTGCTGATAAAGACATACCTGAGACTGGGTAATTTATAAAGTAAAAATAAGTTTAGTGGACTCACAGTTCCGTGTGGCTGGAGAGGCCTCAAAGTCATGGTGGAAGGTGAAAGCCATGTCTTACATGATGGCAGACAAGAAATAATGAGAGCCAAGTGAAAGGGGAAACACCTAAATAAAATCATCAACCATGAGAACAGCATGGGGGAAACTGCTCAATTATCTCCCACTGGGCCCCTCCACAACATAGGGGAATTATGGGAGCTGCAATTCAAGATGAGATTTGGGTGGAGACACAGCCAGACCATATTAATGCCTTTTCTTCCCTTCTCTCGCCTCCACTTCTCCATCCTTCTCCTCGTCATCCCATCCCCTTGCCTGGCTTTGCCTGTCCTCTCTGAACAATGCAGATACTTCCATTTAAATCTATTATGTATTCTCTCTTTCTCTCTGTAATAAATAAACATATCTTATTTTTGATGGGATTAATAGATGTTTCAGATTACTTACCTACAGAGAAGAAAGAAGTCTCAGCTTTTATAAAGTTTTTTTTTTTTTTTTTAAGTATTAGTCCATTTTCACACGAATATAAAGAAATACCCGAGACTGGGTAACTTAAAAAGGAAAAAGTTTAAATGACTCACAGTTCCTCATGGCTGGGGAGGCCTCAGGAAACTTAGAATCATGGCGGAAGATAAAGGGGAAGCAAACTTGGACCTTCTCACATGGCAGCAGGAGAGAGAGTATGTGTGTGAAGGAAGTACTGTCAAACTGTTAGAAAACCATCATATCTTATGAGACTTACTGTCACAAGAACTGCATGAGGAAAACCGCCCCATGATCCAGTCACTTCCCACCAGGGTCCTCCATCAACACCTGGGGATTATGATTGGAGATGAGACTTGGGTGGGGTCACAGAGCCAAACCATATCACAGGGTCTTGCTCTGTCACCCAGGATGGAGTGCAATGGTGCCATTATAGCTCACTGCAGCCTCGACCTCTAGGGTTCAAATGGTCCTCCTGCCTCAGCCCCTCTGAGTAGTCCCTGCCCCAAGTAGCTGGGACTACAGTTGTGCACCAGCACACCTGGCTAATTGTTTTTTTTTGTTTTGTTTTGTTTTTTTTATTTTTTATTTTTGGTAGAAATTGGGCTTCACTATATTACCCAGTCTGGTCTTGAATTCCTGTACTCAAGTAATCCTCCTGCCTTGGCCTCCCAAAGTATTGGGAGTACAGGCCCGAGCCACGAGACCTCGCCTATCGGCTTTGTGATGAAGAAGAGAGAAGCTGTGTTAGTCTGTACTCACACTGCTAATAAAGACTTACCTGAGACTGGGCAATTTATAAAGGAAAGAGATTTAATTGACTCACCAATCCACATGGCTGGGGAGACCTCACAATCACAGCTAAAGGCAAATGAGGAGCAAAGTCACATCTTACATGGTAGCAGGCAAAAGAGCTTGTGCAGGAGAACTCTCATTTATACAACCATCAGACCTCATTAGACTTACTCACTACCACCACCACAAGAACAGTATGGGGCAGTTGCCCCCATGATTCAATTATCTCCACCTGGTACAATTCAAGGTGAGATTTGGGGCCATGTGTGGTGGCTCACACCTGTAATCTCAGCACTTTGGGAGACTGAGGCAGGTGGATCGCCTGACGTCAGGAGTTCTAGACCAGCCTGGCCAACATATAGTGAACCCCTATTTCTACTAAAAAAATACAAACATTAGCTGGGCATGGTGGTGCATGCCTGTAGGCCCAGCTACTTGGGAAGCTGAGGCAGGAGAATCGCTTGAACCTG
>NW_016107468.1:4588210-4618004 GCF_001604975.1 Cebus imitator
AAGAAAGAAAGAAAAAGTGAGATTTGGGTGGGGACATAGCCAAACCATATCAGAAGCTCAGCAAAGACACTGTGCTCCATATTCTGTGATAATAACAATGACAACCATAGCGGTTTTCTTTTTAAATCACTTAATATGTGACAGGCATTGTGCTACTAACCTCTTTCTATGCATTAGTAACATATTATTAATCAAAATAACCCTGGAGGTGAGGTATTATTATTATTTTTATTTTACAGATGACACAGAAAGAGGTTAAGATAGCATGACCAGGACTGGCAGGTGGCAGAGCTGGGCTTATGTACAGGGCTGAAGTCTGATCCCCAGAGGCCAGGCCCCTAATGATTGAACTCCTGACCTGGCCTGGAATGGGAGCACTGTACCTTGGCTCATTCCCAGTAACTGGAGAATGCCTGATGGTCACATATTAAGGCTGGTCATTCCTCTGCTTGAATTGGACATAATAGCAATGCTTTTCTTATATATTATGATTACTGTCCCATCCTCTCTCCAATTGTATAGGGAATTGCGGGGTAGGTGTTAGAGACAGAATACTTGTTTTTAGGAACTGCAATGAAAAATTATCATTCAGACAAAAAGTTTTCTCAGCAAGCCAATTTTACTTTCTGCAGAAAGGGTACTGCTCATCAGCCATCTTGCCACAAGAGGATAGTGAACAAAGGGAAGGAAGGCATTCCTTACGCATTGGGTCTTTACTGCTGTATCTTTTCTCCATTGGTTGGATCCAGACTTCACAATCTAAACTAAACTTGATTGGCCAACAACTTAAACATTTTCTAAACAGGTAAAGGCAATGGAGAACAAAGGAAAAAAGGAAGTCTAGATAAGGAACAGAGAGGAAGTTGCTTGTGGAAGGACTTCGAAAAGTAATAGCATAAATATCTTGGTTAAAGTACAAGGACATAGAATATACTACATGCCTGTGAGCATGCCTAGCACATAAATATCTTGGTGAAAGCACAAGGACATAGAATGTTCTTATTTCTTTATATCTAACAGCTACATAGGATAGGGCTTAACAAAGAGTTACTAGCAGAAAGCAAGAAGGCTTTGAAGAAAGTTAGTCTTTAAAAGAAACTACTTTTTCTAGCATATATTCTTCTTGTTTAACAAGAAGGGAAACTTTGAAGAGGAAGTTTTTACTTTGTATAGTAGGGAAGAGAGGATTCCAGGAGTATCTGATTTTGGTCCAGAGACTGATGAAAATCGGAAGTCCAGTGACTGGCAGGTGCCACCAGGGGCAGATGTAAAGGATGTCCTTGAGAAGCAAAGAATATTGGGAGTCCATTTCAGTTGCCCTGTCTTAGTAGCACAGGGAAGAGAACAGCTCCTAGGACTTAAGTGTGAAGGACCCTGCAGTGGGCGGGCCCGGGGATGATGGCAATGCCTAGGTGCCAGAAGGGGCTAGCAGCTTGGAGCCAGGCCCCAGAGTGTGTGCTGGCTCGACCCATCAATGGGCCAATTGGAGACATGGCTGTCTCACTCTGGTGGGGGTGGGAAGCATCTTTGGCATTAGAGGGGAGCATCTCCCCAGAGAAACAGCAGGGCGTAGGACCTGTTTGGTGGACCTCACATGTTGGTGAGGTCAGTAGACATAGGTTGAACCAAAGGAAGTCAAAATGAGGACAGAGACTCCTCAGCACAGACATCGCCCAGTGACATAGAAATAATCTCTGCCTTCCTCTCTTCCTGCCCTTCTTCCCCGAGGCCCAACCTCAGGGGAGTAGAGGAGATAGATGGAGGATGAGGAGGAAGGCATTGCAGAAACAGACAGCACCCTCTTTCCCATTCTAAGCCCCAGCCGCCCTGGGGAAGGGTAAGAGCTGTGAAAGCAGAATGAGTTCAGTGTTCTCAATTGAACCGGCCTAAATGTCAATCACTGAAAATGATCTGGACTGGATGGGGCAAGGTGGGGGCATTCAGAGTTGTAATCCCAACACTTTGAGAGGCTGAGGCAGGAGGATTGCTTGAAGCCAGGATTTTGAGACCAACCTGGGCAAAGTAGCAAAACCTTGTCTATACAAAAAAATTTAAAAAATAACCAGGTGTGATGGCATGCACCTGTAGTCCCTGTTACTTAGGAGGCTGAGGCAGGAGATTCACTTGAGCCCAGGAGTTTGAGGCTACAGTGTGAGCTATGATCATGCCACTGTGACACAGCGAGACCCTGAATCTCTCTCTGTAAAGAAGAAAATGATGTGAAAAGAAATTTGTCTAGGGAAATGTGGGTCCCCATCCTCTAACTGGGAGCAGGGACTAGATACGCAAAGTCATTTGACATTTGTATCTGCAATGAGCTAACCTTCTGTTCACTAATCTGCTAATGCTGCCATAACACACATTGTGCAAACTGTGTGCCATAATATAGATTGAGTGGTTTAAACAAGAAAAAATTATTTTTTCACGACTTGAAGGCCAGAAGTCTGAGAGGAAGATGCAAGCAGCATTGGTTCTTCCTCAGGCCTCTCTCCTTGGCTTCCAGATGGCTCTCTTCTCTCTGGGGCCTCACAGTCTTTCCTCTGGGTGTGTTGCTGTCCATCTCGTCATCTTCTGAGGAAAGTGAGCACACTGAATTAAGGCCCACTCTAATACCCTCATTTTAACTTAATTATCTCCTTAAAGGCTCTTTCTCCAAAGACAGTCACATTCCAGGGTACTGGGGGACAGGACGTCAACATATGAATCTGGTTTCAGGGTTCAGGATTTAGCCCATTGACAGTCCATTAAATGTGGATTCACTGAGGCCCATGGGGAAGTGTGCTATTTTCCTGGAGCACATGGTGCCTGCAGCCTGCCAAGGTTAGTGACGTCCGCTGCTGCCCACTCCTGCTGTTGTTACTGATATTGAATGGCAAGGCCAGAAGGCTTGGGAACACCATCTGTGGGGGCTCCAGCAGGAACAGGAAGCACTGGAAACCCAGGTGCTCTTTTTGTCCTACAGATGGCTGAGACTTAGGGAAACAAGAACATCCACGATGTACCATTATTCCATGAAAAGGGCAGTTTGCAAAACCGAAAGTACAGCATGATTGGATTTTAAAAGAATGTTTTTCAAAATAGAAAAAGAATGTGTGTATGTGCATGCATGTGGGATCAAGCCTTTTATCTGTGCAAGCAGAGAACTCAGACATGAAAGACAGCAATAGGGTAGCAGAGGTTATTCCTGCAGGCGGGAAGATGGGTGACTTCCATTTTAATAATATATTGTATTTGCTACAATGAATTTATGTTACTTTTGTGATATAAAAGAGAGAAAAGGGGCTGGGCACGGTAGCTCATGCCTGTAATCCCAGCACTTTGGGAGGCTGAGTTGGGCGGATCACTTGAGATCAGGAGTTTGAGACCTGAGGCAACATGTTGAGACCCTGTCTCTACTAAAAATATAAAAATTAGCTGGGCTTGGTGCTGCACAGCTGTAATCTCAGCTGCTTGGGAGGCTGAGGCAGGAGCATCACTTGAACCCTGCAGGGGTTGCAATGAGCTGAGATCGCACCACTGCACAACAGAGCGAGACTCTGTCTCAAACGGAAAAAAAAATGCAATGACAAAAGAGAGAAAGGGAATATTGGAAAGAAACAGGAGGTGAATGTTTGGCCTCATAGTTGGAGTTAGTGAATGGAATTTGGATTTCTGAGCCAGGATTTAAAATGTCAGATTGACGGGTTTGGGAGGACTAAAGAGAATCAGGTGTACAAGGAGGAGATGAACATTTGCCCAGAGCCAAGACGCCTGGAATCAGAAGATCTGAATATGACTGGGGACTGGCGGTAGAGGACCCTTTGGTGTGTCTGCGAAGCATCACACTAAGAGTGATTGGGCTGCCTCTGAAAACCCTGGAGATGAATGTTCTTGCAGAAGCCAGATAACTCCATCAAAGAGATGAATAGGGTTGAAATAGATGACATTTGAGGTCCCTGAGATTCTGTGGTTTTGTTAAAATGTAGAAGCTCTGAGTTAAGCTACCTTTGAGGACATGGTGACATTTGATGCTAAAAGCATCTGTTGATATTTTCTTTGAAATGTGCACTGTGCCAACTCACCTGTAAGGATGACCTGCAGGACATTGGAATATTTTGTGAATCTCCATAGCAACTCTTTAAGCAGAAGTATTTTCTTTGGATGATCTGAAGGCAGAAGGACAGTGAAGCATTTTTTTTTTTAATCTCCATACCTCATGTCCAAGTTAACTGCCATGTAATTGAATGGCATTTCATTCTCAGACCATCATCCCCTTAACTGAATATGAATTTTCTTAACTGCAACGAGGCCTCAGTTGGGACAGGGGTGGGGAGTGGAGTAGAATCGTCATTTACTGGTATTTTGCATGTATCAATAACATTTCCAAATCCCAGCACTTTGGGAGGCTGAGGTGGGAGGCCCAGATCACTTGACTCCAGGAGTTCCAGACCAGCCTGAGCAACATAGCGAGACCACCGCTCTCCATCTCTACAAAAAGTATTTCTCATCTCAGGTGATGTTGATTTATAGACATTATTGCAAGTGGGAGAGACTCAGTATAACTTGAACATGGTACAGTGAAGTGTAGGCCCAGATCACAGTGAGAGGAAATACCATATATAGCAGCATTTTAATTAATGATGCAATCATTTTATAATGAGGGCTCCAAAGATTCCAGGGAAAAGCTTCCTTACACTCAGAATGCCTTGCAAAGAAGGCTGTTTCCTCTGCCCTCCATCTGCCTGAAATGCACTCGCAAATTCTCTCCATCTATCCACATTTTACCTGCTCCTCCCGAGGCATTTCTAATCCACATTCTTCCTCTGTCAAGCCAACCCTGACTCAGTGATATGGTTTGGCCGTGTCCCCCTGCATATCTCATCTTAAATTGTAGTTCCTAGAATCCCCATGTGTCCCAGGAGGGACCCAGTGGGAGGTGATTGAATAATGGGGTCAGTCACCCCCATGCTGCTGTTCTCATGATAGTACTCACAAGATCTGATGGTTTTATAAGATGCTTTTCCCTTTTTTGCTTGACACCTCTCCTTCCTGCCATTATGTGAAGAAGGACATGTTTGTTTTCCCTTCCACACTCATTATAAGTTTCCTGAGGCCTTCCCAGCCATACAGAGCTGTGAGTCAATTAAACCTCTTTCCTTTATAAATTACCCAGTCTCAGGCAGTCCTTTATAGCAGCGTAAGAATGGACTAATGCACTCATCCATCCCAATTGATTGCTTTGGCCTGTGAATTTCCTAGAGCAATTATTGATAATTCATTGCACTGCTTTACCCTGTCTCCCTTATTACAGTCTTGAATGTCTATTAATATCTATTTTGTATATTTCTGTCCTCTGATAGCATTTAGTAGAGGGCTCCAAAAGCAGCAGATGCTCAGTAAAGACTCTCTGGTTTATTCAGGAGACCACTGTTTGTTGACTGCACAATAATTTTGAAGTCAGCTGAGGTAGACCCTCATCCTGGTCCTCCTTGTTCCTCCACCTCCCACCATCATGAGTGACTTTAGTGTCTACAGGGATGTTCCTTCTAGCACACTGGCCTCTCCAGGTTGTAACTTCCTCCTCTCCGTCAGCCTCCTGTACTTGTCCTCAGCCACCCAATCTTATGGCCACACCTCCAGAGCTTGGCATTACCTATAAAGCAGTAAATCAGACACTCATTCCCTGCCCCTTCCTTGCTTGTCCCACCGGCTCTCCTCCAAATATCCTTTGCTGGCATCAGAACCTGCAGTACAATTACTACTGTTTCTTCCAGGGCTCTCTCCTTTCCTCACTTTCCCCTTGTCTAGTTTAGATTCCAGGGACCCTCCCAGCAGGGAAGATAGGCTTTGATCACCAACCCCAAGTGGCCCTTCACCCTGTGGCAATGGTTAAGGCAATTCCGACCATCATAGTGAGTGCTGCAGTTGAGCCACTCCCCTCAACCTCTGTCCTGTCTTCCCCCCCTTTATTGTATCAATCTAGTTTGGCTGTGTCCCCCAGCAAATCTTATCTTAAATTGTAGTTCCTATAATTCCCGCATGTCCCAGGAGGGACCCAGTAGGAGGTAATTGAATAATGGGGGCTGTCACCATCATTTCAATCGTTGCTGTGCTCAATGCTCTTGTTCCACTGTCTTCTTAGTTTAATTTTTTTTCACTCCATTGTTTAGGCTGGAGTGCAGTGGTGTGATCTCAACTCACTGCAGCTTCTGCCTCCCAGATTCAAGCGATTCCCCTGCCTCAGCCTCCTGAGTAGCTGGGATTACAGGCGCGTACCACCAAGCTCGACTAATTTTTGTGTTTTTAGTAGAGATGGGGTTTCACCATGTTGGGCAGGCTGGTCTTGAACTCCTGACCTCAAATGATTCACCCACCTCAGCCTTCCGAAGTGCTGGGATTACAGGCATGGTGACCACACCCAGCCTAGTTTAATTTTTTGACACAGGGTCTTTTTCTGTCATTCATGCTGGGATGTAGCGGTGTGATCATAGCTCACTGGAGCCTCAAACTCCTGAGCTCAAGCGATCCTCCTGCCTCAGCCTTCCAGGTAGCTGGGACTACAGGCATGTGCCACCATGTCTGGCTAACTTTAAAAACTTGTGTAGAAATGGGGTTTTACTTTGTTGCCCAGGCTGGTCTCAAACTTCTGGCCTCAAGCGATCCTCCTGCCATAACCTCCCAAAGTGGTGGGATTAGAGGCGTGTACCATCATGGCTGCCCACTTCTGTCTTTCTTTTAAATAAAAATGGCAAGACCTCAACCCTAGATGGGTCTTCTCTGGCCAAAACTCATGTCCTGAGTGTTGATAGGGACCGTTAGTGCAGGGCAGACAGGCTCTGATCAGCAACCCAAGCAGCCCAGCCCTCCATTCTGTGGCCATGGTTAAGGAAATTTTTATGGTCATATAGTGTCCCCAAACATCTGTCTTGCCTTCTCCCTCCTTCTCACACAAATGACTGCGTCTTCCATTGCACAGAGGAAGCATGAGCCATCTCTTGAATCTGCGTGTCCTCAGGGTGGCAAACGCAAACTGAAGAAAGATTTCCACTCTTGGCCGGGTGCAGTGGCTCACGCCTGTAATCCCAACACTTTGGGAGGCTGACGCAGGTGGATCACAATGCAGGAGTTCGAGACCAGCCTGGTTAACATGGTGAAACCCCATTTCTACTAAAAACACAAAAAAGTAGCTGGGGGTGGTGGCATATGCCTGTAATTCCAGCTACTTGGGAGGCTAAGGCAGGAGAATCGCTTAAACCCGGGAGGGGGAGGTTGCAGTGAGCCGAGGTCATGCCACTGCACTCCAGCCTGGGCAATAGGGCAAGACTCCATCTCAAAAAAAAAAAAAAAGCAAGATTACCACCCTCCCCTCCCCTTCTTCCCTCCCATTTCACTAGAGGAGCTCTGTCTCCTCCTCAGCCAGTCCCTTCAGCTGCACTCAAATCCCATGCCATGGCATTGGAGGCACTTTGCACTGTTTATGGATATTCCCTTAACTCTCTTGTTTATTCAACCTTTCCCTCTCAAATTAGTCTTTCCCACTAGCCTTTCAACATACACCAGCTCTTGCATTAAAATCAAAGCAAAAAGAAGCAAATTAATCTCATATCTGCCAGCGTCTACTCTCTTGCTCCTTGTGACTAAATTTCACAACCTGTGCTGTGTCCATTCCTCACTGCCCATTCATTTTTCAAAAAATTCTTTTCCAAAGTTCATCACTTCGGTGTATCCCGTCCTTCACCATCTTCTTACGTGTGATGTTGACACTTCCATCACTGAGAGATGGGGTCAGATTCATCAGAATTGGGAGAATCTGTGTTATCTCAGCCAACGGAATATGGTGGAAGTGTTGCTGCCCGACCTTCTGGGTTTCGGTCATCCTTCCACATCCGTCAGACACATCCTTCTTCACATGATGGCAGGAAGAAGTGCTGAGCAATACATTGTGTGCATGTGTCTCAGTTTCTCTCTCCCTCCACGCATCTTGGGAGCCTTGAGCCAACACTTATGAAGGATAGCTTCCTCAAAGCCGCCATGCTGGGAACGCTATGTGAACAGGAACTATAGACACAGAAATTGATGCCCAAGGAGCTCCTGCTGTCTCAGCCTCACTGTTTCCATCTTCCCAATGTCAACCACAATGTGAGGAATACTTTAGATGATCCCAGCACCCAGGCTTGGAGTCACCCAACTCAGACTGAGTAGAACAGAGACAACCATCCGTACTGAGCTTGACTGCAGTTGTAGATTTGTGAGCAAATATATTGTTTTAATAAATTAAGTTTACAGAGATCTGTTCCACAGCATGAAGTCACCAAAACAACCTCTGCCATCACCCCAGGATATCCTTTTGTCCCATGGAGTGCTCGAAATGGCTCTCAGTGGGCACACGCTGTTGCTAAGTCAGACACTGTTGAAATGTCTTCTTTCTTGGTCATCAGTTCCCTGCACTGTTGATCACCCACCTTGAAATACCCGATTCCTTGGTATCCACTGTACAACTCTGATCTGGACTTTTTCAGCATTCTTCTTACTTCTTGGGCTATTTTTTTCCCCATCGTTCTGTCCACAGCTATTAAATGCTGAAATTCTTGGACGACTCACACCTAGACTTCCTCGTCTCCTCACTCCAAGCTCTATCCTAGGCAGTTCCCTATATGATCACATGTCAGTGATCACTTCTGTGCACAAGTCATAATTTTCATCACTTTCTGAGATAGGGCTTGTTCTGTCACCCAGGCTGGAGTGCAGTGGTGTGATCTCAGCTCATTGCAACCTCTGCCTCCCCAGTTCAAGTGATTCTCCTGCCTTAGCCTCCCATGCAGTTGGGACTATAGGTGCACACCACCATGCCTGACTAATTTTTCTATTTTTAGTAGAGACAGGACTTTGACATATTGGCCAGGCTGGTGTCGAACTACTGACCTCAAGCGATCTACCCACCTCAGCTTCTCAAAGTCTTGGAATTACAGGCATTAGCCACTGTGCCTGACCTATATCACTTTTCTGAGCTCCTGACCCATAGATCCAGTTTCTTACTGGGAATTTCCTCTTGGGAATGTCAAAGGTACCTCCAATTGAATGTAGCCAAGATTTCAGAGCTGTATTCCTCTTTCCACATGGTCTGCCTGTGGGTTCATGAGAGTGGGTTATTGTCCAGGGGTAATTCTACCGAGTGTTTTAGTGAGACAGATGACATTCCTGCCTTCATGGAGCTTTTATTCTAGATACGTAGAACAGATAGTCAAATATATAAATACGTAAATAAATGAACTAAACAAAAGTGACAGGTACCAGAGAGCGAATTAGACAAAGGTAATTTATTTATTTACATAGTTTACTTACATCTTTTACATAGTTTACTTATTTACATATTTTGCATAGTTCACTTATTTACATAGTTTATTTACCTAGTTTACTTATTTACATATTTTATCTATTTACAAATTACCTTTGTCAAATTTGCTGTCTGGTATTTTTCACTCTCTTTCAGTTTATTTAGTGGGCCAGACCAGTGGATTCAGGGCAGCGTCGGAAAATACCCTGAATTCTTCCCTGTCTCTGTGGCCCATCAGCTCTCAAAGCTATGTCCTGAATAGCTCTCAGATCTCTCTGCTTCCATGCACCTGTGCTGCAGCTACCTGAGGTCATACCATTGTCCTCTCTCCCCTTATATCCCACACTGCAATCCCAGGGCTTTCTTCAAAATGCAAATTGGATCACGCCCCACGTGCCGTTGTGCACACACACTAAATTATACAGTGGCCCCTCCTTGCTTTATGGGACTCAAACTCTAATCTCTTACTCGATCCACAGTACCCTGCGTGGCCTGGTCTTTTCTTCCTCTTTATCCCCAGTTTTAACTGTTTCACCCCTCACTTTGTTTGCTCCCATCTGACACATCTTCTCCAGGTCCCAGGACCTTTGCACGTGCCAATCCTGCTGTGGGCATCTCTTCTCTCTCTCTTTTTTTTTTTTTTCTTTTGAGATGGACTCTCGCTCACTGAGATGGAGCTGATCTTGGCTCACTGCAACCTCCTCCTGGGTCCTGGTTCAAGCAATTCTCCTACCTCAGCCTCTTAAGTAGCTGGGATTACACTCATGAGCCACCATGCCCAGTTAATTTTTGGATTTTCTAGGAGAGACGTGGTTTCGCCGTGTTGGCCAGTCTGGTCTTGAACCCTTGACCTCGTGATCCGCCTGCTTCGGCTTCCCAAACTGCTGGAATTACAGGCATGAGCCACCGCACCTGGCCTAATCTATTCCCTTCCCTCTCCCACCAGTGAATTACTTCTCATCGCTCAGAAGTCAGCTCTTCCGGGACCAGGCACAGTGGCTCATGCTATAATTCCAATACCTTGGGAGGCTGAGCTTGGAGGATGACTTGAGACCAAGAGTTGAAGACCAGCCTGAGCAACATACTGAGACCCCATCTCTACAAAAAATATAAACATTAGCCATATGGGGTGGTACACACTTGTTGTCTCAGCTACTTACGAGGCTGAGGTGGGAGGATTGCTTGAGCCTGATTTTTGCACCAGCCTAACAGTTGTAAGTTCAAAGGGAGGATTTTAAAAGCACATTCAGGCCAGGTGCAAAGGCTCACGCCTATAATCCCAGTGCTTTGGGAGGCCTAGGTGGGATGATCGCTGGAGGCCAGGAGTTGCAGACTAGGCTAGACAACATAGTGGGACCCCATATTTACAAAATGACTAAAAATTAGCTGGGCATAGTGATACACACCTGTACTCCCAACTACTTGGAAGCTGAGATAAGAGGATCGCTGGAGCCCAGGAGGTTGAGGCTGCAGGGAGCCACAAGGTATGCCACTGCACTCCAGCCTGGATGACAGAGTGAAAACTCCTGACTCTAAATAAACAAATAAGTAAATAAAATAAAAGGCACATTCAATAAGAAGGTCCACTGCTAAGTCTCCAGCTTGCTCCCTCCCTCTCCCGCCTTGACATACAGTTTTGAGCCTGAAGTTATTTGGCAATTTATTTTCTTATATATGACGGAAATTAAATTGAGCTAAAATGAGGGAAGCACTTGGTGTTTATATATATAATCTAGGTGATTTCTGGAGAAAACCTTGTCACAGGTCCAGAATAATTGGGAGATAGTTCTGCTGGAACAGCTGCCTGGTGGTCAGCACTCACCCGGAGTCCCCTTTGACTCCCCGAGTCTGAATTTTTTCGTCCGGCCTTGGCACACCAAGAAAATTAAACTGCTCATGTCTATGGCCACCACTGGGCCCTGCGCCAATGTGTTGGTTAATCTGTGAGCTGTGTTCCTTTAATGCAGCAGGAATTTGCATCTTCTGATTACCTATTTATTACCTGTCAGGTAAAGACTGATCTAGAACACTTCACACTTGCCCTGAGCTGGGAAGGAGCTGGGAGGCGGTTGCATGCAGAGTGAAGAAGGAGAAGGAAGCTTCTCCCTCAAACAATAAGCCTAATTGTTTTAAGCAGGGGGATTTCAGGTTCTCTAGGCCTCGGATCAGCATGCAGCTCACCAGCTTTGTTAAGCTTGTGTGACAGGATAATCTCCTTTGTTCAATGCCCGAGGAGGATATTTTCTGCATTATTAGACAAGTCAATGAAGATAAAACAAAATATTAAGTATTTCAAGCTGCGCTAGTCCACCCTGGAGAAATTAAGCCCCCTCGTTCTAATTGTGCTGAGTTTCTTTGTCGGAATGAGATGGAGGCTGAGCTGCTGGAATGAGGGGCTTCCTGCAGGCCTGCAGTACCCCCACTCATTGCTGTGAGCCTCCCCTTTCCTCTGCTTAGTTACGTTTCCTGGGGGGGTTTGGAGAGCCTGAGACTTGGTCTCCAGGCGAGGCAAGAAATAAATGCAACCTTCACCATAAGCGCATGGCATCGATCAGCATATTTTTAAAAAGGTTTCCACGGCTGTTGCAATTATGTTAAACCAGCTAATCCTGGATCTAGGCCTTGGCAACTTGGAAATATTAGAGCCATTCAGCATCCAGATTCCATCAGGCAAAAATTTGTGGTCTTGTGTTTGTATCTGTGACACTGTATAATTTCCAGTTGGCTTTTGAGAGACAGAAACCTGGATGCCGTTGGCTAAACAGTGAGAGCATTTGCCTGCCTTTCTGGTTCCTTGGAAGCTAGAGCAGTCATTAAAAACTAGAGAAGTGAACATACACATCCCCTCCGTGACTGGTTAGCAGACTCTCAGAGTGTTACTGGAGCTGCTATCATTGTGGGTGTAGGAGAGAATGGCAGGCTCTTGCCTGCAGCAGCTCGGAGGAGCCTAGGTGCTCCCAGTCCCCAGCCTTCATGCTCCGGCTATGGGGGCAGCAGGACCTTGGAGAGCATTTACCATCTCCCCACTTCACTACCCTCCAGAAAACTGTGTTCCCTCCCCAGTGACAGACTTCATACCCCGGAGCTTCCCCGTTGTGGGGCTGCTGGCTTTGCAGTTTGCTTGCAGTCTTTTGCCGGGTTCTGGAGCTTCAGAAGTTCCCAGGAAGGGACCCTGCACACGTTCCTGTGCATGTGCACATGTCTGTGTGTGTGTGCGTGTGCACGTGTTTGTGTGTGTGCATGCACATGTCTGTATGTGTGTGTCTGTGTATGTGCATGCGTCTGTATGTGTACATGTTTGTGTGCATGCACATGTCTGTGTGTGTGTGCACGTCTGTGTATGCGTGTGCAGGTGTCTATGTGTGTGCACACGTCTGTGTGATGTGCACGTGTCTGTGTGTGTGCATGCATCTGTGTGTGTGCATGTGCACACGTCTGTGTGTGTGATGTGCACGTGTCTGTGTGTGTGTGTGTGCGTGTGGATGCCTGTGCCCGTGTGTCTACATGCAGTCTCTCACCTGCTTTGTTTTCCAGCCACTCCACCATAAAAACAGTTTCCGACTTAATTGTTTGCCTTACAATGGTTCGACTTAACGATTTTCCCACTTCGCAAGGGTGTGAAAGCAGCACACGTTCCTTAGAATCCGTACTTCGGGTACCCATCCAGCCATTTCTGTTTTTCACTTTCAATACAACATTCAATAAATTTCATGAGCTCTGCAAGGCTTTATTGTAAAATCATCCTGTGTTAGATGATTCTGCCCCACAGCCAGCTACTGTAAGTGTTCTGAGCACGTGTAGAAGAGCCCAGGCTAATCTGGAGATTAAGCGCAGGAAATGCATTTTCCACTGAGGCTATTTTCAGCTTAGTCTGGGTATATGCGGATGTAACACCAAGCATGAGTGGAGGAGAGTCTATACTCAAGCTAACCCCTATCTCTGTTAATAGTTGTGCTCAGCCCCGTTCTGCGTATTTATAATTCGCTATCTCATTTAATTCTCACAAGTATGTTGACCAAGTGGGTATAATTATCTCTGTTATTTAGCTAGGGAAACGCTTGGCTTTCCTGATCCTTAAACTTGCCCATAGTCACATAGCTTAGAAGTTTGTCACAGGAGCTAGGATTCAAAGTAGAGCCTGCATTTTTGTTTCAAATGCTCTTAAAGACCCTGCAGCTAGGATTCGGGCATGCAATTCCTCTGGGACCTGATCCTAGAAAGCACTGTCAGGGGAAGGGAGGCAGGACACGGGAACAGAGAGATGGAGGCTTAATAAGTTCGGGTCACTGCTGTGGGCAGCTGGGGTTCACTCTGCCAGGGATCCCCTGAGAAACAGGGTGCACCATCCTTCGACATTTCTGCAAGAGAGGAGAGGACACTGGGGGGCTTTTGTTTTTCTTAATTAGCTTTATTGAGATATAGTGCACATTCATTTCTCCATTTAAAGTGTACAATTTTTGTTTTGTTTCTTTAGACAGGGTTTCTTTTTGTCATTCAAGCTGGAGTGCAGTGGTGCAATCATAGCTAACTGCAACCTTGAACTCCTGGGCTCAAGAAATCCTCCTGCCTTAGCCTCCTGAGTAGCTGGGGCTACAGGCCTGCACCACCAAGCCTGGCTAATGTTTTCTATTATTTTGTAGAGATGGAGTCTTGCTATGTTGCCCAGGTTGGTCTCAAACTCCTGGCTTCAAGTGATCCTCCCACTTTGGCTTCCCAAAGTGTTGGGATTACAGATGTGAGCCACTGCACCTGGCCCCTGAAATGCACAATTTAATGGCTTTTAGAATATTCACAGAATTGTGTGTCCATCAACACAATCCATTTTAGAACATTTTCATAATCTCAGAAAGAAACCTCAGACTTCTTAGCCATTGTTTCTCAGCAACTCCAACCCTCCCAGCCCTACACAGCGACGAATCTACTGCCTGCCTATAGATTTGCTGAGTTTTTTGTCCACCCAAATCCCCCATCAGATGGCTCACACCTGGGTGCTAATTTCCTGCCTCTTCCAACCTGCCCCAGAGTACAGACTCATGGGCCAAGATCACAACCACAAAGAGAACATAGAATCCACCCAGACGGAGGTCCTGGAAGCCAAGGGCTTCAACAGGTGTGGGGAGACCTCAGGGGTGCGGGCCAGGTCCTGACAGCGTTGGCTTACCAGGCTTCCTCTCTGTTCTTCTCATTCAGAGGTCTCTTCTGCATCCTTCTCTTAAACTGTGACTTTTTATTCCCTAAGATCCAGGGAGGTTGTTATGAAACGTCTGCCCTCATCATGTTCATTCTATTGATTTCATCCTCTTCCCAGGTGGGAAGGGAATGTTGGTGTGGAGAGGAAGGTCAGGGCAGGCCTCCCTGAGCTGAGGCCTGCAAGATGAGGCTGGATCCGTGGACGCTGGATGCAGTGGCTCACACCTGTAATCCCAGCACTTTGGGAGGCTGAGGCAGAGGGATCCCTTGAGGCCAGGAGTTCCACATCAGCCTGGGCAACATAATAAGGCCCCATCTCTACAAAAAATAAAAATAAATAAAATAAAATTAGCCAGGCATGGTGGCACAAAGCAGTTCCAGCTACTCAGGAGGCTGAGGCAGGAGGATCGTGTGAGCCCGGGCGTTCAAGGCCATAGTGAGCCATGATCATGCCACTGTACTCCAGCCTGGGTGACAGAGGAAGACCCTGTCTCTAAGAAAAAAACAGAGAGAGAGAGATTGACCCAGCTTAGTAGGACAAGACAGAGCATCTCAAGTGCACATACAGGGAAGTGGAATGGGCTTGGATTTGGCAAGGATCAGATAGGGAACCAGGGTGCCTGGAGTGTGGGTTATGGGGGTGAGGGGCAGAATGAGGGTAGGGGAGAGCGTGAAAGCAGCAGATCCTGCAAGCAGCCTCGTGGCCTTGGGCGATTTTATTATGAAAGCGGTGGGAAGCCTTGAAGACTTTCCCACAGGGGCGCAGCCTAATCTGACTTCCTGTTGAGACCTAGTCCATTTCCCTAGGACTTCATCTCTTTAGCCCTAGTATCCGTGTGACCCTCCTCCAGCCATTAAACTCTAATCCTAGGACATGGGGGCCTGTCTCTAGCACCCCTGCTAGCCTGAGTAGCACTTTGTGCAAACTAGGCAAAAGTACCCTTTTTCAAGACCCTTTCCTGCCATCTACTGGAAAACCACCATCATTAATATATAAATCTACCACAGTGCCCTCTAGAGTTGGGCAGTGCACAACCTGCACAACCTTAGGTGGCAGTCCTGCATACCACCCACAATAGACACCTCTGATGCTGTTGCTTAGATTACCCAGGGGCCCCTTCTCTTGTCATATATCCCAGAGTTGTGCCTCTACTAGACATTTCTGGAAGTAACTGCCATGTCCCACAGTACTCTTAGGACACAAGTCCCATCTGCTAGGATGAAAAGGATTTTTTCCTTTTATCTGCAGTAAAGCCTCAACACTAACCTTATGTCAATGTACAGCTAATTTAGTTAATTTGGGTTCTAGATTTTTTTTTTTTGAGACAGAGCTTCACTCTTGTTTCCCAGGCTGGAGTGCAGTGGCGCAATCTTGACTCACTGCAACCTCCACCCTCCAGGTTCAAGCAATTCTCCTGCCTAAGCCTCCTGAATAGCTGGTACTACAGGTGTGCGCCACCACACCCAGCGAATTTTGTATTTTTAGTAGAGACAGGGTTTCACCATGTTGCCCAGGCTGGTCTCGAACTCCTGACCTCAAGTGATCCGCCTGCCTCACTCCTCCCAAAGTACTGGGATTACAGGCATGAGCCACTGCACCTGACCCTGGGTTACAGCCTTCAAACATCATGGAAGTTACCCTTCTTTGCTCTCTGAGTCATGACACATGACAGTGAGAAGTAGCCCAGGGTAGCTGTTCTTCTATCTAGGTGAACAAGCCCTGACTTCCAGCTCCTTAGGAAAGCCTAGCTGTCTCTGACTCATAAAAGACCTCCAGATTCTCCACCATCGTTTTGGGGAGATGTTCTTTGAAAAAAATGCTTCAGTCAGCTTGGGCCATGAGCAAAAATGTTTAGGAGGGCAAGTTTGCTTCTCAGCTCTTACTGTTTCGCTCCTCAGAGGCCCCTTCAGAGATGAACATGAGAGGCCATTGAGGCTGGGGGTGTTTTTCAGGGTTCTCTGCTCCACCCCCTGGGAAGTGGCCCACTTATGCTGTGCCCCAGTTACTCCGGTGATGAACTGTGCCCAGGTACTGCTCTAGGCATTGTTTCCTCTCTCTGGTCTGACAAGCAGGCACAAACTGGCCTCCTTGTACATCGAGGGAAGGCAGTGGTGGAAGGAAGAATGAGGAGAATCAGGCCTGAGGCCCAGGTCTGCTGTCAAGGGAAATATTTCATGATTGTCAAATGGGCCAAGATTCCTTTAGATCCAACCTGGCCTCCTCTTTTCTGAGCGCTGCAATTTCCCAAAATGGCAAATGGAAACTGAAACACTACATTAAATAGCATTTCTATGCAATTAAAACACATTAAAATGGCAATTACGTTTCACAAACAGCCTTTTCTATGTTCTTGGGTTGATTAAGCTGTTTGTGTTGTTTTTCGGGGATGGTTGTTGTAACTAAAGGCTGAGCTGTCGTTTACGGATTGGACCATTCCCCAGGAGCCAAGGAACCCTGAATTCCAACTTTTATTCCTCTCTTGGCAATTTCACTTGATTTTCGTTTCCAGCTTTTTATTACGGAAAATTTACACATATACAAAAGTAGAGAGAAAAATATAAGAAATTTCCCTGCATCTAACACCCAGCTTGAACAATTATGAACTCATAGCCAATCTTCCCTTGTTTTTTCTTTTCTTTTCTTTCTTTTTTTTTTTCTCAGAGTCTTGCTCTGTCACCCAGGCTGGAGTGCAGTGGTACAATCTTGGCTCACTGCAGCCTCCACTTCCCAGGTTAAGTGATTCTCCTGTCTCAGCCTCCTGGGTAAGTGGAATCACAGGCGTGTACCACCACATCTGTCTAATTTTTTTTATTTTTAGTAGAGATGGGGTTTCACTATGCTGGCCAGGCTGGTTTCAAACTCCTGGCCTCAAGTGATCCGCCCCCTTCTGCCTCCCAAAGTGCTGAGACTACAGGTGTGAGCCACCACGCCCGGCCCCTTGGCTATATATATATATATTTGTTAATCCACTAAGGTACTAGTTGACTCTTCCTATAAGAAAAACCATGTAGGAAAATTTAGTAAGAGATATTGACAAGGAAGAAAGCCTTTCTGTATCCTGAGACTGGGGGTTCAGTGATGACCGAGACAGTTGGCACTACTGCTCTGTAGAGTGTAACATCTGCTTGTGAAAACAGCTGAGTCAAATACAAGAATCCACAACACAGGGCTGGGGGCATGGTGGCTTATGCCTGTCATAGCAACACTTTGGGAGGCTGAGGCAGGAGGATCACCTGAGGCCAGGAGTTTGAGAACAGCCTGGGCAATACAGCAAGACTGTCTCTACAAAAACAAAATTTAAAAATTTAGCCGGGCATGGTGGCATGTATTTGTAGTCCTAGCAATTCAGGAGGCTGAATCAGGAGGATCTCTTGAGCCTAGGAGGTCAAGGATGTAGTGAGCTGTGATCATGCTACTATACTCCAGCCTAGGGGACAGAGCAAGACCCTGTCTCAAAACACAACGCCATCAAGAAAAGCCTGCAGGATGGGGTAGGTGCTATTCCTCTAAGGGGCATTATGGGAGCACATGAGGGTGGACCCTAGCCCAGCTGGGAATGATCAAGGATGGCATTGGCCTAAAGAGGTAGACGCTAGCCAGGTGAAGGATAAGAACCTACTGAGCTCATAAACACGGGGGTGTGGAGGGCCCTTGCCAGGACCTGGGGCATTGCTGTCCCAGTGCCTTCCTTGAGATACAGACACTAGGACCTGATGGATCTGCCACTGTAAATCGCTACCATCTGTCTTCTCTTCTCCAGCCCATCCTCATCCGATGCCCATCTTGTCATCCATCTCTTTAGGTAAAAATCTCCTAACTGGCCCCATGACCTCCATGTCTGTCCATCATGTCACTGGAAATCCAGTTAATGTTTCTGAAATGTGTTCTAATCTAGTGCCTTGCTCAGCCTGGTTCTGTCTCCAATGGCTTCCTTTCTCTAAGGTATACATTCAAACTCCTTGGTTTGCAGTTGCCAAAATTACTGTCTCGCTTTGATCAGTTTCAGTTTGGCAGTGAGACTTCCCTCACCAGAGCCTGACGACCTGATATGCTTTGGCTGTGTCCCCACCCAAGTCTCATCTTGAATTGTAGCTCCCATAATCCCCACGTGTTGTGGGAGGGACCCAGTGGGAGGTAATTGAATCATGGGGGAAGTTTCCCCCATACTGTTCTCCTAACAGTGTGTAAATCTCACGAGATCTGATGGTTTTATAAGGGGTTTCCCTTTACACTTGGTTCTCATTCTCTCTTGTCTTCTGCCATGTAAGATGTGCCTTTGCTTCCCCTCACCTTTTGCCATGATTGTGAGTCCAGCCATGTGGAACTGTGAGTCCATTAAAACTCTTTTTCTTTATAATTCACCCAGTTTCGGGTATATCCTTATAGCAGTGTGAGAACAGACTAATACATCACTCCATAGTTGGTTTGCAAAGGATACAAAGAGACAGAAGTGCCTTAGGAGCTGGGGAGAGGCTGGGGCTGGCATTGCATTCCTGGAAGTCCACTGGGCTGTGCAGCTGCCAGGAGATCCCTGCTAGCAGAATGCAGCTGGAGGGGGTTGGAGGGGACAATCCTGCATCTACTTCACTAGTCTTGTACTGAAGCTTGTTAATTACTTAGCAAGCTACATCACCCCAGTGTCTCTCCATCTTTCAGCTTCTTCTGAGTGGGCTTCATGGTCAAGGACGTCATCAGATGCAGTGATAGCGTCTTTCGACATTGTGCTTCTAAGGAACATTCCCTGAGGTTCTGACAGGACCCTGGACAGCACCCCCACTCCCTATTCATGGATACAGTCCCTCTTTAAATTGGCTCATCTTTTTTTAAATCTCCGTTGCTTTCCCTATGGGGAGAGGAAAGCTATCACCTTCCTCCTTCAGATAATTGAGGAATGTAGTGTTTGCTCATGTAAACCACGAAGTATCTGAGACAGGTCTCAATCAATTTAGAGGTTTATTTGTCAAGGGTGAGAATGCACCTGGATAAAAAGAGAAAAAATTACAGTAGGATCTGGGACCTGTGCTTTTTCCAAAGAGCGTTTTGAGGACTTCAATATTTGAAGGGGAAAGAGTGGCAGGATGGGACGGAGGAAAGAGAAAGGAAGGGAGGGTAGGTAGTGAGAGAAGCAATCACTTTCTCATGAGACTTTGATCAGCACTCAGTGGACGCATGCGTTGTATACATAGGAAGGGAGAGGATAGAGGAACAGCCAATCATGGATTTATCTTGCAATCAGTCAACTGCATTTTACATAAGAAAAACATATAGTAGCGGAAGAAGTTGAATACGCATTTGGCTCTGGGTGGACAGAGGGATGATTTCTAGTCTCGTATTTGTCCCGTACCTGTGAAGGTAAGCTTTTAATTTGTGTTGTCAGGGTGAAGGAGACCATTTGGGGAGATATGTAACCTTCCATCTTGCAGCTCTCTGTTTAGGAATTTTAAAAGAGCAGTTTTTGCATGATTCAGTTCCCAAGCTTAACTTTCCCCTTTGGCATAGTGAGTTTGGAGTCCTGAGATTTTATTTTCCTTTCTCAGTCTGAATCTACCATGATTAGTAGCAGACAAAGACTAGCACTGAGTCACACTTTTTTGGAGGATGGAGCAGTCCTTGGTATGTGTTGGTAGGATCGGCAGTAGCACCCCTTAATTCCAGAGCTGGAGTGGAGAAGTTGATTGCAGTAGCCCTGGCTTCCAAGAGGTACAGAAATCGCCCTTCTACACTCTCTCGCCTGCCTCCTGAGTAGCTTGCTCTAGATCTTAGGGCCTACTTCAGAATGCAGGAAGGGTGTTGGTATACATGTTGTCCTCTGCAGGTGTATAGGGTTCCCTGAAGAAAACAGGAACTTGCAGGAGTGACTTGAGATCAGCCCAAGACTGGGCAGGTACTTTTCTTCCAGAGCAGCCCTGCCTGCCAACCCCGTGCCATGGATGCTCCGCATTTCTTCCCATTCTGCCCATACAGCCTGTCACCCACAGCAGCATCTCTGCTCTAACTCAAGATTCCTACCTCCAAGACAACTGCTTTCATCCTTCATCGCTAGACTTCCTGTGTTTGACCTGGCAAGAAAACAATTACAGCCTCCCAGGGTCATGCTTGGTTTCTGTGTACTCAGAGCACACAACACTCTCGGTGGAATCTCCTGAGCCATCTGGGATAAACGTAATCCTGGCCAGCATTGATATTCTGCTTCTTGTCGCCATTGCTCAGAGCTGGAAGCCACCTCAGGGGCTCCTTTACAGTCATGTAGGGATGTCAAAGTTCACATGTCTTAGCTCAGGCGACCATAACGAGAATACCATGGACTAGGCAGCCTAAACAACAGACCTTTATTTCTTGCAGTTCTGAGGCCGGGAAGTTCAAGGTCAGGGCACCAGCATAGTCAGTTTCTGACGGGAGCTCTCTTCCTGGTTTGCAGACAGCCACCTTCTGGCTGTGTCTTCACATGATGGCAAGAGAGAGGGCTCCAGTCTTTTCTTCTTGTAGGATACTAATTTCATCATGGGGGCCCCACTCACATCACTGTCTCAAAACCTAATCACCTCCCCAAAGCACGACCTGCTACTTCCATTATACTGGGGGTTAGCACTTCAATATAGGAACTTTGGAGCTCACAGACACTCACTCCATAACATCCTTGGGAGAGGGCCAGTGTTTCCCCTGCTGTTTTAGTGCACCTTACCTTGATTTTACTGTGTAGCTTTATATATATATATGTATGTATGTATATGAATTACAGACCTTTGGAATGTCCTTCTAGCCAGCATTTTAACATTTTCAGTGATGTGGTGGTTGTCTTTCCTATTAGATTAGACATCACTTCTATATAAGACTTCAAGAGGGAAGTAGGGTAATGGGGTGTTCCAGCATTTAATCAAACAGTATTCACTGACTGTCAGTTCCTTGCCGGGAGCTGCTGTACGTTTAGAGAAGTTGGTGGCGATCAGTACAGGGAATAAGCTTTTTTCCATGGCACTTACACACTGCAGTAGGGAGACAGACATGGAACCATCTCACTCCCAAGTAAACAAAAACAGAAAACCTGAGCCTGTGATGAACGTTATGCAGGAAGTTGTATATGGTGTCGTAAGTGTGCTGCATGGGGACCACTGCAGGTGTGAATGACAGGAACGAGGAGCTGTGGGGAACAGGTTTGGGTGATGAATTCTTATCTCAGAGGAAGCCACTCGTGAAAGGTCCCTGTGGAGACAGCATGTGTCCCCGCTCTGGGAACTAGATGCCATCCAGGGAGGCCGGAGCTGGTGAGAGGAGAAGAGAAAGACAGGTCCAGGGCATGCATTCCTTCCCTGCCAGGGCATGGAAGCAGCATTTTATTCTTAGCTCAAGGGAGAAGCCTTTGGAGGGCTTTAAGCTGGGGCATGGCATGATCTGATCTAATTATAAAAATAGAAATGCCGTGTGAGGATGCTCATCAGGAATTTCTACTTCAGGCGTCTTGTCTCTTATTTTCTACCAGTCTGTACATTTCCTGTTTCCCTTGGTTTCTAAAGAAGACAATCTTCATATCATCATTTCTGCTTGTTCTTTCCTTTGGGATCCAAGATCGAATCTGGAAATTGCTTCCCCAGAAACTCTGGACGGCTGATGTGCCATCACTTCCAGCCATTGGCATCTGCTATGCTTTGACTATGGTGTTTCTTAGAGTCCTGGATAAACTGTGAGATTTAACCAGGATGCCATTAATCACCCACGAGACACAAGTCCAGCGCAGTTACTAAAATCAATATGGCTTGAGATTGTGATTTCCAAAATGTCTCCTCACTTAGTGAGTCACTAGGAAACTTCAGAATAGCCGTATAGATTTTAAAGCAGCTTTCTCTAAACAGGATTTGGATATACTCCCACATGTCTCCCTGGGCGGAGGGAGAATGGATGGATGTTCTGAACAACACATATTTTTAAAAACCCTCTGCCAGACGAGATTGAAACCTTTGCCTGGAAGGAAGTTGGAAGATTCTCTGGGCTCCAGTAAATGATCTCATGCCTATTTTTCCCAGTCTCTTGCATGGATTAGGTAAAAGGTTTGATCGGTAAGAACTGGCCAATTAATTTCTCCCTTCTCACATTCATTCATTTTGTAACCACACATTCTGCCAGCTGTCCTGGAGGGTGGTGAGAGGAGAAAGACATCATTTCTTCCTTCCAGAAAGCCACAGGATACGTCAGTGTCATGGCTGAGAATTATCCAGGCATACTTCTATTTCCCAAGTGAATGTGTTACCCTCAAGCTTGGGCGGCTTCAGAAAAGGCCAGGTAAGACCAGGTGCAAGTCCACTTGGCTCAGGGAGTGTAACAAGGGGAGAAGTGTGGTTGGCACCCAGCTCAGCAGTGTTCCAAGCAGGCGTGTGTAACTACCAGATAAATGCAGGGTGCAGGAACTGAGGGGCGTGGAGAAGAGAGACAGCAGAAAGGAATGGGGCTCGTT
Organism: Cebus imitator; assembly: GCF_001604975.1. Classification (NCBI taxonomy): domain Eukaryota; kingdom Metazoa; phylum Chordata; class Mammalia; order Primates; family Cebidae; genus Cebus; species Cebus imitator. Next base: position 4,611,161 of record NW_016107468.1, read on the forward strand.
ATCTTACAGAAGGCAGCAGCAGTACTTATGAATCCAATCATTCATTTGTTGAACACGTATTTCTCTCTAGCTGTGATCTCTCTGCAGCCCTTTCATCTGCACCGCAAGTATCATTTCCTTTGCTTTACTAGTTACTAAATTCTATGTCTGTCACTTCCACCAGTCTCTGAGCTCTATTGAATATTTCCTTTCGAATTTTGTTGTTTTTTGAGATGGAGTCTTGTTCTGTTTCCCAGGCTGGAGTGCAGGGGTGTGATCTTGGCTCACTGCAAACTGCACCTCCCAGGTTCAAGCAATTGTCATGCCTCAGCCTCCTGAGTAGCTGGGTCTACAGGCGTGCACCACCACGCTCAGCTAATTTTTGTATTTTTAGTAGCAACTGGGTTTTACCGTGTTGGTCAGGCTGGTCTTGAACTCCTAACCTCAGGTGGTCCGCCTGCCTCAACCTCCCAATGTCCTGGGATTACAGGTGTGAGCCACTGTGCCGGGCTTAGAATTTTAAGTGAGAATCCTGTCCTCTATTTTTGTGTCCAGTCTGTATTGTACGTAGAAAGCATTCAGTCCATTGTCTTAAGAATTATGATCGTTAACATAGCTATTCAATAAAATGAATAAATGAAGTTAATTCAGGATATATGAACACATTTCCAAAGAAAAATAAAAGAGAAAGAAAGTCTAAAGATAGTTCAGCATGATATATAAAAATCACGTGGAGTGGCTCACGCCTGTAATCCCAGCACTTTGGGAGGCTGAGGCAGGCGGATGACCTGAGGTCAGGAGCTCAAGACTATCCTGGCCAACATGGTGAAACCCTCTCTGTACAAAAAATACAAAATTAGCTGGGTGTCATGGTGCATGCCTGTAATCCCAGCTACCCAGGACGTGGAGGCAGGAGAATCACTTGAACCCAGGAGGCAGAGGTTGCAGTGAGCCAAGATCATGCTGTTGCACTCCAGCCTGTGTGACAGTGCGAGACTCTGTTTCAAAAAAAGAAAAAAAAAAAAAAAAGAAAGAAAAGAAAAGGTGGAATGAGACCGCTGGGCAGAGGGACCAGCAGGCGAAGGAGGTAGGAAGCTGCATGGTGTTTGTGGAGGCTGGGAAACATACTTGCGTGGATGGTGGGAAAGGCAGGAGATGGAGAGGCCACCCTGCCTGGCACTGGAATCCCGGTGAATACTTTATTCTCCATCAGTGTGGTCTTTGGCAAGATGACCAGGCTTGAGATAGGAGGGCAGATGGCAGGAGAGGGTGGGGCCATGGGATGCAGAGACCTAGCAAAAGCATTGTCAGGAAGAGAGACTAGGGGAGGAGGAACAGGAACAACAACGGGATAAACTTGGCTTGAGTTTTATTGAGCAGCAAACAATGTCGCTCCCTTCCAATTCACCTGCATAGACTCTGATAAGGGGCCAGTTCAATCTTAAGATACTCTCAGAAGTGCAAAGCTGATCTCCAGGTAGGCGTGGAGGAGAGTGAAAGCTGCCCATGGAAGACGCCTGAGGGTCCTGGGAGCCACAGAGAATTCTGGATGTGTGTGCCATGTGTTTTCATTGCACACGTGTGTGCATGTGCACATATGTGTGGTACTGGATACTGGAATTCCAGCTTGTCATGCGCACATCTGTGTAGCTCAGAAGGGCTGTGGCATAGATGCTCAGATAGACGCCAGATCTTTCGTTTTCCAAAATCAGGTCCTAGGGCTGTGTGCTGGTGACTTAGGCCAAGGCCAGGCTTAGCACACCTGTGCCCAGGTGGACAGAGCAGCCAGATCTGCCCAGTAAATATAAAGGCTGCCTTCTTCTGGTCCACCTCCTTTCCCAGCAGGAAGAGACCCTTCCCTTCATCTATCGTTGATGCTCATCTGTCCTAGACCACAAAGATTTGCAGAAACTGCCTGGAGACACATGTTTGTAGTAGCCACTGCTAGTCACACCTTCTCCGTGGAAGCGCGTGGAGCGCCTTTTGCTAATACGGCAGGCTTTCTGTGTCTGGCAGGTAAGGACTGCAGTGAAGTCAGATCACCGTGGCCACACGCAGTTCTGAACCAGCTGTTGACTTACACTTCTCAGCTCTGTTTTTGCTTCCTGGCCTTCCCACACCCAGGCCCTGGACCCAGTGGGTTTCACCACGCTGGCTTGCTCAGAAAAAAAATGGTTTCTTCCTGATGCTTTTTGTGGCAGATTGAATATCATCAGTCATGCTGCAAGAAGGGAACACGGATTCCCAGCTGATGGCATTGTTGTGTTTATGACACATCTGAAACAGTAACAGATGGTCTGTATTAAAAGTGTAACTGTTGAGTGAGTGCTCTCATAATCACAGAGGGTTTTTTTTATTCCCCTAAAGTTTTGATTCTAGAAGGAGTTACAGAATATGAGATCATAAGGGCCCCTGGAAAGCTTCTTGTCCAAATGTCTCATTTTTACAGACACACAAAAAAATCAAAGTATAGTGAGATTAAGGGATTTGCCAAGGTCATTGAGCTAATTAGTGATGAGGCTGAGAACAAAACCCAGGGCGCTGACGATCCATCTAATGCTCTTTGTGCAAACCATAGAGCCTGCGGATCCTGACTTTGTCTTCTCTTGGAGAAGAAGGCAGACCGTGCTGGAAACTCATGGGGTTTCTGTGAGTTTGTTGGCATGGTATAAACGTTGGCTGTAGAGAGTCCTCAAATCCTCTTGACCATGGTTGGTGCTTCCTGAGAAGGTGCAGGAAACACAGATTTTTATCCTCAGAGCTCCTGTTGGTGTGGACACACTGTAATAGTCTGTTTAATGCTGCTGATAAAGATATACCCGAGACTGGGCAATTTACCAGAGAAAGAGTTTTAATTGGACTTACAGTTCCACATGGCTGGGGAGGCCTCAGAATCATGGCAGAAGGGAAGGAGGAGCAAGTCACATCTTACTTGGATGGCAGCAGGCAGAGAGAGAATGAATGCCAAGCAAAACAGGTTTCCCTTATCAAACCGTCAGCTCTGAGACTGGTTCACTACCACGAGAACAGGTGATCTACCTGCCTCAGCCTCCCAAAGTGTTTGGATTATAGGAATGAGCTACTGTGCCTGGCCTAGTTGTATTACTTTTATTTATATTTTCAAAGACATGTGAAGGCTGTATTTTTAAATTAGCAAAGTCAAGAAGAAATCTCCATTGGTTGACCTTGCTGCTCTAAATAACACAAGGTGTTTAACTTATTTACAGTTTTCCTGCCTCTTCCTTCTTCCTTTTTTTCCTGCTCTCTAAGGGATTTGATCTATATTATTATCTGTTAAAGAGCAATTTTTACCCTACCCACCTTCTCTTTGCAGAATATTTGATGGTAGCATTTACTTCTATGACCACACTGATAGGGTTTGGCTGTGTCCCCACCCAAATCTCACCTTGAATTGTAGCTCCCATAATTCTCATGTGTTGTGGGAGGGACCCAGTGGGAGATAATGGAATCTTGGGGCAGTTCGCCCATGGTGCTCTTGTGGTGATGAATAAGTCTCATGATATCTGATGGTTTTATAAGGGGTTTCCCCTTTCGCTTAGTTCTCATTCTCTCTCTGGTCTGCCACCATGTTAAGACATGACTTTCGCCTTCTGCCATGATCGTGAGGTCTCCCCAGTCATGTGGAACTGTGAGTCCATTAAACCTCTTTTCTTTATAAATTGCCCAGTCTTGGGTATGTTTTTTTTTGTTTGTTTTTGTTTTTGTTTTGAGATGGAGTCTTGCTCTGTTGCCCAGGCTGGAGTGCAGTGGCATGATCTCAGTTCACTGCAGTCTCTACCTTCCAGGTTCAAGCAATTCTCCTGACTAATTGGGACTACAGGCATGTGCTGCCTCACCCAATTAGTTTTTGTATTTTTAGTAGAGACAGGTTTCGCCATGTTGGCCAGGCTGGTCTTGAACTCCTGACCTCAAGTGATCCATCTGCCTAGGCATCCCAAAGTGCTGGGATTATAGGTGTGAGCCACTGTGCCTGGCCTTGGGTATGTCTTTATCAGCAGTATGGAAACAAACTAATGCACATACCTGTAATGATTATTAGACTTAACCGTTTAGAGGCTTTCAGTGCCAGCCACAAGTTCTTTTAGTCAAAAATGTTCTCAGTTACCCTTCTTCATTTTCTTCCTCGGTAGGATGTTAGACTTTTTTCCCGGAAGAGAGTTGATGTGACTGCCACTTATGCACGGGACTAGGAATAGAAACAGTACCTAGACTATTTCCATTTCCTTTTCTTTGTCAAAAACTGATTTCTTTTCCAGAATCCACAGCCAATTCCTCACAAAGTGGTTGAGCCTAGTTGCAAAATCAGACAAGACTTCTCATGCTGAGATGCAAAATATATTCTTTTGCAAAAAGTACCATCCTATGCTCTCTGCTTTTTCAGACACCAGTCTGCTTCTGTGGCTTTACTGACATGGTTACGTGGGATTTTTTATTTTAATTTTTTGAAACAGAATCTTGCTCTGTCGTCCAGGATGGAGAGCAGTGGCACAGTCTTGGCTCACTGCAACCTCTGCCTCTTGGTTCAGGCAGTCCTCCTGCCTCAGCCTCCCAAGTAGCTGGGATTACAGGCATGTGCCACCATGCCTGACTAATTTTTGTTTTTTTTTGTAGATACTGGGTTTCACCATGTCGGTCAGGCTGGTCTTGAACTCCTATGTGATCCACCTGCCTCGGCCTCTCAAAGTGTTGGGATTACAGCTGTGAGCTACCACACCCGGCTAGTTACATGTGATTCAAATCCCTTTTTTGACTGCCAATTCCCAGAAACAGCCTCAGCCCCTCTCGGTGCCACCTCTTCCAGGAAGTCTACCTTTATTTCTAGGGAGCTGTAATCTCTCCACGATCTATTCATTTGCATCACAATTATCATTTCCTTTGCCTTATTAGTTACTAAATTCTATATCTCTATCACTTCCACCAGTCTCTAAGCTCTGTTGGATTCTCTTTTAGAATTTTAAGTTAGAATCTTCTTCTCTCTTTTGGTGTCAAGTGTGTATTGCACCTAGAAGGCATTCAGCCCATTGTTTTTATAATTCTGATTGGTGATGCAGCTATTCAACAAAATGAATGAATGAAGTTAATTCAGGATATATGAAAACATCTCCTGTAAAATAATAAAAGTGACAGGTCTAGATAGTTCAGCATGATATATAAAAATCACATAGAAAAACCATGATATACTGGTCATTAGGCAATACAAATTCATAGAAGAGAAAAATTGGAATGAAATCATTGCATAAGGCTGCCATTTAAATGTGAAGAACAGCAATTTTCCCCGATCAGTCCTCTGAGAATGTCATTAAGCTTTCTGATGAGTAATTGAAAGGAGCCCTGAGCCTAGAGATTCCAAATCCTCAACCTCACGGGGATCTATTTCTCCCCTTTTCTGGCCTGATTATCCTTCTATCCTCTGAAGGCTAACATGGAAGGCTCACTTTACTCTCAACTTCAAGACTTGTGTAAACTTTTAACTGTCTTTTCTCACTGTGCTCATTTCAGAGGTGGTTTGTTAATAAATATTTGCCGTCTGTAGCAAATCTTAAAATGTACCAAAATCTTAAAATGTCTGCAGTGAAAAACAAGACAAACTTGGCATTTCCTAAGAAGAGACCTTTATTTTACACTTAAACACTGACTCGTGTGTATGCACACACATGCATGCATATACACATACAGCACACACACATAAATGCACAATACACACAGTACACACACACCACTCACACACACACACAGCCTGCACACTGCACTGTCTTTATTACAATCCTTCTGTGTTCATCTATCTTTTCTCCACTGTGAAAATATAACTGTTGCACCAGGGTTTGTTTTTTTAACCAAAATTCCCTCCAGTTTTGGCCAAGTTATCAAGGCTATTGTGTCAGCCCGAAGGGTCTCTTCGGGCGAGCTACAAAATAGAGAGCTTGAAAATTGGCCATTCCGGGACAGGGGGCTTGCATTTTGCAACCTGTGGTTCAGAATTATCAAACACCTTTGAGTTTTGTTGTTGCTATTTTTGATATCATCTTGTCTTGTTACTGTCTAAAACACAGAGAAAATGGGCTGGGAATTCCCTTTATTTCACATCTGTTTTCTTGGCTAGAAGGCTTTTAGATAAGCTTAGCTCACTTAACATCTCAGACCTTATCTTCCGGTGTCATGTCCGGTGGGCCGATCCCATCTCGGTGTCCACCATTAGATGCGGCCAGGACTCCAATGTTGTCTTACATCAATGGCAAACTTGAGAAGAGTGTGTTTGCTCCGTTGTGTTGCATAAGCACTGACCCCAAATCGTGCGGCCTCCCCAACATAAGGTCGGGGTTTCCCCGGTTCCATGTCGTCTACGGGTTGCGGACAACATCTTGAGGCAGTAGGCTGTCTGCTCCTATAGCTTCTCATTCTGGGACCCAGGCCAAAGGGGTACCTGGGGGGGTCCATGCTGCTTTTAGAGAAGGGGCAGGAGTAGTGAGAGCCAAACCACAGAAGTGTACCTGAAGATCATGTTTCAGGGTGGTCTACATCACATTCATCATATTTAGCTGGCCTATGAAAGTTACATGACCGTCTGGGCATGGTGGCTGATACCTGTAATCCCAGCACTTTGGGAGGCTGAGATGGGCAGATCACAAGGTCAGGAGTTTGAGATCAGCCTGGCCAACCTGGCAAAACCTCGTCTCTACTGAAAATACAAAAACATTAGCCAGGCGCGCTGGCAGGCACCTGTAATCTCAGCTACTCAGGAGGCTGAGGCAAGAGAATCACTTGAACCTGGGAGGTGGAGGTTGCAGTGAGCCGAGATCGTGCCACTGCACTACAGCCTGGGAGACAAGAGCAAGACTCTGTCTAA
>NW_016107468.1:4618031-4632509 GCF_001604975.1 Cebus imitator
GAACACAAAGAAAGTTACATGACCAAGATGGGTGCACCAAAATCTCAGAAATCACCACTAAATAATTTATTCATGTAACCAAAAACCACCTGTTTCCCAAAAATGATTGAAAGAAAATTTTAAAAAAGAGTGAGCTTAGGGAGAAGATGAATAAAACATTTTTACAGTGATTTAAAAAATAAAGGGCTGGGCACGGTGGCTCACACCTATAATCCCAGCACTGTGAGAGGCCAAGGAGGGTGGATCACAAGGTTGGGAGATCAAGACCAGCCTGACCAACATGGTGAAACCCCATCTCTACTAAAAATATAAAAATTAGCCGGGCGCATGTATGGTGGTCTGCACCTGTAATCCTATCTATTCTGGAGGCTGAGGCAGGAGAGTCACTTGATCCCAGGAGGCAGAGGCTACAGTGAGCCAAGATCGTGCCACTGCACTCCAGCCTGGGCAACAGAGAGATACTCTGTCTCCATTAAAAAAATAATAATAAACAAAACATTAAAAAGTTACATTACCGAGCTGAAGGTCAGTAGGGTAGGAAATTACCCGGGAAAGCAAGGTCATAACAGGAAGGGAATGAATAGTTGTGTTTAATTAATACCATCTCTCTCTGTTTACAACTCCAGTATCTTCAGAGGATGGGGGGCAATTAGAAATTCTAGAGAAATTAGTTACCAAATGGCAGCTTCCACACACAGTAAAAAAGGAAGTTTGACCCAATGGGTGGATGGATGGATGGATGGATGGATAAATTCATAATCACCTATTTGTAGAAAACAAATTGAAGAGGCCTACAGTAAAACCCCAGATGTATAAGGTTTAAACCGAGTGACATAATTAAATGTAAAATAAAAGGCAGAGTTATATATAAAATAGATATATAACACTTCAGCCATGGAAACGACCCACCTAGTAGTCCCGGTAAAAAGAGATAGGATACCAAGCTTTCATTTGGCAGTAGTGAAATGTGTACAGACATGTTAAGAGAGACAGCTTTTCCCAGCTCTGAGCTTCAAGTAGCATTCATTATTTGCTTCTTTGCGTAAAGGGATTGATACTTTCAGTAGCAGATGAGGCATGCCGCATGCCACATGTAACTTCTCTGTAAGGGAAGGTTGAGTAAGTAGTGTTACCATGCAGCTAGGTAATTAATAATCTGTGAATTTTCGTTATATTTACTTCAGCATTTGCGAAGCTAATTGCTCAATCAAGAATTCATTGTTACAAAAGAGCTGCTTAAGTTTCACTTCTGGGCTTTTCTAGAGAAAGCTTTTGAAGTCCAAATAGCTAGAAAATGTAAACATATTTTTGTTTAAAAATAGAGGTTAATTATGGTAATCAAAAGTGGAAGCATTTAATGAAACAGCGGGCTTTATGATTAGAAAGGTAAACAAGAACACATAATTAGTTAGTTGATTACTTTTCCATTTTAACCCAGGCAGCATTTGGCTACTCATCATTTTTTCTACTTCCCTGGTCAATTGTTACCTAGTGACAGAGTTCTGGACACAAGGGGCAAGCCCTGGTCCCTGCTGTCCCTCTAACACAATTCTTAGGCTCCTAAGTATCTGGATTGGCTGAGGTTTTGTTTTGAGGTGGGTTCATGTCTACCTTTTTGATTTCTATTTTGCTGGTTAATTGTGAATTCATAGTATTCATGTAAGTCTATGCAGCACACACACACACACACGCGCACACACACGCACGCACACACACACACTCACGCACACACACGCGCACACACACACACATTTACTTCTCCTAAAGACTTTTATAGGAGGAATGTTAGGAGATAAATACTCATCTTTTATTTCAGTTGTTCTATTTTTTTTTTTTTTTTTGAGATGGAGTCTCACTCTTTCGCCCAGGCTCGAGTGCAGTGGTGTGATCTTGGCTCACTGCAGCCTCTGCTTCCTGGGTATCACCTCCATTATGTATCAATTAAAAATTATTAATAAAAGCAAAAAAAAACATATTTACCTGCTCCAAAAGTTTTTCTCCACTCTCATTTATTATTATAATTATTTTCTGATGAGAACACTTAACATAAGATCTACCCCCTTAGCAAATATTTAATTATACAATACAGTATTATTAACTATAGGCGCTATGTTGTGCCTGCATGTGGCTAGTGGCTGCCAGCTTGGATAGTGCAGAGCTAGTTGGTAATTCAGCAGCAGCTGCACACATAATAGGGGAGGGAGTAACAACAGTGAATACTTGTGTGTGACTTGACCCAGGCTTTTTAAACTTACTATGTGCCAGGCACTATTCTAAGTACTTTCCAGGTATAAGCTTATTTAAATCTCATAACATTTAGGATAAGATTTTTTTTTTTTTTTGAGACGGGGTCTCACTGTGTTGCTCAGGCTAACTGCAGCCTCAACCTCCTGGGCTCAAGCGATCCTCCCACCTCAGCCTCCCAAGGTCTTGCTTTGTCGACAAGCTGGAGTGTAATGGCATGATCTCGGCTCTCTGCAACCTTCGCCCCCCAGGTTCAAGCGATTCCCCTGCCTCAGCCTCCCAAGTAGCTGGGATTACAGGTGCATACCACCATGTCTAGCTAATTTTTTTGTATTTTAGTAGAGATGGGATTTCACTATGTTGGCCAAGCTGGTCTTGATCTCCTGACCTCATGATCTGCCTACCTCATCCTCACAAGGTGCTGGGATTACAGGCATGAGCCACCGCGCCCGGCCAAGACATTTCTTAAAGATAGTAGATCATCGGAGTCTAGTCAGGAAGACAGAAGCCAAGCTAGGCATTTCAAACAGAGCAGAATGAATATAGGATATTGATTGGTTACACTGGCATTGAAAGGCTGAGAGGGAAAAGGGAATACTGAAATAACCTAGATCAATAATATGGGAAGCAGCTGCCATCCCTAGAGCTGGGGGAACTGAGGGAACAGAAGGAAGTTGAACACAGGAAGGACCTGAACCACCATGGAGGGTTAATGGCAAATGCTAAGGGCACGGGAAAGTCAATGTGGTTGATGGCAGGAACTTCATGAGTTCCCAAGTATCATGACTGGAGCCCCAGAAGCTGGAGATTAGAGTCCTTGTCTTCCCTCACCTCTTGAGAGGTGTAGCCTTGTGCTGAAGATGGGAAACCAGCCCTGTTTCCTTCCTCTGACTTTGAGCCTCCTGCTTGTGCCTCCCATTGGTAGAATCCAATTTTGTGGCATGCAACACCTGCATAGCTCAAGCTAATCAGAAGCTAATCACAAATCTAATCAGAATATAATCAGGCAAAAGGGTCTGGAAAATGTTATCTGGGGACTTCTTGCCCCGGTATCACAGTTCAAGGTGTAGAAAGATGAGCTTGGAGCTGAGGAGAAGAGACAGATCACTTGCACAGAATTTTTTGATAAGCAGTTTGCTTAAAGTACCCTATGTCTAAATGCATTAATGATATCATCACTTTCTGGACTAAATAGTACATGTCAGGCAGGTCTTAGGGAGATGACATGAATGTAAACAACCAAATCTTGATTAATTGTCAATTGCTGCAGTCACCTCAGCTAGGTTCTATGCACAGGTATGCATGCATATGGGAACTTCCTCACTACTTTGCAAATTGGTCTCTTTCCTTGTATGCTGTCAGGCGCTCCCATACAGTTGGCTTGAAGTACTAGAGGCCACACTAAAGGACCTGCTTCTTGCCTTTTCTGAGTTCACTCCCATCTGCAGACCTCCAAATCTTTCTACTCCCATGTGGGGAGGAACAAAGCAATAAAAAAATAGATGCAAGAGAAGTTATCTCTTGCTGCTCCTGTTTACAATTTCTGAGCTTCTCCTGGTAACAGCCCCATTGCCTTCATAGGGCCTCCATTTCTCCTCAGTTTGGTGTGGATTATACAAAGCTCTTCATTTTTAGAGATGGACTGGGGAGAACGTGTGCCCCACTTCCACCCACAAACCCTGCATGAGGTCAGAGAGTAATAGATGCTCATGTTTCTCTTTGACTAAACACTCAGACCAAGACATTTAGAAATATATGCCCTCATAAAACTGTGAATTATCTGAGAGAATTAATCTTCATCACATGGCTTAATAGTCCTCCCATGGAGGAGAAGTGAGAACTTGAGACAGGAACCAACACAAGTTAGTAATGTGGTGACTAGCTCATGCATTTGTTAAACTGCAAGGGAACAAAAATATGTCCATTTTCCCTGCCAGAATCCATAAAATAAATGTGAACTATAATAAATTAGGAAGTAAATCAGAGAAGACTATGAGACAATGTATTCTTGCGTCTTGCAGTTGATAACCAAAACATTTCCTAAATTTCTGGTTTCTGTAGCAAATAATTTCAGAGCAAAAATCTTTCCTTGAGACTTCAGGAAGTAATTCTCTTTCCCTTGCTTTGCAATATCTTTCCACAGACTCTCATCCTCAGGAGAGATGCGGAGCAGCATAGTTGATTATCTTAGGGTTGCGTTGCTGGTGAGAGCCTGTTTTTCCACTTTAACAGCTGGGGGGTGCAGAGCAATATGCACAGATCACAGGAATGCTCCTGGAAGCTTCCTTCATGGAATGAGGTGGCCTCCTCTCTGTACCCCATTCCAAAAGGTTTTAGGGTGCTGCACGTTTGCTTTGCATGCTTGTTTGCGGTTCTTTGCATGTGCTGCTGAGTACCTAGAGGTTTGGCCTAGGTCTGCTTGCTCACAGAAAGCCAATCGCTGAAACAATAAGTATTGCCAAGGAAGCTGTAACACAGGTGATGTCAGCTAGGAGATGGGAGACTGCTCTCAAATCCATCTCCCTAACCAGCTAAAGTTAGGGGTTTAGGAGCTGGTCAGTAGTCAGCAGGTGGTCAGATGAAGGGTCTGGCATCTCTTTTAGTCATGTGTGGCAAAACAGGAATTCGGAGTAAGGAAGAGAAACTGATTAACAGGCAGTTGTCCGGATGTGGTAATTTGGTAAGTTTCAGTTCCTTGGTACCACCTGGGAGGTCTGATGGTTGGTTTTCTAAGAAAGGAACTCAGATAAAACAAATGTAAGGTGTTTGTCTATTCTCACACTACGAATAAAGACATAGCCGAGACTGGGTAAGTTACAAAGGAAAGAGGTTTGACTCACAGCACAGCATGGTTGGGGAGGCCTCAGGAAACTTACAATTATGGCAGAAGGGGAAGCAAACGTGTTCTTCTTTACATGGGGCTAGCAAGGAGAAGTATAGAGCGAGGGGGGAGAAAAGCCCCTTATAAAACCATCAGACCTCTTGAGAACTCACTATTATGAGAATATCATGGAGGAAACCACCCCCATAATTTAATCCCATGACATGTGGGGATTCTGACAACTATAGTTCAAGATGAGATTTGGGTGGGGGCACAGCCAAACCATATCAGGAAATTTCTCAAGCTTCAGTTCCATGCAAAACTCAGGCCAATTTTACATGCATTTTACATACTAACTCTCACAATCTCAGGCATGTTGTAAGTGCTACCATCTCTCTTTCTTCATCACTTCTGTGATATGGTGTACTAGGTTCCCCTCTATCATATTTCCAGCTGGTTGTTTTCTGGGAGTTTCAGCCTCTTAATTTTTGTACAAAGAGGGAAGAATAGTACATACAACCCAAGATCTGTCCTCCAAAGTAGTAGGAGCCAAGATGCCTGTTTTTTTTTTTTTTTTTAATTTCCTTTTGTGCCTGAGCCTCTGGACCAGTGGGAAGATATGAGGAAGGGCCATGTGGCTTCCTTGTCATCCTTCAGGAGGACAAGGATGTTATGTTTTAAGAGGGAGGACAAAGTTGTGTTTCTCCATCCAGCCCCAATGACTTGTGGTTAGTATTAAATAGCTGTTTCTGCCAGAGTTTAGCAATAGGTTGCCTGCATCCAAGCTTTGTGATGATGAGAAATTTTTATTTTCTTCTGCACCTTCATCCATCTTAGCACCTGATGAGAAGGTGGCATGGGGGTCTAGCCAGCTGCATCTGCCATCTGGATCTGGTGCAAATCCTTAGTTTGCTGTCTCTTTGTTCTGTAACATCACCCAGGTCCGTGCTCCCTGTCAATGGAGACACCTAGATTAAATAGGTACAGAAAAAAAAAAGGACAGTGCAGTAAATCGAGTACATTTCCTGTAATGTCTGTGTATTCTCACCTGCAAAGTAAATGTATATAAAATTCATGTTTGAGGACCATTAAGTTCTGCTTATCAACACAAAGATCATCCAAGCAATAAGTCAACACATGATGTGATGCTTCTGCCTCATATATGGCCTGATAATGACTCCACTGTCTTCGTCTCTGGAGTTTGCATCAAACATCTGTGTTAGGAAGAGTGGCTAGCATGAAATCCTTGGTCATGATTTCTTTTTATCTGTTTATTGAAAAGATAGATGCCATTTCTGGGCCAAGTGTCAAGATCCAACAGGGTCACTTGGCGATTTGACCATTAGCTGGTAAACATTAAGCATTACTGCACCTGAGGCTGAGTTCCCCAAGGCCATTTAATTTGTAGAAATAAATGCATTTAATTTCCAACAGTTAGAATGTTTGACTCTGTGTACTGTAACACTGGAGCCATGTCTACATAACACCCCAGCCGGGCCATTATCAGAGCTTGTTTAGTCATAAAAATCAATGAATTCAGTCTAGCAACTCATTTTATGACTCAACTGGCTATTTGAGTCTGGGCATTTAGCTTTCAAAGATTAAAGACCAAACATCAGTGACTGTTCGTAGCAAAAGAGACTGTTTATCAACTTCAGTGATTGCTCTTCTCTGTAAGCTCCTTTTCCCAGAGATAATTCATCAGGCTTGCATTTACCCAGGCTCTAATGATGCCCCTGCTTTGGTAGGTTCCTAGATCTGGGTCTCACCTTTTCTCTAGGCACAGCTAAGGCAGCCTGCCTCAGAGACCCAGGCCTTAGACAGGGGAGGCAGCAAGGAAGACAGGTCTTCAGTTTTGAGTAGTTCTGTATTAGTCTGTTTTCACACTGCTGATAAAGACATTCCCAAGACTGGGAAGAAAAAGAGGCTCAGTTGGACTTACAGTTCCATATTGGTTGGGGAGGCTTCAGAATCATGGCAGGAGGTGAAAGGTACTTCTTACATGGCAGAAGCAAGAGAAAATGAGGAAGATGCAAAAGCAGAAACCCCTGATAAAACTGTCAGATCTCGTGAGACTTGCTCACTACCATGAGAACAGTATGCAGGAAACTGCCCCCATGATTCAAATTATCTCCCACCAGATCCCTCTACAACATGCGGGAATTATGGGAGTACAATTCAAGATGAGATTTGGGTGGGGACACAGAGCCAAACCATATCAAGCTCCTTATAGAATGGGAATGACAGCCATAAAGATAAGTTCTGAGTGGCTTGGTGTTTCCCCTGAAAGGGTTAAGTGATGGTAAATGGCTGGCAAGACCTGAACTTGGAAGATTCTTCACATCCTGATATCACATAGCCAACTCTATCTCCTGGAAACCCTTCCTCAGCCCCTGGACAGGGTCCCTATCCTCCTGTCCCGTTGGGTCACTTTGTGTGCCCTGAGCATACCATACGCATTCAAACCTCCATTCCTTCCTCCATGAGCCTATCATCCTTCTGCTGCCTGAAATGTCATCTCTGTCCCATTGTATCTTTGTCTGCCTGGTGATGCCCTAGTTATCCTTCAAGGCTCATCCCAAATGCCACCCCTTCTTCAGCTTTCTCCTGAATCGGTCTCTTGGCTTCAGGAACACTGTTTCCATCCCTCGATTTGGTTTCCTTTTGCATTGTATATCGTAGTCATTTGTGGACGCTGTAGAACCAACCAGGAACTGTTTAACCAGGAGAAGTGTGGCTTAAATCTCTTTGACTCCTCCATGCGCGGCATAACATGACGGGGTGAATGGTGGCCCCTGAAAGGATATGTTCACATCCTGACTTCCGAAGCCTGTGACTGTGAACTTGCTTGGAAAGAGGGGGTCTTTGCAGATCTGATTGTTTGAAAGTGGGTGGTGGCGGGGGGTGGTCTTTGCTGATCTGAAGGTCTTGAGATAAGATCATCCAAGATTGTTTATGTGGGCCTTAAGTGAGACCAGCAAGTCTCCTTATAAAGATCGAAGAGAGGACAGGCACTCTAGCTCACACCTGTAATCCCAACACTGTGGGAGGCTGAGGCAGGCGGATCACTTGAGGTCAGGAGTTCGAGACCAGCCTGGCCAACCTGGTGAAACCCCATCTCTACTAAAAATACAAAATTAGCCAGGCCTGGTGGCAAATTCCTATAGTTGCAACTACTCAGGAGACTGAGGCAGGAGAATCACTTGAACCCAGGAGAGAGAGGCTGCAATAAGCTGAGATCAAGCCACTGCACTCCAACCCGAGGAACAAAGTGAAACTCTGTCTCAAAAAGAAAAAAAAAAAAAAGTTGAAGAGAAAAAAGACACAGAGACAGAGGAGAAGGCCATGAGAGGATGGAGCCTGGGGTTGGGATTATGTGATCACAGGCCAAGGAATTCCTGCAGCCACCAGAGACTAGAAGAGTCAGGAGCAGATTCTCCCCTGGAGCCCATGGAGGAAGGACAGCCTGCCTATGCCTTGATTTTGGACTTTCGGCCTACAGAGAACTCTAAGAGAATAAATTTCAGATTTAAGCCATCTGGTTTGTGCTAAGCTGTTAAGGTAGCCTTCGGAAACTAATATATATAACAACTGGCGCAAAGAAGGAGCTCAGCTGTTAACTGAACGAACATTGATAATTTTGTTCTTAGAACACTTTGAGTGGTTAAAGATATTTAAGACGAAAGAGAAAATTCTAAATGTGTCTTCTGCTCCAATTACGTTTTTATGAGTCCACTTGAAACCCTGGAAGGCAGAGCTTGCCATGGCTATTTCAAGCACCCCTCTCCTCCACAAAGGAGGAAATAACCTCTTGTTCCATCAGTCCGTAAACCAGCAGCACGTGGCTGCGACATCACCCCCTGCGCTTTCAGTCTTCAGCAAGAATGAGGGCACGGATAACACCACTTCAAGCTTTTCCGTCAACCCGATGGGACACGACAGATTGCAGAGCAAAAGTGCACCAAAGATACCATCAGTTAACCTAATAAAATTGATTTAAAAGCTTATAAACTTGAGAGTGAGAGTTCAGTGCCTGCAAAAGAGCTTTCCAGTCCCTTGAAGTGATGAAATAAAATGATCAATCGCCCTTATCAACCTCCCTCCTTTTGGTAATGTGGTGGCGGGAATAGCTTTTCCACTGTCAAATTAACCCTCTTTTAAAAGTGAGTTTCTACAGCCTCTCCTCCACTCTCTTTGAGATCAGGGGCTGAGCCCTTGGAACTCTTACATCCTCTGTTGCTGGTCTCATCTTCTGTTCAAGAGAGGATGGGAAAGAGGGAGGGAGGGAAGGATGGAGGGAGGGAGGGAGAGAGACTGGGAGAGATGGAGGGAAAGAGAGAGGGAGACGCAATGTTTTTTGGGTTTTTTTGTATTTTCTTTGTTTTTGAGAAGGAATTTCACTCTGTCGCCCAGGCTGGAGTGTAGTGGCGTGATCTCCACTCACTATAACCTCCACCTTCCAGAGTCAATCGATTCTCCTGCCTCAGCCTCCCGAGTAGCTGGGATTCCAGACATGTGCCACTACACCCAGCTAATTTTTGTATTTTTTGGTAGAGATAGGGTTTCACCATGTTGGCCCGGCTAGTCTCAAACTCCTGACCTCAAGTAATCTGTGCCCCTCGGCCTTCCAAAGTGCTGGGATTATAGGTCTGAGCCATGGGGCTCGGCCTCAGGATACTTGGTGGTTTTTGATCCTTCATGCCCACTCTGGGCCCTTGGCATGGGGAGTGGAGGTTGAGGTTATTAAAATGCCTTTTGAATGATAGAAATGTGTTTATTAAAGAAAGGAACCTATTGAGAATTAATTATATGAGCTCAAAGCCCCTTATCTCACTCTCTTCCTTTGAACAATTTAGTGTAGAGCCTTCAGACCCTATTTTTTTATGCCTTTACAAAGATGTATGTGTGCACGTGGACAGGTACATGCACTCATGAATATACATGGTACCTTCAACATAAATCCAACACACTTTTTTTCTAACAAATATTTTTATAACACCTCTGATGTGTCAAATTTTGAATATGTCATTTATATTATCTGTAACGTTTTTTTTTCCACTAAATGCATCAAAGACACATATGGATGAATATCTATTTCAGGAGTTTAGTCCTACCTTTTTTTCTTTTCTTTTCTTTTTCTTTGTTTCGAGACAGGGTCTGGCTCTGTTGCCCAGACACATGATCACAGCTCACTGCAGCCTCTTTAACTGCTGGGCTCAAGTGGTCCCCCAGCCCTGGCCTTCCAAATTGCTGGGTCTGCAGGCGGGGACCACAGTCTGGAGCTACTGTGGTAGTACAAGGATAGTCCCAGCCTTCCAAGTAGCCACTACTCCTGGCTAAGTGAAAAATTATTTTTTTGTAGAGACAAGATCTTGCTATGTTGCTGAGGCTGGTCCTGAACTCCTGGGCTCAAGCAACCTTCCTGCCTCAAGCTCCTAAAGTCCTGGGATTACAGTTGTGAGCCACTGCACTCAGCCTTTTCTTTTGTTTTGTTTTTTTTCCTTCTTTCTTTTCTCTCTCTCCCTTCCCCCACCTTTCTTTTCTTTTCTTTTTTTTTTCTTTTTTTTTGGAGATAGAGTCTCTCTGTGTCATCCAGGCTGGAATGCAGTGGCATGATCTTGGCTCAGTGCAACCTCTGCCTCCTGGGTTCAAGTGACTCTCCTGCCTCAGCCTCCCAAATAGCTGGGATTACAGGCGCCAGCCACCACGCCCAGCTAATTTTTGTATTTTTAGTAGAGATGAGGAAGTTTCACTGGGCTGGCCAGGCTGGTCTCAAACTCCTGACCTCAAGTGATCCACCTACCTCGGCCTCCCTAAGTGCTGGGATTAGAGGCGTGACTCACCTGGCCTTTTTAACAGTGAAATGTCATTTTGTTCATCTAATAAACAACAATGTAGCAAGCACCTGCTGTGTGTCCCTGAGTGTGTGGGTGCTGGGTTTACAGCAATGACTCAAAAGACCAAAGGCCCCCATCTGCCCTGTAGAGTATTTTAATCAGGACCTACTGACAGACACTAGGGTTGTTTTTCTATTTTTTTATTTCAACAAATGTAACAGTTAATAGCTTTAAATGTATATTTTATTACACAGATATATTTATGGGCCCCTTCCTAGGAGTAGAAGTGTTCTGTATAATCCCACAGCATGACAGTGTTATATGCACGTAATTCATAAGCCAGAACAGGAGGTTCAAACCTCCTCTGACAACAGCGTTCACCAAAGGGCCATTTTCTTAGTTAACACAGGATCAGTTAACTCTCAACAGCTGCTTTAGGTCTGCTTCTCCCTGCCTTAGATTAATATTCTGTGTTTGCCTCCCCTGGATTTTTTAAGACACGCCAAAGAGTTAAGCTAAAGAAACGGTGGCCAGCCTGGCATGGTGGCTCGTGCCTGGAATCACAGCACTTTGGGAGGCTGAGGTGGGCAGATCACTTGAGGCCAGGAGTTCAAAACCAACCTGGCCAACATGGTGAAACTCAGTCTCTACTAAAAATACAAAAATTAGCCTGGAATGGTGGCAGGCTCCTGTTATCCCAGCTATTCGGGAGGCTGAGACAGAAGAATCACTTGAACCTGGGAGGTGGAGGTTGCAGTGAGCCGAGATCTCACCACTGCACTCCAGCCTGTGTGACCGAGTGAGACTCTCTCAAAAAAAAAAAAAAAAAAAAAAAAAAGGAAAGAAAGAAAGAAAAAAGAAAAAGCAATGATGACCACTCGCTTTCAGTGTGGAGAGATAATTCCTCTGTCCCCCAGCCTCACCTCATTTTCTCTGAGACCCCCTTCCTTCCACCTGTGTAATGTCATTAAGCCACCCTTTCCTGATTTCTCACAACTTAAGGAGATTGGAATTGAGGCTGGGATGCCTTCCTGTTAATTCTTCCAGAGAGCCCAATGCAATTAAGCTGCACGTCTGACATGAAAAAGGAAAGGGCAGCCTCATTGTAAATAGTATTAAATCACCATTGGGTTACTTACACATCATTTCTTTGTGAATTACTGCCACTCTCTTAGGAGTACACACACAGGGAGGCCCGTTTCAGAGATGACATCTTCTTTAGGCAGAACTGTTGCTGAAGAAAGTATGGGAGTCGGGTCTGTTCATTCATTCATATAGAGTACTCACTAAGTGAAAAACCTTCCGTTAAAAACAGGCGATGATACAAAAAGGGGAATAAAACAGGGATACATTTTTACAGCAGCAGAACCGGACCATGCAGGTGAGCAACGACAATAGAAGGTTGAATGTAATAAATACCTGAGGTGTGGGGAACAGAGCTTGCTTGGAGTCCAGGGAAGGAGCTTCAAACCTCCTTTTCTGATTTGCAAATTACATGTAACACTGTCACGCTCTACGATTAAACAGAACACTTCTATTTTCAGGAAGGTGGCCCATAAATATACCTGGGTAATAAAACGTACGTTTAAAGGATTCATTGTTGCATTTGTTGGAATTAAAAAAAAAAAAAAAAACCTAGAAAAACTACTTGCTTTGCTGCCAGTTTTTCTGCAACTCCTGGAGAAGTCACTCTTCACTAAAAGATAAGATAATCGCCGGGCGAGGTGGCTCACACCTGTAATCCCAGCACTTTGGGAGGCCAAAGCGGGCGGATCACGAGGTCAGGAGATTAAGACCAGCCTGGCCAACAGGGCAAAACACCGTCTCTACTAAAAATGCAAAAAGTTAGTTGGGCATGGTGGCACATGCCTGTAGTCCCAGCTACTCAGGAGGCTGAGGCAGGAGAATTGCTTGAACCTGGGAGGCAGAGGTTACAGTGAGCCGAGATTGCACCATTGCACTGCAGCCTGGGCAGCAGAGTGAGACTCTATCTCAAAAAAAAAAAAAAAAAAAAAAAAAAGATAACGATAATGTGGAGGCAGCAACAGACATTGTCCTAGATGTGATTGGAATGGGATACAGAGATTTGCATTGTACTTTCCCTGTCCCTTTGAGAATTAAAATATACAGCAGATATTTGCAAGCAGGTTTACCCAGACTCCTTCAGCCAAGGTTAATGGATCCACAGCCTTACCAGATTTAAGATCCCACCTGGCAGACATGTTGGGTCCCAGTAACCTATAAATTTGAGCTGTATGACTACAGAAGTCAAGACTGTCTGGGGTGGGAGGGTTTCTCAGGAACAGGGAGCTTCAGTCATTTTAGTGTTTAGAGTGGGGATATGCTTGACCTTTGTATTTAAAAAAAAAAAAAAAAAAGCCCACACTCCAGAAGAATTTTATTTTCTCTTGTCTTTGGTCAGGGAATTTCAGTAACTGATGATTGAGTTACGGTCTCATCCCATAGCTGAGAATATGTTTCTCATCTTGTGCCCTGCTGTAAAATTGACCCTGGCATAGTTCCCATCCAAGTTATTTTTTTCCCTAAAATATGTAGGAAATGAATAATGCATCATTGATCCTTCTGTTACCAAACAAAAGGGTCTTGCTTCCTGAGGTGTTAGAAGCCAACACTGTGACACTGGGTTTCTGAGAAAAGAGCCGCTTTTTATTGCTAGTCGACTAACACGGAGTCAAATCCAGCTCCAATCTGTCTCTCTGTATGGACTTTAAGACAGGAATTTTATCAGAAAAGGTCTCGGGGGTGGATTCTGAGATTTGCAGGCGATTGGTGGAAGGAAAAGAGAGATCTGGAAAGTCTTCGGCCACATACAGTTATCCCTTCATGCCTCCCCCTGGGTCTCATGTGCAAATTCAGGGGGAGTTAGTATGAAACATGCATGGAAATTCAGGCCGTGATATCCACGAGCTCATTCTGTGCAAAATCCTGCTGGCCATGTTAGGCCTAACTGATTTCAGCCACTTCTGTTATCTTACAAGCAGAGGGAGTTTCAGCGTTTCAGTAGGTTGTTTTTATTTCTTATCTGCTATCCTGCAAACTCAAGAATTTCTGAGAGTTACTGGCTTCTCTATTTTTTTTCTTTTTCTTTTTCTTTCTTTCTTTTTTTTTTTTTTTTTTTTTTTTTTTTTTTTTTTGAGATGGAGTCTTGTTCCGTCACCCAGGCTGGAGTGCAGTGACATGATCTAGGCTAGGCTCACTGCAGCCTCTGCCTCCTGGGTTCAAGAGATTCTTCTGCCTCAACCTCTTTTCTTCTCTTTCATATTTTATATCTTTTTCATATTTTCCATCTCTTTAATGCACTGAAGGGTAGTTTCACTGAACCTATGTCTTGTCCCCTCTGTGTTTCTCTCATATGTATAAACTGCTATTTGATTGCCTGCTGTATTTAAGTTCTAAAGACTCTGTTTTTCATTTCCAGAATTTTCACTGGGCTGTTTTTCACGTCTCTCTGTTTATTTTTCACAGGGTTTTGTTCTTATGGTTTTGACTCCTGTTTTTAGGTTTTTAATCATTTTGTTGTTGTTTTGGTTTTGGTACTTTTTTTTTTTTTTTTTT
>NW_016107468.1:4633307-4634401 GCF_001604975.1 Cebus imitator
TTTTTTGAGACAAAGTTTCACTCTGTCACCCAGGTTGCAGTGCAATGTGATGATCTCGGCTCACTGCAACCTCTGCCTTCTGGGTTCAAGTGATTCCTGTGCCTCAGCCTCCTGAGTAGCTGGGATTACAGGTGCATTCCGCCACACCCAGCTACTTTTCGTATTTTTGGTAGAGACAGGGTTTCACCATGTCGGCCAGGCTGGTCTTGAACTCCTGACCTCAGCCTCCCAAAGTGCTGGGATTATGGATGTGATGCACCACATCCAGCCTTCTTTAACTCTTTAAGGTATGATTTCATGCCTACCCTAAAGGCTAAAGTCTGGAATAATGGGAGTTAGTTCTGAGAACTGACTGCAGCCACCAATCCACTCTTTTGGAAGCCAGTCTTTTGTCTTTCATCCTCTGCAAGTGCAGACTCAATCAGCCTAAGCAGATACGGGAGGCTGTCCAAAGCCCAGGAAGGAAAATAGCTTTCTTGCCTGGGTGGTGTAGTTGACCCCACACTTCAAAAAAATTCTAGAAGTTTTTATCATCTCACTTGGCGTCTCCCTTTCATCAAGGTGAATTTCCACCAGGAAGGGATGCAGTAGGGAGGAAACTCTTGGATTCTGAAGATTCCATCTCACTTTCAGCTTCATCATTGATGAGCTGTATCCTTTTGCGCAAGTCTAGTACATCTAAGTTTCTGTTTGTTTTTTTCATCTGTAAGATGAGTAATTTGATACCTGCACCCCTACCACATGGATTTTTCTGGGGATCAAATGCATTAGATAAATTAACCTTGAAAGCTTTCTTTACAAATTGTTTGAATGTAGGGCATTTAGTAATTCCCACTACTGCTGGCAACAGGGAGAAATTGGCAAGTTTCTAGTGGCTTGCTGGCGAGGGTTTGCCTATGAGAATCCAACTTTCATATCTCTTTCATATTTTATATCTTTTTCATATTTTCCATCTCTTGAATGTACTCAAGGGTAATGTCATTGAGCTAACTCTTGTCCTCTCTGTTTTTCTCCTCATATGTATAGCCTGCTATTTGATTGCCTGCTGTGTTTTAAGTTCTAAAGACTCTATTTTTCATTTCCAGAATTTTCAC
>NW_016107468.1:4635675-4639256 GCF_001604975.1 Cebus imitator
TTTTTTTTTTTTTTTTAATGTGCAGCACTTAAGAAAAGACAGACAGGTTTCCTTATGATTTATTATTAGAGTAGATTTTTTGAATCCAGTCAGCCTATGCAATCTGAACGTCAGAGAGGTTCAGGTTTATATCTTCATAGCTGTGTTAGAACAGGGTACCCAACCTCTCTGAAGTTCAGTGTTTCCAGCTCTCAAAAGCAGGTACTATTACTCACCTAAAAGCATTGCTGTGAGAATGAGATGGGATCCTACATAAATGTGAAGTTCATGGCCTTGGTCCTGCTGTAGAGGGAACAGTCCATACATGGCAGCTGTTCTTGGTTTTCCCATTTCAGAGATGAGAATCTCAGACCCTGAAAGACCCAGTCATGGTACCACTGGGCAAGGGCACCATGCTTAGGTCATCAGCCTCCTCTCAGAAACCCTTTTATGGATCCACTTACCCACATTTGAGTAAGCTTTCCTGCCTTCAAACAACGGAAGAGCTAAGAGTTTTATCTTTATCTTTGTTTTTGTTTTTGTTTTTTTCCTTAAATTCTGTTTCTTTGTGTTTTTCTTTTTTCTTTTTTTTCTTGAAATAAAATCTCATTCTGTCACCCAGTCTTGAGTGCAATGGTGCAATCTCCACTTACTGCAATCTCTGCCTCCCAGGTTGAAGTGATTCCTGTGCCTCAGTCTCCTGAGTGGCTGGGATTACAGGCATGCACACCATGCCCAGCTAGTTTTTTGTTTTTTTTTTTTGAGAGGGAGTCTTGTTCTGTCGCCGGGCTGGAGGTTCAAGTGATTCTCATGCCTCAGCCTCCCAAGCAGCTGAGATTACAGGTGTCCGCCACCATGCCCGGCTAATTTTTGTATTTTAGTAGAGACAGAGTTTCACCATGTTGGCTGGGCTGGTCTCAAACGCCTAACCTCAAGTGATCTGCCCATCTCAGCCTCCCAAAGTGCTGGGATTACAGGTGTGAGCCACTCTGCCCACCCCAGCTAATTTTTTAGTAGAAACGGGGTTTCACCATGCTATCCAGGAGGGTCTCAAACTCCCTGAGCTCAGGTAATCTGCTTGCGTTGGCCTCTCAAAGTGCTAGGATTACAGGTGTGAGGCACTGCACCCGGCCTTAAATTCTGTTTCAAACTTAAGCCTGGCCTCTGGTTCCATCTTGCAGCAGGAGTGAAACCCGCACTGAGAGGGGAGAGGCTGTCACTGTTTTCATTGATAATGGAAACAATTTTCTAACGATACAGGAAGCACAATAAAAGCTATTTCATAAAATGGCTTTTATTATCCATTCTCTAGTCTTCCCTAAACAATATGTTATTAGCCATCTGTAATAGGGGCTGAAGCTAATTGTTTTCCTTATTTTTCAGGTAAAGAAATGAGTTGTACACAGTGATTTTTTTTTTAAGGACTATTAGTACTAATAGTATGTGAATCGATTTAGTTGAGAGCAGTGTGGGAGACTTCAGAGTTTATAGAGGGGCCTGGATGTGGTGGCTCTCACTTGCAATCCTAGCACTTTGAGAAGCCATGGTCAGTGGATCACTTGAAGTCAGGAGTTTGAAACCAGCCTGACCAACATGGTGAAACCCTGTCTCTACTAAAATAAATAAATTAGCCGGCTGTAGTGGCACGTGCTTGTAATCCAAGCTACTTGGGAGGCTGAGGCAGGAAAATCACTTGAACCAGGAAGGCAGAGGTTGCAGTGAGCAGAGATCTCACCATTACACACCAGCCTGGATGACAGAGAGAGATTCCCTCTCAAAAAGAAAACAGAAAACAGAAAAACTGGGGGCTTTATCTCTTTGTTTTCTTGAGTTCTTGAGATGCATTCCTGTCTCATTCTACCCCTGGTCATATGACAACCTTTTCTTCTGCTTTCTTGCACGAGGGTTATATGAGTTTGGCCTTGTGGCCATGGGCCATGCCATCTTTCCTTTTGTTGGGAGGAGGGAGGAAACTGGGTTAGCCTTAGAGTTCAACATTCACAATCTGGTGGAAGGTAATTGAATTGTGGCAGTAGGTTTCTCCTGTGCTGTTGTCTGGATAGTAAGTCTCGCGAGATCTGATGGTTTCATAAAGGGCAGTTCCCCTGCACACGCTCTCTTGCCTGCCGCCATGTAAGATGTGCCTTTGCTCCTCCTCTGCCTTCCGCCATGATTGTGAGTCCTCCCCAGGCCTCCCATGTGGAACTGTGAATTCACTAAACCTCTTTGTCTTTATAAATTACCCAGACTTGGGTATGTCTTCACAGCAGTATGAAAACAAATGAATACAGTGTCCTGTCTCTTCTTCCTCAGAGCAGACTCCTCCAGAAAGGAATGCTTTCATTAAGGAAAAAGGCAGCCAAACTCCTGTTCCTGTAGAGTCTTGCCTAATTATGTGGTACATCTCCATGTCATTATCAACAATCAGCCTCCAGTGAAATAACTGACTGCACTTGTGGTTTATGTCACTGAGCCAGGGAACCAGGAAGGGAGGGAGGGAGGGAGGGGGTGTGTGTGTGTGTGTGTGTGTGTGAAACAGCTTTGCTTCTGAGCTTCAGGGGGTTATGGATAGGGATGCCCCTTGCCAGCTACTGGACCTGGTACCCCATTGGCCTCTGTGTATATCCCTTCAGTGTGCTGTGACCTTCAGGAGGGTGGGGATGGCACTATCCTTGTTTCAGGTGGTCTTTCCATTACTCAAGCAGAGTTGCCAGTCTTTCTAGATATATGTTCCTTTGTTGATTTTTTTCTGGAATGGTATTCCATAGGCTTTTAGGCCTATATGGCTTAAAGAAGTGATAAAAGAAGGCGTCTACAAGACCATTGGAAAAGATCTTGGCTGGGTACAGTGGCTCATTCCTCTAATCCTAGCATTTTGGGAGGCCCAAAGTGGGAGGCTCGCTTGAGCCCGGGAGTTTGAGACCAGCTTAGGCTACATAGTGGCACTCTTGTATCTGCCAAAAGTACAAAAATTAGCCTAGCATGGTGGTGCCTGCCTTTAGTCCCAGCTACTTAGGAGGCTGAGGGCAGAGGACTGAGGATCCCTTGAGCCTAAGGAGTTTGATGCTGTGGTGAGCTATGATCATGCCATTGCACTCAGACTGGGCAACAGAGAGAGACTCCGTCTCATCAATAGGTAGGTAGATGAATAAACATATTACAATATGCATTAAGACATGTACGTTTCATTATACCAAATAGTATTTCTTTTTTTCTACTTGGGTTGTGTTACAAAAAGTCCATTTCTGTTATCACAGCTTGGCATGTGCCAGGCCAGGAGGGCATGCGGTTATGCCAAGCCCCTGGAAGAATTTTGGAGCAAGAATCTCGTTGTTTCATGGGACTTCTGGGAATGCAAAAGAGGACGTTCCAGTGGAAAGCGGGTTCCTAGGGAAAGGGGGTTCCGAGGGAAAGGGGGATCGAGGGAAAGCGGGTTCCTAGGGAAAGGGGGATCCGAGGGAAAGCGGGTTCCTAGGGAAAGGGGGATCCGAGGGAAAGGGGGATCCGAGGGAAAGCGGGTTCCTAGGGAAAGGGGAATCCGAGGGAAAGCGGGTTCCTAGGGAAAGCGGGTTCCTAGGGAAAGGGGGATCCGAGGGAAAGGG